>NC_142096.1:37869768-38189410 GCF_054644295.1 Miniopterus natalensis | reverse complement strand
TATTCCATCAACCTTATCCTGCCGATATGATGATTTGAGATATATATATGTAAAGAACTTGGCGCAACATTGGCACCTAGTAGGTGCTCAATAAATGGTTCCTTAATAAAAAGGGAAATCAGTCCTCACATTGAACTCTGTTCCTTCCCTTTTTCCTCTCTTTAGAGACAGGATAACAGAGTAAGGAAAGGGTAAGAAGGGACAGTTCTCTTAGATGGGAAAGTGAGCGCTAAAGACGTGTCTGCATTCATTCATTTGTTCATTCATGCACGGTAGTCACTTAATCCGATTAACAACTATCTGCTGATTTTGAGATGTTGTGTTTAAAGATTAAGGATGCAGAGATAAGTAAATCAGGTCCCTGCTCTCCAGAATTGTATAGCTTTTCCCAGAAGAGAGAATGCAATAAAGACATTGTAATGAAGTCACTGTACAAAGACTGAAGCCCATGCAAACTGTAGAGACAGAGGATAAATTAGTTGGTTGGGTGGAATGAGACATACAAGACGTCAGGGAAAGCTGCCTGGGATCGGGCTGACATTTGAACGTGGCATGGAAAGGTGTGTAGAATACTTCAGATGGAAAATATCCAGAAGCGTATTATAGAAAGAAGAAGAAGCATGGAGAGCCAAACGATGGAGGCAGGAAGCAGTGTGGCAACTTCAGAGAAACCACAGCAGAGTGGCTGCTGAAGCCTCGATGGTGATCTGGAAGTAGCCATGGAGAGGAGGCTGGAAAGATTGCTTGGGTGCTGAGATGGGGAACTTGTGCTTCCTTGTGTAAGTGATGCGAGCACAGCAAGTGCTGAGGAAATCAGGTATCTTTTAAGAAGACTTCTGCCGCAGGGTGATAGCGGGGTTGGAGTTGGGCAGGGCTGTGACAGAGGTTGTGTCGATGGTCCAGCTGAGCTTGGCTATACAATTCAACTCAGCTGGTACAGGGACATGAGAAAGGAAAAACGCTAGAAATATGGAGATGGGATCAGTAGACATCATGACTTAGTAGAAGTAAGAAGTGAGGGAGAGAGCCCGGCCGGGCATGGCTCAGCGGCTAAGCATCGACCTGGGATCCAGGCGATCAGGGTTCGATTCCCAGTCAGGGCACATGTTCCGATTGCGGGCTGCAGCCAATCAATGACTCTCTCATCATTGATGTTTCTCGCTCTCTCTCTCTCCCTCTCCTTTCCTCTCTCTGAAATCAATAAAAATATATTAAAAAAAAAAAAGTGAGGGAGAGAGAAGAGTTAGGGAATAAGCCCAAATTTTGATTCAGATGACAAGGTCAGTGATGTTGCTACTTCCTAAAACAGACTAGGTTTGGGCAGAATACAATAAAGTTTGGGACATGTCTAGTTTGGATGGTTTATGATGCTTCCCAGGTGGAGAGAACCTATGGGTAAAACCTTCCCCAGGGTGGAAAACCCAGAAAGAAGAGAGTGTGGGTCAGATTTGGTGAGTTCAGGCATGTACATACTCAGCTTTGAAGCCAGTGGAATATAAGTGGGAAAGTCCAGTAGCCAGTTAATTTATGAGTCTGGAGCTCAGCAGTGATCAAGGCTAACGAGAGAGATTGGAAGTCACCAATGTTTGGATTATAACTGACAGCATGGAGAAAAAGAAGTTGTTCAGGATTATGGTGGTGAGAAGAGGATTCCAGGAAACCAGCTACTTGGATAGTGTTGAAAGTAAGAGATTGCTGCTTTGGGGGTGTTGATGCTTTAGGGAATCCATTCTGAGGGTAGGAGATGTTGTAGGGCCTGGGTTGGGTGAGACATACTGGATACCACGGTTACAGGTGGCCAGTTCCTCAAGTGTCAGGATCCTTGTACCAATTGCAACTTAGAACGATGCCCAGCCTCCCGGGGAGACCTGGCTTAAGCCAGCATATTGGGCCCTGTCAGGCTGGAGTCATAGCAGAGGTAAATGACTAGAAGGTTGAGTAAATCCTTGAGGTAGGAGCCCCACAGGAGGGTCAGAAACTATAGCTGAGGATGCCACCCAAAGCTCATCTCAGACACAAGGTAACAGAGGACCAACATAGCTTACTCTAGACCCTGTGTCTGGTGGGCTCTGGGCTGCTCTGTCCTGGTTGGGATTGGCTCGGAGTTGGGAAGGGCTGAGCCAGCAGCAAAAACCAAGCTCTTCTCCAGCCTAGTGGGTCTGGGCCTTGGCATCTGTGTCATAGAGTGAGGGGATTGGCCTAGGATGGTCTCAAAGGCCTCTTACAGCTCCAGCTTTGGAGAGACTCTCTGTTCTCTCTTTCCTAAGGGGGTTGGGATTGCCTTGAGGGCAGTCTTGGGTATCTTTGTAACTCCAGTGCTCCTCTTAGCTTAAATCCTGACTTCAGCTCTTGGTTACTTAATTTTAACTCTGCTAGGATGATAATGCTTACCATTGGTGGTCATGAGGATTAAATGAGCAGTACTTGTAAGTACCAAATCAGGATGTTTGCAGCTGACCAGAGATCAACTGTATAAAGGGCCAGATAGTAAATAAATATTTCAGGCCTGTGGGCCACAAACAATCTCTGTCACAACCACTGAACTCTGCCATTGTATCATAAAAACAGCCATAGACAGTCCGTAAGTGAGTGGGTGTGGCCGTCTTCCAATTCAACTTTATTTACAAAACCATGTGGCAGGCTGGGTTTGCAGAATTTGGCCCCTGGGCCATAGCTTTCTGACCCCTAACTTGGACCAGTCAGCCTAATGTCCCCTGTGCTGAGGCCATGTGATCTGTAAGGGAACAGAATCAGAGTTTGGTTTGGGAGGAAGCAGGCAGCTGTCCGAGTAGTCAGGCGAGAGTGTGAGCCTCTGTACTGAGCATGGAGTCGGGTACAGACAGAAAGTGGCTTCTTTGCCTCCTGGGGGCAGAGGGAGCCTCTCAGATCTGTGGTCCATGGGACAGACACATCTGGGAGAGGGACACTGGGGAGCGCTGCGTGCCTGCAAACGTAATCACTGCTCCCTGAAACAGAGGCCCCGAGGTGCTCCACTTGGTGCTAACCTAACAATCTCCCAAGTGACGCGGTCTGCGCTTGGCCGTCGGCTGCGTGGAGAAATGTAATTATTTGGGGAGGCTCCGTTCCCTCAGATGGGTCATCGGCACTGTTCCCAGAGCCTTCGTGACATGCCTGTGTTTAATTGCCTATGTGGATATGCTGGCTTGAGCCAGGCTCTCCCAGGGAGGCTGAGCGTCTTTTAAAGCTGCAGTTGCTACAGGGGTCCTGGCAGTTAAGGAACTGGCCACCTGCACGGTTCAGAGCTGGCATCTAAGGGAAGAAAGAAGTTTCTGCCCCAAGATTCCCATGCAGATGCATCTGAGCTGAGCATGTGACTAAAAAAACACATTCAAACAATTGAAACTGGATATTAGAAATCTCTGTTATTCGATTAATACGTCCCCAAGAATTGCTCACTGGTCAGATATTGGTGTTAGCCCCTCCCACGCGAGGCCCATCACATGACGCAGAAGTTCAGTTCTCCCTCTCCTCTCACGCCTACCAAACCGGGCTCTGAGGCCAGATGCAAGCCATTCACCAGGAAATATGCTTAAAAAAAGTACAGCGTCTCTGTCCCTGTCTCTCCACCTGTAATGTGGGCATGGTAACAGCTCCTGTCCCGTAGGGCTGCAGGGGGACTAGCAGCCCTCACAGCCTGGCAGAGACTTGGCCCAGGGCCTGGCTCGCACAGGGTGGGGAGATGGCCTTGTTGGGGACTACCGACCCAGGACACTTTTTGGGATGCTAGGTTCTTTCTCCATATATAATAGATCTTAAAGGACAAGCAGGATCTCACCTGGTACACTGGTGTGGAGGACATTCTTGGTGAAAAGGTTTAACAAGCAAGATGGTGGTGCCAAAGCTCGGCTTTTCCAGGACACAGGGTGGTCCATGGCCAGAGTTTGAGCAGAGCAAGATGGTGGTGCCCAAACCAGGTTTTAGCAGGGCAATATAGAGGGTTCTCCCAGGTTTAGTAGGGTGATAAGAACCTGGCAAGACCTAAAAGTGGGTAGGGGACCAGTTTGGGAGATGACATGTTATGTATTAGGCACCCTGAGCTCCTGTGACTGACCCCTGAGTATCTCTGCTCCACAGGATGGGATGAGTTTATCTCTCAAGCCGGTCAACTACTCAAAAGCTACGACCTACACCAGGGCGTCTACCCCTGGGCTGCACATTTATATCACCTGGGAGTTTTCAAAACTCTAAGACTAGGTCCACTTGGGTTTGACCTCTTTGTAGGTCTCATGCACATTGACTTTTTTATTTTCCAAGCGTTACCCGGGTGGTGCTAATGTGCCGCAATAGTTGAGAACCATGTATGAGAGGGAACGTGGGTGCAGAGGTGGTTCTCCCAGTTACAAGTGGATGGAGGGCTTCAGCAGCCGTGGATGAAGGTGCCGGTCAGTTGCGAAGGTTTTGAAGCTTCACCAGGCACCAGCGTTAATTAGTTTTCTCATCTGCTGTGTAAATGACACCAATTCTTGGATTCGTTAAGCCTTCCCTCTCCTGCGTAGTGCCGAATGGCATTTCAGGGGCTTGGGCCCCGGGCACGCGGGGCTGTCGGGATGTATTAGATTTCTTTCTGGAAGATCAAGTTCCAGCTCCTCCTCCCAGTAGAGCGTGAGCTGCTTTTTGCCCTCAGAGTCTGGTGGGGTGAGAGAGTACGAGAGAATCACCTGGATCACCAACACTGCGGGTGAATTTCAGACTGGGAGGTGGCTCTGGCCGTACAGTGGTGCGTTAGATGTCCTGGGTATGGGTGATAGTGCGACCTTGGGAAAACCTTGTAATCTCCCTGAACCTTAGCTGCTTCGTCTGTAACGCAGGCGGGTGATGCCGTCCCCACAGTCAGGGCCGGCATCCAGGTGAGATGAGAGGATGATGCTCTTGACCTGTGTTTATCAGTTACTCCTGGCATCGGCTTTGTGGATATAGCCATTTTCATTCCCATTCTAACAGACAGGTAAACTGAGGTCTGAGAATTCAGTCACTTGTCCAAGGGCACATGTCCAGTAAGTGATAGAGCCAGGAATAAAACTTTAGTGTTCGGGCTTCCGAGCCCACAGTCTTAATGATTGAACATGAGAACAATACAGATCCGACCACACAGGGTGGGGGGAAAGTAGGTTTACAGTTGTGAGTACTGGAAACACAGTTTATTTTGTATTATTTATTACTTACTGTATTATTGTCCATATAAACAACTATAAACCTACTTTTGCCCCACGCTGTATATTAATTTTTATAAGGATTGCATTTTCAAAGTGGGCAACTTTACTATTTGTTGGAAGTAAAATCCTGTGGGTTCATTAGAAATCACAGCAGGCATTTATTCATTTTTTTATTTTGTTCATTCATTCAACATGTAGTTCAAGGTGCCTAAGTCTGGCTGTCAGTCTGTGGGGATAGGGGGTGCTTATTTCTGGGGGGCTGAGAAGGTAAGATCAAGGTTGGCCTAAGTAAACTCTTAATTGGCTGAAAGTCTCCCCCCGCAGAGTCCTGAACAGGCCCCGTGTCCCTGTAGATGCTGCGATAAATCCACTCTGACAGGCCGACCATTAGAGCGATGGAAAGCCCATTACATCATGCTGCGTCAGTGATCCAAGGATTACAGATGAGCCTGAGAGGACGCAGGAGTCCGGAGGGACTTGGAACTGTCATCCGTCACCTCCAGGCAGTGCAGCTGCTTCACGGTGGGTGCTCGGCGGGCCATCAGACTGGGGTCAGACCGGCCATGGGGTCTGGGCAGCCTGTCTCAGATCGGCGAGAAATCCGCCCGTTCTCTGTGCAGATCGCAGGCATGTTGTTAAGGCGCCTGTGTGTTGATTTATCCTTTCACCTCACTCAGCCAATAAGTCCTGAGCCTGCTGGGTGCCGGGAGACAAAACGAATGCGAACGAACGAGGTCCCTGCCCTCGGGAGTCTGCGATGCAGGATGAAACAGGCCCCTAAGAGGCGTCATGATGACCATGGCTTCATGGTGCCATCATTAGAAGAAAGCCCCCTGGCTGACTTTGAGCTCTGGGACATCCAAGACTCTCCCTGGTGAGGGAGCCATACTCTATGATTTTATATTTTTAGTTTCCCAGCGTTTGGAGAAAAATGTCTAATAGAAAAAAACTTAGACGTAGGATCAAATTTCCATCACGACAGTTGTGTGATCTTGAGCTTGAACAAGCGACCTATCTCTTTGAGCCTCAGCTTACCCAATGACCTGTAACCTATGCAGTCGGAGGTGCAGAGGTGACTTGGGCGTCTGTCACATTTCCTGATACTGGGTTAAGTGGACAAATCGTGTCATCCTCTTAACATGACCTTTCTCTTAAGTCCTCAGTTCTGGATTGCCATGGTCAATGCCAGACCTTTCCTTCTCAGGGGCGCTTCGGGCTCCTAGTTCCATCTTGTTGTAATTCCATCTTCCTTAAGCCTTCCTTCCTCCTTAGTCTTTACCATTCCTCTCGATCTGCATCTCCAACCCTTGGCAGCTTCCTGCACTCACCCTGATGTTTCTCCTGCCAATCCAAGGCCCTTCTCCAAGGACATGGGTCTAGATATCCTTCAAGATGAGGGCCCAGGATTCCTGGGGGGCCACCAATTCAGGGTCAATAGATGCTTCTGTAGCACCCAGCACAGTGTCCCACATAGCATAGGCACTCAGCAAATTGGTTCAAGGACTGAATGCATCACATCCATTCCCTTCATTTTGCCACTTAATATGGTGGTAGCTGAGATTCAGAGAGGGTGGGTAACTTACCTAAGGTCTAGTCTGCAGCAGTTTGCGATCCCAGGCTGCACAATGCCACGTGCACGTATATGATATTGAGCATTGCCCCCGGGCTGGATGCCCTAATGGCCTTCGTCCAGGATCATGCACTGAACCTTGCAGTGGCCACTGTCAAATGCACCTTTGATTTCCACACTTCACAAATCAGAGTCTTGGGGACATCAGGAACTGGCTCCCAAATCTCAGAGCTCAGGAATAGGCAGAGCTTTAACCCCTATTCTCAGCTCCTTAACACCCAACTCTTTGAGGTGGTGAGTATTGAACAGTCAGAGTGATTGAGAAGAAGAGTGAGAAACATCCAAGGCAGACAAGGTGAGCTGAGCCTTTAAATAGAATCTTCCAGGAGGATGAGGTTGGGAGGGCTTATTTCAGAATGAACTGCTGAAATCATGGAGTTTGGATAAAAAGGGCCTATTAATCACTATGCCTCACCTGGGGATAAATGTGGTGTTTTAAAATACCACTAACATTCAGGAAAAGGAAATAAGCAAAGAAACACATACTAATTCACAGGTTCAAAGGCTGCAGCAGAGTCTCTGTTCCAGGGTCATTGTTAGTAAAAACGTTTCTATAAAAGTTTCCAAAATTATAGACTTCTCAAAGATATCCATTGAGCTACAGTGAGGCTATTTTAAGACAGTTCCCCCACTGCCTCCAAAAGATCGAAGACCATGCAGAAGCATGAATCATAGACCAATAACCTGGGATATATGAGAGGAACTTCTGTTCGTTTTAATTCAATTTCATTCTAAAATGAAGTTGCGTAATCCATAGAGCAGCCTAATTTTCCTCCTATTAACATGAAGGATATGACTTCAGGGAGAAATTAGTTAATCAAACAGGAACATTTCACATCTAAGAAAAATAGAGGCTGTGGACTGCCCTTGGAAAAAGGGAAAACAAACAGGAACCGAGATGTCTTGAGGAGTATGTCATCTTCCAACCTGAAGAAACTTGGAGACACTGCTTACAGAAGAGAACCTGTGTTACAACCCGAAAGACCCCAAAGGAAAATAGACCAGAAAAAAAGCAAAACACAACACTTTTTTTAAGTAGACACTGGACAAGTCAAACCCTGGGAGCATATGAGCTTTTACTTTTTCACTCCCCGAGAGTCACAGCTCAGCTCCTTCAGCCACGTGTCACAAAAGGTTTCCTAACCACTATCCCTTCTGCCTCCTGAGTCCCTCACCCCCATCAGTGCCCCTCTGCTGCCACCAACCAGAAACCAAGACCTCGTCCTGACCTTTCTGACACCCCACCCCCTCCATGTCGCCAGTGGTCTGGCTGACCCCAGCCCTCAGCCCCTCTTCAGTCCTGTACCTTACCACCTCCTTCCCCAGGCCCTCCTTGTCCTGGCCCGTGCTTTTGTTATATTGCAACTAATTCCATATGCTTTTCCATTTCTCCAGTTTCTTCTCCACAGTGCCACCTAAATGAGCTTAATTACTAAGCGGACCACATCTCTTACTTGCTTAAAATCATTCCACAGTTGCTTCTCCATCGATTGTAGGATGGCGTCAAAAATCCCTAACTCCAATTTCCCTTCACGGGTTCTTCCCTTCCGTCCCCTCTCCTGGAATCCTGTCCTCAGTGTCACCAATTTCTTGCAAGTGTCTGACAGGTTTTGTGTCTCAGCCTTGCATTGCAGTTACCTTCTTTGCCTGTTATGAATGCTGTTTCCTGACTTGTTCACCTGACATAACCCTGCTCATATGTTAAGACTTCTCTCAAGCAGCACAGCCTCTCTTAGGACTTCTGGTATACTGTTGGTGTCGGGATTAGAGGAACTATCTAATTTTGCTAATTACTTTGGAAAATATTTATTGGGTTACTCTTTCTCTCTCTCGTTTCTGATGCTACCTTCCCATAAAGTAAATTTCACGTGGCCGGGGCCTCTTTCCATGTATTTTTCCGTTGCTTCTTCCCAACAGTCCCTGTTAGAGCAGTTGCGATTCTTGTACCGCACTGTTTTGATTATTAAAGGTACCCGATCACTATCTCTTTTCAAGGCAAGGCTCCTTTTATTACTGTTTTTCCAAACATTCTGAGTCTTCCCTGAACTCACGGGCTTTCTGAACTCCCCTCCCAGCTCCCCTGCCTGAGTCACCCCAAGCCCATACAAGCAGATGGGGAAATGTCCTCACGGCCTAATCAGGATGGTCAGCAGGGAAGCCTGCGGTGCCGCCCCCACCTTGGAAAGCTCCTGTGCAGCCTGGCCGCTCCTCCTGCTGGGGTGGGCGTTGGGGGGCATGACCAGCCTCCCTGTCGGTACAGGAGCACACGTCCAGCCCAGGCAGCGGGGTTCACCTCCCGGCTCCCATCACTCCCGCTCCTCCTGTAAGTGACTTTTCCCCAGACCCTCACTGTGGTGACTGCTGGAGCACTTTGCCCCTCAACCCAGAACTCCCTGTGGAGACCAGAGCACAAGGAGCCTGAAGGGGCCCGGGCAGCAGATTCATGCTCAGAGGGGGGGAAGCCGACAGTGGAAATGGGCGCTGGGGGATTTTTAGGTTAAATGGAGACGACCCTGAGGGTACACAGCCATGCAGAAAAGCAAACAGCTAATGAATGTGAGAGATCAGCCACCAAGCCGAGGGTTGGCAGAAGGAACCATGGTGAGGACACAAGGTCCTGTGACCAGTCTCTTCCAGTGTCCTCCTACCAAATACAGGGCCATGCAGACTTACTTTAGTTTTCAAATGGCTTTGAACCTAATAACATTCTGGGGCCAGCACATTTTTTTTTTACAGTAACTCATTTATGGGAGAGGATCTGGCTTTTCTAAAAAGGTCATGATATCATAATTTCCTTTTCTTATGCTCTAATTAGACTTAGTGGAGAAGAAAGTTGATTTAAAAAATATAGGCATTACTAGTACTATGGTATACCTGGATAAGGCAAAGATGGTGATGGGATATCTGATCAACTGGCATTTGGAAAGGTCTGGAAGGTTTCTGGGGCCCTTCCAAACTCTGTATTTCACAGCTCGGAGTGCTCTGTGAGATGGAGGGACCTGTTTCAAGTCTTGGTGGTCAAAAAGAATGTGGATTTCTGGTACCGTCTTATGCTCCTTCAATTCACTTCTTTGTTTGCAAAATCCTTGTCACACAGTTACCAATTCATTCCTTTAGCTAGAACATGGTGAGAGTCAGATTTTTTGCGTGTAGTTCTTGCTTGGCAAGGATGCCAGAAATTGGCTTTGCTTTCTGGGGCACACCTATGAGGCAGGCAGGTTTGGGGTACCAGTCCTGAAGGGGAGCTGAATGGCTCATTAGCTCACACAGCCCTGCCAGTGTGCACATTGCTCCATACAGTGGTCGTACCCTGGAAACGTGCCTCTAAATCAAATATCAAGAATCAATATAAGAAAATACAGTGTCTAACATAGAGTAGGTGCTTAATAAAGATTTGGGGAATGAATAAATTAGCAGATGGAGACGATAATAGCAATAAGTCAGGTAGACCTGGTCTAGAATTCTGGTTCTGCCACTTACGGGCTGTGGAATCTGAAGCATTGACTTAACCTCTCTGTCTGTAAAGTGTAGACAGTAACACTCTCGTGTCACAGGGTTATTGTGAGACTTATGTGACTTATATGAGCAAGGAAAGCATGGCGATCACTGGGCCTACCCCATTGCGAGCACTCAGTGTTACCTCTTGTGGTTATACTCTCCTTGATGATAATCATGATCATAAAATATACACAGGCAGCCCCTGAATTACGGTGCCTGCTTGCACACCCGCCTCCTGTGTGCCCCCCGCGACTCCTCAGTGAAAGCTGTGGGAACTCTGCGTTTCTTCCCGCATTCTCTACGGAAATGCCCCCTCCTCGCCCGTGTTCACTCTCCCTCCACAGCCAGGTTCCTCGGCCAGTCCTTCCCCAGGCCGAGTCCCTCGCCACCCTCTCTGTGCTCCTGCAGCCTCCATGCCCCCTCTCTCCAGCGGTGCTTCTCCCTGTGGACGCCGAGTCACCCGCTCATCTGTTCCTTTCCTCGCGGGGTGGCTTGTCCAGGACCAGATTGCAGTTGGAGCCACTGAGAGAAGAGACCCAGGAGGCCATAGGGAAGTGAAGGCCCCAGGCTCACAGCCAGACGCAGCCACAGAGCCCACTGTATTTTTATTCAACCAAAAGCCTGGACCGGCTTCTGTTGTGAGTCCCCTAAGATGTCTTGCCTTTCCCCGTTCCTTCGCTTTCCTGCCTGTGGCTCCCCGTGGGCCTGAAAACTCTCAGGAAGCTGCAGGAAGCCTTTGCGCTTGTTTCTGGGACACGAGGCAAATGTTGCCATCCTCAGGGGGCCGGAGGGAGACATAAGCTCTCCTGGGAAGAACCAGCTGGCCCAGGAAGAAAAGAAGCTGGCCGATGCGTTTCTGTCATCAGGGAGCACAAAGAGAACCCTGAGGGAGCCTTGTGACTCCCCAAGAGCCACCTAATCTCTCTGATCTTCTGTTTCCTCAGCTGTGAGACTTATCTCTTTAGAACAGCGTTCCAGTCGTGCTCAGCAAAGTCCAAAGCGTTCTCCAGCCTGATTCAGCCTCCCAACCGGGAGGAAGGAAGAGGCCCCTCCCTTCTTACCCTGCCAATCACAGAGGCCCCTCCCTTCTTACCCTGCCAATCACAGAGGCCCCTCCCTTTCATACATTGCTAATCAAGAGGCCCCTCCCCACCCTGCCCTGGTGGCTCAGTTGGTTGGCGTATCATCCCTACATCAAAAAGTTGTGGCTTTGATTCCTGGTCAGGCTCATATGGGAGGCAACTGATCTCACATCGATGTTTCTTTCTGTCTCTCCCTCCCTCCCTCTCTCTCTCAAAATCAATAAACATATCCTCAGCTGAGGATTAATATAAAGAGCTCCCCCTTCTTACCCTGCCAGTCACAGAGACACCTCTTCTCTCACTGTCAACCACAGAAGCCCTGCCCCTTCTCATGCCCCCAATCACAGTGGCTTCTCCCTTCTCACACCGCCAATCAGAATAGCTCAGACTAAAAGTGTTTTACATATTGAGGTTTCCTCTGTGCTTTTCTTTTCGATGATAGAATTATTTGGCTTTTAAATAGCTTAAAATGCTTCTGAACAAGATTATTTGTCTCTTTGCATGCTCAAGAATGTCTGACACTAGAAATTCCAGTAAATGTTACAAAGTCAGGAAGATGAAGCGATGGACATTTATCAGCCATCTTCCTTATACTCAGCACTGTTATGAATCCTTTAATGCCCAATATCCTGGCTCGAAGCTGATTTTCATTATTTTGCATTTACCTCAAGGCTAAGCTTATTGAGGATTAGATCATGCTCGAGATCATTAATTCAATTCAATTAAACAAGTCTTTATAAGTAAGTTCTTAGTGCCTTCTCCTGGACTCTGGGGATTCCTCAATGAACAAAACATAGGCCCCGTTGTTATGGAGCTTACAGTCCTCTGAGGCGTGCTGGATCTGGAATGGATGTTTTAAACACGAGATGCTTAAACCCAGAGAAGTGAAGTGATTTGGTCCAAGTCACACACAGCAGGTGATAAGCCTGGAACTAAGCCCTAGGTTTCCCAAAGTGATTGCTATGACCTACTTCACTTCTCCTTCCCAGTTTATTACTTATTAGCAGGAAGACCAGTAGCTCCATCTTGAACTCACCACAATCTCAAGTTGCTTATGTGGTTCAAAAAGGAATCAGTTCTTTCTTAATGCTCCCTGTGAAAAACTCTGGTGTCTACTCAGTCTGCTCTTGCTGTAACTTCTCATTGCTACACGGTCACTATTGAATACAGGTCCTGTGCAGTCCAGAGTCCAGAGGCTGCTTGTTTGCCCTGCTCAAGGGCTATCATTGGCCCAAATCCTACACTTGCTTCCAAGGTGCCACAAAGTAGGGTTCCAAGATTTCATCTCTTTAATTCCATGCTTGTATGCTCAGTGTTTGATTGATAAAGAATAATTTTTTGGCAAGGTGTCTGGATAAGCTTTAGCTACATATAAGATGGGAACCAACCTTCCCTCACCAATTTTGTGGCCCATGTATTAAACCATGTCACTGACCAAGATTTACACAATCTGACTTCTGGTCCAGATGGTGGCAGCATAGGTAATGCGGCATTCCATCCTCTCACGACCACGTCAGATTTGAACTAAACCACAGAACAGCCATCCTTCAGAACTACCTGAAATCTGGCTGAATGGAAGTCCTACAACTGGAGAATTAAAGAAGAAGCCACATTGAGACTGGTAGGCGGGGCAGAGGCATGGAACGGGCTGATCCAACACCCACGTGGCGTTTGTTTAATCAGGAGGGGTAGCTTGGCTGCAGATGTCTTCGTGAGGAACAAGAGGTTCCAGCTCCACACCAGATCTCTCAGCCCAGGGTTCCAGTGCCGGGAAGAGAAGTCCCTGTAACTTCAGGCTATATAAACAAGCAGGAATTGTGGGTGAGTGACGCAGAGGCTGCTGGAGTGCCAGGTGTTCCTCTTAAAGGGCCATCACCCGGACTTACTTAGACTCACTCCCTCTGAGCTCCAGTGCTGGGGCAGCAGCTTGAAAGGAACCAGGGACATACGAGGAGGAACTAAATTGCCTGGCATCAGGGCAAGAATTAGGGGGCAGCTTTCTCCAAGACAAAAGTGCTGACAAGAGATCATTGTTCCTTTGCTGAGACCTCCCCATCACAGTGCGCACAGGTAGTCACCATATCTGAGTTTCCAAAAACCCGACTCACACTGTTTGCCCGGTGCTGGTGACGCCTTGAGACCCTGCCCCACCCAGTTTGCAGCCCCACCCAAGCTGTTTGCAGTGGTCTTTCCATATGAATAGCCTGCCCTGACTCAAGCTTCAGACTTTTCTTAAATCTTTCAAACATGCAGCAGCTGGCCTCAGGCTGCCCATACCTCTCATAAGAAGTCTCAGACCTGGCACTAGCAGCAGCCTGCCTTGGTTTACAGGTTGGCCTCTCCTGGGTACCTCCAAGTCCAACACAAGTAGCAGCCATCTACAGATTGCTCTGTCGCTCGTGCCAGGTGTCCCAGGCAGAGTACATGCAGTAGCTGACTTTGTACCTCTCAGGAATCCCCAGAGCCAGTGCATCAGGTGATCAGCTTCAGATCATGCCAGATTACAACCCTACTACCTCCACGAGTGACACATTCAAGGGGCAGGCTTGTTGAGCACCAAAGCCTCACTGAAGCAAATCCTGCTTCATAGGGGCATCTCCTGCAGAGCAGCTCTTCACCTGTAGTTGTAGCTGGTCTGCACAGCTGATTTGCCTGGGGGGTCAATCCCTCCTAGTGATGCCAACAGCAATCAAGGCTCAACTACAACAGGACAGTGCACACAGCCCACCTAGGGGCACACCTAGAGTGCCCAGCTCAGGTGACTGGGGAGGCTGAGCCACTGGGCCCTACAGGACACTTATTACACAAAGCCACGCTACTAATTCCAGGAGACACAGCAGCTCTACCTAATACATAGAAACAAACACAGGGAAGCTGCCAAAATGCAGAAACAAAGAAACATGTCACAAATGAAAGAACAAGAGAAATCTCCAGAAAAAGAACTAAATGAAATGGAAGCAAGCAAACTACCAGATACAGAGTTCAAAACAATGGTTATAAGGATGCTCAAGGAACTAGATTACAACTTCAAGAAACTTGGAGAGAGCATCAACAACATAAAGAACCAGTCAAAAATGAAGGCTACACTAACTAAAATAAATAATTTACAGGGAATCAGCAGTGGAATAGAGGATGCTGAGAATCAAATCAGCAATTTGGAATATGAGGAAGCAAAAAACATCCAACCAGAAGAGCAAAAAGAAAAAACAATCCCCAAATATGAAGATAGTGTAAGGAGCCCCTGAGACAACTTCAAGCATACTAACATTTGCATTATGGGGGTGCTGGAAGGAGAAGAAAGGAGCAAGAAGTTGAAAACGTATTTGAAAAAATAATGGCAGAAAAATTCCCTTACCTGGTGAAAGAAATATGCACACAAGTCCAGGAAACATAGAGAGTCCCAAACAAAAGGAACCCAAAGGGGCCCACACCAAGACACATAGTAATTAAAATACCAAAGTTAAAGACAAAGAGAGAATCTTAAAAATAGCAAGAGAAAAGCAGTTAGTTACCTATAAGGGGGCTCCCATATGACTGTGAGCTGATTTCTCAACAGAAACTTTGCAGGCCAGAAGGGAGTGGCAAGAAATATTCAAAGTGATGAAAAGCAAGGACCTACAACCAAGATGACTCTACCCAGCAAAGCTATCATTTAAAACTGAAGGTCAGATAAAGAGCTTCTCAGACAAGGAAAAGCTAAAGGAGTTCATCACCACCCGACCAGTACTACATGAGATGTTCAAGGGGCTTCTTGAAGAAGAAGAAGGAGAAGGAGAAGGAGAAGGAGAAGGAGAAGGAGAAGAAGAAGGAGAAAAGATAAAAAATATAAACAGTAAAATGCAATAAATACACATCTATCAACAAATGAATCTAAAAATCAAAATAAACAAATAAGGAACCTAAAGAACAAAATAAACTGAGGAATAAAATAGAACCAGGGGCATGGAAACATGGAACAGACTGAGGGATCTCAGAGGGAAGAGGGAGGGGGGTGGGAAGAGATTAACCAAAGAACTTATATGCTTATATGCATAACCCATGGACACAGACAATAGTGTGTGGAAGGCCTGTGGTGGGGCAGGATCTGGGTGGAGGGAGGCAATGGCGGGGTGGAAGGAAGGGAGATCTGTAATACTCTGAATAATAAAGATTTTCAACACAGATTTCCACGCTCTTTAAGCCACTTTGTATCTTGTGTTGGTTTATTTCCATCTAGAATCACATTGACTCTTTTTGCAGATTCTTTTACCATCTCCCAGCTTAAGATATAAAGGGATGGTGTCAAGAGTCTGCCTTCTTTGAGCCAGGTAATATTCCATTGTATGTGTACATAACTAAGGGATATCACTCATGAGACTCCCCTCTCAGTCTTTCTAAGGTTACCTGTTGCATCTATCTAGGAGGATTTTGTTACTCTTTATGCTAACTTCTAATTCACACTATTATTTGCTTGTCTGATTTCTATAGTAATTTCTCTTTGGCATAAATTCCAGTGTGCTTATGTCATTGTGATTTAGCTGTGCCAGACCTATGTGCACTCAGCTGGACACAGATTTGTGGCTCCAAGGTGGCACCCCACCCTCCTCGAAGTCATCCTATGGCCTCTGTGGCTCTGGGTTTCAGAGAACTGGCATCTGCCAAAGCCTGGCCGACTTTAAGATGGATGGTTAGAAATCTGCAAGGAGAATAAATGATTCTTTTGCCTGGCTGCCTCTTAGAGGAAGCAAGAGAAATATGTCAGTTCCTGAGGGGAAGCTGTGAAAGCTTAATGGAAAGTATTACCAGGATTGGGAGAGAGAGAAAAAAACAAAACCAAAAACAACACACTGAGAGCAACTCCAGGAGCCAACAAAACATTCATTTGAGGGAAAGAAAGAGCCATTTTTCAATCACCCACACTTGGGTTTGGTGCAAGTAGCAGAAAGCACACAGACGTTGGAATTTGAAAGGCGTGTGTTCCTGCACTGCCCTTTGATTGGCGTGGCCTTGGATGAGTCACTCAACTTCGAGTCAGTTTCCTCATCTGTAAAATGGGGTTGGGTGCACAATTAAGGAAACAACCCAGGGAAGGGAGCTTAGCATTGTTTGACAATAACTAGTACCTTGCACTACCTGTCATCAGGGAACTCAATTACCCTGAAAATAAAGACTGTTTAATGAAAGTATATTGGGTAGATCACAGGTAGGGTTAAGGGGACAAATAAGGGATAGCGAGTCACCCAGAGGCTAGTAACTTCAAAAGCCATTACCACCCTCAGGTTGGAGGGACAAGAGGAAGGAAGTGTGTTACTGGAGCTCGTAAAGTGGGGCCACCAAGCAGAAGCTGTAGTTGGGTTGGGAGTACAGCTACTGTCACAGTCAGTATTGAAACTGGGCGAGGAGTGGGGAAGTCTTGACCTACCATTCAGACCTCCTGGCTCCTGACTTTGCCTCTGGTTGATGCACCCACCAGCAGGGAAAACCAGTTTAATAAACCAAGCTGGGTTTATTCAATGTGATGAGCAAGAAAAAGCAGCCTTGAAACAGAATTTCAAAATTACCTCAAAGGAGAGACCTTAGAGAAGGTACTACTTGTAAGGCTGTAGGGCTGGGACCAGTCATGGGAGGGTTTCAGGGCAGAAGTTAGTAAGCATGGCCTGGATGGAGATTGGCCAGAATTTGTGAACTGGGTCAGTGGTCTTATCTCAGGAACATATGAATTCATAGGAATTATTTTTCATTAGTTTGTGGTCTTATCTAGGAACATATGGGACTGATGATGTCTTTTGAGCTTAATCTGGGTTACATGGCATGGCTGGTTCAGTTTATTCCTGCTTCCAGTCATTGTTCATTGTGCAAATTAGCTTCTGTTTTATGTTTCACTCCCATTAGCCAAACTCTACGAGAAGGCAGCTAGCAAGGGAGCCTGGATGAGATTGTCTGGTCTGCGGAGATCGGCCTCCCAGGCACTGAGCAGGACAGGAAAAGAGAAATGGTTCTCGGGACTCAAGTCAGAAAACCAGCTCCCTAACCTGCCTGCCTGCCCCCTTTCCTCCTCACCCTCCCCCATTCATTTCCCAGCTGATATTAGTTCTTTCTGATCTGTATCACTACAACCTATCACTCTTTCCTCTATTTCACACTTTTAGAAATACTGCTCTTAACCTTTGCAAATTATAATTATATATGTATTGTAATAATATAATATAGTATAATAGTATTATATATTATGTTATTTTTGTGTGTCATCACTATGC
Organism: Miniopterus natalensis; assembly: GCF_054644295.1. NCBI lineage: Eukaryota > Metazoa > Chordata > Mammalia > Chiroptera > Miniopteridae > Miniopterus > Miniopterus natalensis. The sequence goes on along the minus strand of NC_142096.1, from coordinate 38,171,790 downwards.
AGGGTGCCTTTTATACCCAGAAGTCTTAACCTCTAAATCAGCAATGCCCAACAGAACTTTCTGGAAAAGTTTTATAATCTGTATTGTCTAATATGGTAGCCATTTGCCATAAGTGGCTATTAAACATTTGTACTGTGACTATTGTAAATACCAAGCTGGATTTTTAATTTTATTTAATTTTAGTTCATTGACATTTGAATAGCTACAAGAGGCTAAATAGCCCTGTAAGGGCTGCTCTTATTATCTACATTTTAGGCATCAGAAAACTGAGTCCTGGGGAGGTTAAGTAACATATCCATGATCACCTGCCTGGTAAATGATGGACCTAGGCCAGGAACCCAACTCTCAGTGACCCCGAAGACACTCAGCTTTATCATACAACTGCTCCCTCTGCCTGGATTCTCTTCTTTTCAGCCTCTTGGCCAACTCCTATTTATCCTTCAAGATCCAGCTCAACTATCTCTTCCTCCAGGAAGTCTGTAATCCTCAGGCAAAGTTTTGAATGCATGTCACCATTATGCTTAGTAAATATCTCAATCAAATACTTTTTCATTGTATTGCACCTATTTGTTTAGTGTCTTAATAGAGTGTGAGGTCTTTGAGGATAGGAACAGAGTCGCTTATGGGAGACACATAGTAGATACAAAGGAAAAGCTGAGCCAGTGAATGCCTTATCGTCATTGTTGGCTCCTTGGATTTCATAGCACTGAAGGTGTCATGCTATTGCATGGGCTTGTTGGTGCTCGTCTCATCTATTTCCTTCATAGGTTTGAATTCTACAGATCAACACAATCTCTGCTGAGAGAAAATTCAGGTCTGCCTGCCTCCCTCTTGGGCTCCTTTTGCACTGCTGTTTTTGGGTTATGGATAGCCCTGGCTTGAAGTATTTTAAGCCTGCTGTCCTTCTGACATGAGCCTTTTCTCCTTCCAGTCATCACACATTTCCCAGCATGACTTCCCAGCAGAGTGCCTGAAGATTGTGATATATGATTCAATAGGCTCTCCCGAGCAGCATGACCTGCTGACTTCTGGACAGACACATACATCGCCAGATAGCCAGGCAGCCGTGGGCCAAAGGGGCACAGTGCCGAGGGGGGTCTTGGGGTTGTAATTCCCTGGTCCAATTAAATAGAGGCATTATGACTCAATACCAGGGACACAGCATTGTTACAAGTGGAGTTGAGTGGGCTGGAATGGGAGGAAAGCCACGTCCTGGGAAACTGGCTCTAAAGACCAGAGAATGTTCCAGTGCTGTCTATTCAGGACCAGTTTGTGGTCCACCCTCTCAGAGAAGGGACTCAAAGGAAATGACCTTATCTCTGTGTCTTCATTATTTTGTCCCCATGACCCTGCTGGCCTTCAGCAGTTTTGCTCTGCCCTCAGAAACAAGTGCAAACTCCTTAGCATTGCTTACCAGCCGTGGCAACAGGGCAAGTCTCAAAGGCCAGGTGGATGATATCACGAGTACATGGCAGCTTGGGGAACTGGGGGAACTGGGAAGCCTGTGGCCGTGCAAACAGAGCCCCTGCTCCACTGCCCGTGGGCACGTGTGGGGACGAGTCGGGTCCTCTGTTTTCTTTCCATGGCCGAGGGAAACCTGGATTTTGTTGTACGATATCTAGTCCCGTACTTTTGTAGACCAAGGCAAGCACATCTCTGGGTCAGATTTGGTCCCAGGGCTGTTTTGCAGCCTACTTCCCTGCCTGGGATCCGTCACAGATGCCACTCTTCTGCCGTCCTTCAGCTTGTCGCTTCCCGGACCCTCCACCCTCCTGTACACCCCGGTACATTTGCACGTGCCGCCCCTTCATCCCAGGGTCCCCGTTTCTCCCACCCCCATGTTAAGTCCGTACCCGTGCTCCAAGGACCAGCTCAGCATCCGACCTCCCAGGCATTTGCTCTTGCTCTGGGCTCTCTGTTCCCACCTTGTCTACTCCATTCACCACTTTCTGTTCTAATCTTGGACTCATCTGTGGGTTTCCTCAATTAGAGGGGTCTTGAGCTCTGGGACTAGAGAGTTCCTATGGCCACCTTTCTGCTGGCCACTGCTCCTGGAGTTCTTCGCAGCCGCCTCAGGCTCAAAGTGTCCCCACTGGAACTGATTTGCATCCCCCCCACCAGCCTGATTCCATTCATATGTCGCCATCTTACTGAATGGCACCTTCACCCAGCTATCGGGCCAGAAAGTGGGGAGTCCTCTTAGATTCCCTCATTTTCTTTACCTTCCTAATCTTATCACTCACCAAGCTAGACCTTTCATCACTCCCACTTAGCCACCGTCTCTCTTAGTTGGCCCTTAGAGTCGCTTAATAGGTGGCCAGTAAATGCTTCTTTAGTGAATTGTTTAGTTGTGGGCTTGCTATCAAGTAAGGTTCTGGAGTAAATTGCCCAGTGAGCACTGCAGCAATCAGGGAAGACTCCCCGATGAAAATGGAATTGGGTGGAACCTTATTGGTTGTGTAGCTGGGGGCCAGGTAAAGGGACAAAGAAGGTGTGACAGGTAGGGAGGGTGGAATGGTGGCTGGACTGAGCTGGAACCATTTTATAGCAAGAAGAGGGTGCTGGCTGGACTGGAGTGGGGTGGGTAGGCCGAGGGCAATGAGTGGGATGGGTGAGTCAAAGGGTCAGTGTGGAGGGTGTGGAAGCCTGGAGAAGATCATCAGAGTTTGTGCATCAGGAAATAGGGAGCCTTTGCTGGTTCTGGAGCAGGGGATCTGTGTTTACATGCCCCAGGTAGGAAGCAACAGGGCATAAGACAAGCAAAGCATGATAAGGGGAAGGCTCACAGCATGGGTATGGGCTTGGGGTTCGCTGGAAACTTGGGCAGCCACAGGGTACCAGGACACCAGGGTGTGTCTGGGCGGGGCAGTGTTTGGGTATCAGAGGGGCATGAAGTGTGTGGAAAGAAGGAGAAAGACCAGGGCAGCCCACCACCTTTTGGCCTGACTTGCTAAGCACTGGGTTCACTATGAGCCTTCTCTCAGCAAAGCTGGAAGAAACAAAAGGCCAAGCCGGCAACATTTCTCATCCTTCTTTGGCTGACTCAACCCCGTGTTAGAGCAGCAAGTTAATGAGAATAATTATCACCACCCTGCTGCTGGTGGGTCCTTGCTATGCTTCCCAGGTGACAAAGTGCTCGCTCGCTGTCTTCTCTGGCTCCCACACTAGGTCATCGGTGCCGCCACTCCTGAGGCCCCACCAACCAGGCCCCGGAGGCCCTGGTGGAGAATTGACGTACCAGCAGTCAGGGAGTGGGGGTTCCCTATGCAGGGCCCTTTTTACTTGAGTTCCAGTTTAAAATGTAATTTCTGCGGTGGAGTCCCCACGAGGTTCTGTGTGCGTGCACAGTGGGACTAACATCCCCAGGTAGTTTGGAGACCACAGCACGCCCCTGCCCCGCCTGTTACAGTTGTGGGTCGTGATCTCAAGCGCCAGTGTGTCCCAGAGTTCTGGACTCGCCACGGCCACCTCAAGCCCCTGAAAGGCCTTTCGGGACACCTCTCAGCAGGCACCCATTTTTAAAACCTGCCACTTTCTGACAGCCCGAGAGCCTGCAGTGTGCCTCCCTTCCGCAGCCCTTCAAAGTTGAGACCGAAATAGCCCTTCCTTCTGGGAACGAAAATAGAAATGGTACAAATCCATGTATACCTCTCTCAGCAGGGCACTGCTGTCCTAAGGGCAGCCAGCGCGCCCCACATCTGCCGCGTGAAATGTACCAAAGGGCTTCCCCTGTTGGGAGGAAAGACACAAAAAAACTGGGTTACCTTCCATGATGGGGCAAACTACAGTCTATTTTTGTCTTGCCTTTTCTTTTCTTTGTCTTTCCTTCCCTTGATAGACACGTTCTTTCAACCCGCCCCCACTGTAGTAGGACGCGGGCTGTCCTGTGTTATGTCGCCGGCCCGTGTCCGAGATGCGGGTGAGATGCAGCCCCCCGCAGAGGGCTCCCACTAGTCGGGAGTGAGGCGCGTCAGGAGACAGGCTGGGCTTGTAGGTGCTGGGACGGGAGTGCTGAGAAGGCAGAGAGAAAAGGCACATGGCCACTTTACAAGCCAATGTCCACCCTGCCAACAGGGAAAGCGTTTCCATCATCGCCTGGCCTTGGGCTCAGTTCTCTGACCTTATAAACAGAATTTAAATTGCTTCATTTCTCAGAGAGGTGGGAAAGTATTGTTTGGTTGAGACTTTTAAAAACTTGTGTGGCCGATTCAGGAGGAAGGGATGGAGCCTGCAGGAGGCACCTCCCTAATTATTTTCCATTTTCCAAAAGAAGGACCTGCCATTCATCCTCAGGTCTGGAGCAAGGTGCCTCCCAGCGATTAAACATCAATAGGCTCCTTCCTCCTTTTCAACCTTTTACAATGCATTTTCCCTTCCCCTACCTCATTTATTCATCCATTCATTCTCTTGGTCCATCCAATCAGAATTTGCCAGGAACGCTGCTGGCCCAGGGGACAGATAGAACAACCAGGTTTTCCCAGGTTTTACACCCAGCATCTCTCAGGATCTGGCTCCCCTGTGAATATTTACACTCTGGAACCACCTCCAGGGGAGCTTTGTAAGTGATGAAAGTGAAATGTAGGCAAATGTGTAGTCTGGTAACATTCTGTGTGGGAAACAATTTGGGGAGAAAAAACATGTGCATATATTTCTTGTGTCTGCTCAGAACATGTCTGGAAGAGTGTGTGAGCAAGAACCTAGCGGCAGTGGTTGCCTGACGCAATGGGAACAGTTGTCTCAGTACCAGGGTAGGAGAGAGACTTCATTCTATACCCAATCGGACTCGGCCCACGTGGATGTATTTTCCGTTTGAAAATAATTTTAATGACTACTAGTCAGAGTAGTGGGCAGCTTTTCTGTGTCAGGAGCATAGATTGTGGCTTCTACATTTTATGAGAACGTTGGACTTGGTAAGAAAGAGCATAGGCCAACTTTCGTGGATGAACTTGAGACTGACTTCTTCATTAGCTGAATGTATTCCTTTTACTTTACACAAAACCATTTTCTATAGATGTGGAAACTTAGGCTGCTTCTAAACAAGCAAGGAAGGAGCCTATAAAAGAGATGGAGAGTAAGGTTGTTTCATGGGCACTTAGTTCTACTTGGATATGTTGGGATTTTTCTGCTGGTTACCAAGGATGTAGACACAGACTGAAGACAAGATTTGAGAGGTTCTCTTCTTATAAGAACCCATGTGGTTGCGTTTAGGGCCCACTGAAATAGTCTGAGATCATCTCCTGATCCTGAAATCCTTAATCAAATCTACAAAGCATTTTTGTGTGTGTGTGTGATGCATCTAGATCAGCTCTCCCCTTTTCCTTCTCAGAGTCATCATCTGGACCAGGACTGCCTCCCTGTGCCTCCTCACCTGCCTTCCCAACCCGCAGAAGGGGGCATGTCTGGCCCTGCCAAGGCAGCTGCAGGCGGGACTTGAAATTCAGTAAATCAAGGAGCTTTTACCAGAGCTAATTTTTATGTTGATAATTTTGAATGGTGAATGATGTTATAAATATCCCTGGCAGAAAATGGCCCCCACCCCTGCTAGAGAGATGCGCCCTCTTACGAGGTTTTCCAGGCAGTGGCTGGCTGAGGGAGTTTGCAGATGAAGTAGCAGGAAGAGCTTGAGGACCAAGAGCGTGGGTTTTGGAGGCAGACACGCCCGGATCGGAATCCCAGGTTCACGGCTTGCTGGCTGGGTCAACTTGGCCAGTCACTCAGCCTCTCTGAGCTTCAGCGTCCCAGGCTGGGCATGATCATATTTCCCCTATAAAATCTTAGCGAGGGCTCCCTCAATGCTGTGAAGGTGCTGGACCTTGAGCCTCACCCGTAGTAAGCTCTCGGGGTGCCTAAGGGGAAGTGGGTGCAGTAAAGGGCTGGGATCTGCACAGAGCCACTGCAGTGAGACAGGAGTGGCCAGCGGTGGCTCCCAAAGTTAAAGAACTCCATCCTGGTGGGAACACCCAGTGTCCAAGCGATGAGGCAGTCTCTAGGGACAGGCAACACAAAGTACTAGAAGGCCAAAATGAAGTCACAGATGTCCCTGTAGGCCAGCTGAGCACGGGGTCGCTGCTCTAACCTGAGCCATTAATGGGACCACCATATCCCCAGCATCCAAAAAAGGGGAGATCTAAGCCCTGCTCCCTAAAAAATTCCTGGGACCACTTTCCTCCTTCCTGACATCGTTTCTGTCTCTGTTCTTGGCCTCTGCAGTCACTTGTCTCTTTTGGTTTCATCAACAAGATTTTCTTTGGACCTAATGGTGGACTTAACATTTACAGTCTACTTAGGTAGACTTCTGGCTCCATCTGCCTCTGGCCATTTAGGGTAATTGGCTGGCTCAACCAGCCCCGGCCCTGGGAGGCATCGTTAGCAGTAACCTGCTGGGCCAGTGCCCTCAGGGCAGCACCTCCTTGAGGAACTGGATATCTGTGGGGATGCTGGATACATCAGTCAGCATCAGATCAGTCCTTCTGTGCGAATCAGAGCCCAGGCCTGGAGGTGGGGTTCCAGCCCGGGAGGCCAGCCCTTGGGAGAGCCCAGTGAGAGCCCGCGGAGATCTGAAATCACTGCCTACAGGAGACGGGCTGCCCAGCAGATGCCCTGGCAGGACCGAGCTGTAGGAGCGGGGCAGCCAGGCAGTAGTCCTGGGCACCATCAAAACCAGCAGTGAGGTCGGCACCAGACCAGCAGGAGAAGGGTGCAAGGCCAGCTCAATTCTTGCTCTGCGGGAGACGGGAGAACGTGGGGCGCACTGGCTTTGGGGTCTCATGGAAGATTAACGTCAGCTGTTCCTCCTAGTAATTATGGCATTTAGGACATGCTACTCAGACCTCAGCACTTCAGGTCCCTTGACTAAAATGGGGACAATGATTGCACCCACTCACAGGGTCACTGGCTGGATTAAGTGAGTCAGTTCACCCAAAGGGCTTGGCCGGTCATCCATAGCAAGAATTCAGTAAATGCTGAGTGCTGGTGTTTAGTTAGGTTTGGGTTCTGGTGTATAAAACAGAAAACCAAGTAAGGAAACAGGGATGTTTCCTCTTCACTCAGGTACATGGGGTGTGGACATAGCCTCTCCAAGGCTGGTGTGGCAGCTCCATGGCGTTGAAGGGGGCCCACGGTGCCTCCCTCTTTTCCCTCCACCCTCCTTACTACCCATCTCTGTCCGCAAGAGCAGATCATGGGCAAGATGCCCCATTGCTGGACGCAGCCTGCTGGTCCCTGCCTGTCCCTGCCTCTTTTCCTTCAATGCATCCACTACCTGGATGCCCTTCCCCCACCTGGTCATCCTGAACCCCTCAGTTCACAGGTTACTTCCCCACAGAAGCCTTCGCTGGCACCCCCATTGGGGACTTAGCCTTAGCATGCCGCAAACCACATTGGATTGACCTGTCTACCTGTCCACTGTCACATGCCAGGTGAGACAATGAGGCCCTTGAATGCTGGTGCTGCACCAGCTCTTCCATGAACCCAGCCCTTTGCACAGGGCCTGGCATAGAGAGGATGTCTAGTTCCAACCCTGTGACTACATGTGAAGTGTTGGATTCTGTGGCTGAAATGCAACCAAATAGAGCAGCCTGCTTTTCCAAGCAGAGCGTTGACATTGGCCTCCAGGGCTGTGCAGGTGATGGCTGGAAACAGGAAACTGCACAGCGGGGACAGCAAGGTCAGCTTTGACCCCCTCTCCTATGTCCCGAGTCCATCACCCCTGCACTCCTCCCTGTTCTCCCAGTCACATCAGCTCCTGCCAGCCAGGTCCCCACTGCGCTGGCCACCCACACATCCTGCCACTCGCCCCTTCCCTGCAGAAAGCAGAGGGAACTGCATGTTGCCTTTCTCTCCCAGCTTCAGCGAATCCTCCACCATTTGGGAAGCCTGCCTCAGAGCTCAGGGTGGGGAAGTGGGCCAGCCTGGGAACAAAAGAATGCCTGCGGGGGCCCGGGCCGTCTGTGCACAGAGAGAGAGACAGCTGGGTCAGGCCGGACTGCGCGGGGGCACTTAGCAACGCGGGGCCCTGCTGGGCGAGGCAGGGCCGCCTGGGCTGGGGCAGAGAGGCAGGCATGTGTGAAGGTGGCTGCACTGGGGAGCACGGCAATAAAAAGGAGGCGACTCAGACTTCAGGAGAAAACCAATGCACCAGCACGGGCCAATGGCTTCAGCACCGCCTGCCCCACCCCCTACTTATTGCAACCCAGATACAGAGCTGAATCGCATGCATATTCCCAGGCCCTTTTCTGCCTCTGGTCTGCTTAGTAGAGATTTGAATTTTAAGGCAGTTGGGAATGATGAGTTCATATGGGGTTTTTTTGGGGGGAGGGATGATGAAATGTTCTGGAAATGGATAGTGCTGATGGTTGCCCAACTTTGAGAATATATTAAAAACCAACAAAATGTATGCTTTAAAAAAGTGACTTTTGTGGTATGTGAATTAAAAGAGTGAAATAGGAAATGAATGGGAGGGTGAGTGAGCTGGGTGGCTGGAGGGCTGGATAGACTGAGAATTGGGTGAGTGGATAATTGAAGGAGGGATGGAGGGTTGGATGGTGAATTGGCGGGTGGAGGGTTTGATGGATCAAGGCAGAAATGGACACATGAAGAACTGTGAGGGCTCCAAGCAGATAACATTTCATTTTGGCTGCTGTTTCACCAAGGATGGGAGTAGGTGGGGGAGCATTCCACCGTGAGAAGCAAGAAAATATGGATTAAAAGCCTTCATCATTCTCAGGAGCAATTTTCCAGATGGTGCTTACACCAGCCACCCACCCACCCTCAGCATTCTTCATGCCCCCCACCAGATAGTCACCCCTTTCCCCTTGATCTAGCCTAAATAGTCTCTACAGCAGTTCTCCCAGTCTGACATAATCGGCACTGATTGCTCATCTCTTAATTGCTTCTGTTCCCACCGGGATGAAGCTCCTCGGGTGTAGGGAGCTTTCTCCTGGTCTGTTCATGGCTGTGTAGCTTACAGAGCAATGCTGCGCACATAGGACGTGCTCAGTAAGTAACTGCTAAGTGAATGAATATTCCTATTCCTTGTGGGGAAGGATGGCACAGCTCTCGTATCCCCGCAGTTTGGACAGGACAAAATACATAGAACACATTCGCATTCACTTTGTGCAACCTCCTCATTATATTTGGAACCCACCTGAGTAATTGGAGAAGAAAACTGGAAATGTAGGTCAGCTTGGAGCCAGATGGTCTCAACTTGTCAATTTCTGCAAAAAAACAGCCAGAAATTTAATAGGGATTGCACTGAATCTGTGAATCAGTTTGGGGAGTATTTTGAATCTTAATAATGTTGTCTCCTAGCCCATGGACACAGATATCTTAACATTTATTTAAATTTACAAAATAATTCCAAGATGTTTTGTAGTTTTCAGTGCACAAGTACTGCATTTGTTTTATTAAACTTATTCCTAAGTGTTTTATTCTCTCTGATACTGTAAATGGAGTTCTGTTCTTAATTTAATTTTTAGATAGTTTATTGATTTTGCATATAGAAATACAATTGATTTTTAGATACTGATCTGTATTCTATAACTTTGCTGAACTCATTTATTAGTTTTAATTGGTTTTTTAGTGGATTTTGAGGGATGTTCTATATAGAAGAACATGTCATTTGCAGATAGTTTAATTTTTCCTTTCTAATTCCAATGCTTTTTATTCCTTTTTCTTGCCTAACTGTCCTGGGTAGAATCTTCAGCAGTGTTGGTAGAAGCGGTGTCTTGTTTCTGATTTTGCTGGGTGGGGAGAAATTCATTTTTTCTGTACATTAAGTATATTGTTAGTTGTGGATTTTGGGAGTTTTTTGTAGATAACTTGTATCACATTAAGGAAGTTCCCTTCTGTTTCTAGTTTGAGTGTTTTTTTTTCTGAAAGGTGTTAGATTTTGTCAAAAGTGTTTTCTGTGTCTGAGATGATCATGTGGGTTTTTGGCCTTCATTTTATCGATACGGTGTATGTCATTGACTCATTACATATGTGGAACCAACCTTGTATTGCTGAGATAAAGCCCACTAGGTCATGGTGTACAGTGCTTGCCATTTGTTGCTGGGTTCAGTCTGCTGCTGTTTTGTGAGGCATTTTGCATCTGTATTAATAATGGATACTGATCTGTGGTTTTCATTTGACGTGTTTACCTGGTTTGGGTGTACTCCTTTTTGATATCCTCTATTTGGTGAGACATTGTTCTCATACTTTATTTCTTTGTACACGGTTTCTGTGAGTCCTTACCACGTATTTAAAGTAGCAGACTTAACCTCTTTGTCTAGTAAGTCTTACTCGGGGCTTCCTTAGGGACCATTTCTATTGACTGTTTTTGTTCTGTTTGTTTTTTCTGTGTGTGAGCAGTACTTTTTTCTTTGCATGGCTCATATTTTTTATTGGACACTGGATAGTTTAAATAATAAAATGTGGCAACTCTAGAAATCAGATACCACCAGGGTTTGTTGTTTTGCTGCTTATTATTGTTGCTGGTGTTTGTTTGTTTAGTGAGTTTCCGGAATTAATTTTATAAAATCTGTCCTTTTTTCATGAGTGGCTACTTATGTCTTCAGGTAGCTTAGTGGTCAAATAATGATTGGAAGGGGGTTTCCTTAAATTCTCGGAACCAGTAAGTTTCCCTGTCCTTGCTGAGGGACCGTGTGTGTTAAGGAGGCAGGCCTTCAATGCTTAGGCAGGCAGATTGTAACTCTACCTTAGTCTTCACTTCCTGCTGCTCAGAGCTTCAGAATGAGCCAGAAGTAACCTGTTAGGTCTTCTCGGGGCTTTCCTGGACATGTGCACATCCCTGTGTACGTGCTTGGTTCTAGGTTCCCAGGAACCCTTGTGGCCCAGATTTTTTCTTTAAGGTTTTTGGTTAGCTTATTGTTTTTCCCAACTGTTATCGTGACCTTGGTCAGCTGCCACATTGAACAATATCTACTGAATGTTTTCAACAAAATCCTCTCAGAGAAAAGCTCCTCTCACTGGCCAAGCTTTGAGTTAGGTCAGATAAAGACTAGCCCTGAAAATGAGATTTTCTAGGGAGCTGCTAAACAGATCAAGTAATGACAGCTATCTGGGAATTGGGCTTTAAAGACACTGCAGCCCCATTCTGCCCCATTCAGAGGCCACTAGACTGCTGGTTTTCACTCTGATTCGTAGGACCATTAGTTTTTAGGGCTATCACGGGGCTGGGGAATGGGAAATGAGACTATGGCAAGTTAAAATGCAACCAAAATTGCTATTCCTGCTGAGACTCAGCTGTTTTCCTTGAATAACCGCTCCTGGATTATTCCAAGACTGGTTAATTTCCAGAGCTCTGAAAAAGTTGACTTTAGTTTCCATTGCCTTTATTGAAGAGAGGACTTCAGAAGGTCTTTATTTTGTCATTCCTGAGCAGCCTTCATTCTTAAAGCCTTTTCTGTCAGCCTTTGGGAATGCCACGAGAGATCATATGCACTCCTTATCCTCAGAAAGCTCACAGTCTAGAGGAGACGGACACATGGAAAGCTAACATGATGTGACAAAGGCATCAGTAGATATAGCCAGTGAATATATAGCCAGTAGCTCTGTGACCATGCTAGCATCCTCAGGAGATAGGCCAGTACATCTCACTTTTTGCATTGTCTATAAACCTAATTTGTGCAAGTTTGTTTTTTATTAATTTATCTTTATTGTTGAAAATATTACAGATGTCCCCTTTTTCCCCATTAACCCCTTCCACCCCGCACCCACTTTCCACCCTAGGCCTTCCCCACACTATTGTCTGTGTCCATGGGTTATGCATTTATGCATATAAATTCTTTGGTTAATCTCTCCCCACCCCCCCACCCCCCCACCCACCTACCCCTACCTTCCCTCTGAGATTCGTCAATCTGTTTCATGCTTCTGAATCTATTTTGTTCATCAGTTTATTATGTTCTTTAGTTTTTTTAATTGTTAATTTGTTTCTTAAAGACCTCTGCCATTTCTGTATTTATTGCTTACCAGTCACTCATTTGCTTAACACGGAGTGCATCTACTCCCCACTACCAGGCAGTGGAGAGGGGGTCCACTCTCCTGCTCCTTCCTGCAGCTCTCTCCCCTCTCCCTAAACCTGCACTCCTCTACAGCGAGTTTTTGTGAGGTTCTGCTCAAAGGGCAGGCATACTGGAGGAGACTTCAGGTCACTGAAATCAATCATGGTTGGATTCTCCGAGTGCTGGGTGTGATGAGGACCCTGAGGGGGAAGCCAAGAGAAACAGTGCTTACAAAGCATGCCAGGGGTCTCTGATACACCATTTCTGTAAGCCCACTGAGAGGAGAAGTGTGAAAAGTGGAGGAAGAAGAGGGAGGGGAATGCAGGCTGGGGGGGTGTGGTGTTTCAGGAGCTGCAGGAGAGCATGTGGTGTTGGGAGTCACACAGCCTAAGCTCAGGCCTAGGAGCTCACCGTTCATGGTGGCATGACCCAGGCCCTGCTTCCTCTGTGCCTCAGTTTCTTCTTTAGTAAGATGGGGATAACATCAGTACATATATACAGCTCCCTGCCACACAGTAGGTGCTTAGTTATGGCAGTTCTTTTTATCACTAGGCACTTCCCTAGGCCCTTGCCATCTGTTACGTCGTTTAATTCTCCCAACTCTGTGAGGGAGGCATTGTGACCCCTGTTGATAGACTAGGTTACTAAAGCCTAGAGAGGTGACCTGTCCAAGGTCGGCAGCTGGGGTCAGAGCCAGGAGTGGGGCCCACTGCCACCTTCCAGATCTTGCTGTCATGCTTCTTGGGAGTGAACCCCACATTCTGCGAGAATGCAAACTTCTGGGGGTCTTACACCCCAGCACAGTGCCTGGTACACAGAGCGCCCTCCATAAACGTGTGCTCCCACTTGAAGAGATGAGTGGGTGAGTTCCGGGAAGAGGGGCGGAGGAGCCTTTGTGAAATCTGTCTCTGAAGAAGTGAAAAGGAGCTCTTCCAGCGACGGGTAAATACTCTGCTGATGAGGATTCGGAATGGCACTGCCGGCCTCCTTAAAACCAGACAAAGGGGACAGCGAGGGGACAGTGTTTTACCTGGAGCCGTTTTACCTGAGTGCCTGGGAGCTGTGATTAAAAGGGGGCCCATTAGTATCCGTCAGATTAGAGCCCACTCAAGAGCCTCCCCAGAGGCCTGAAGACAGAGACAGCGGATGATGGCAGCTGGGACCCTGTGTAGCGGCCAAGGGCCTTCCCGTCAGGAGAGGAACCACATGTGCAGCTCCCTCCACACCAGTCAGTGAAAGCGGGTTGTGGAGGCAATACAGACGCTCGTCTTTCTACTGACCTCTCGTCCAAGGGTGGATTTTGGAATATCTGGGGCAATTGATGACTGTACTTCACAAAATCCTCCCTCCATAACATTTCCCTCTGCCAAAACCTTGGTAGATAGTGGGTAGGGATAAGTTTGAGGTCACCTCTCTGGGGACCCGAGGGCGAGGGCATTTTGCTCGGTAAGAGTAGCTGGTGGATGGGATGCACTGATCTGGGGAAGGAGCTGGTGCCCTTCTGTGAGACAGCAAGTGTCAAAGGGACTGGGCCTACCTCGAGGTCCACCCACTTCTCTTAGAGATGGTGAAATGGCCCAAGGGCGGGCCCAAAGTCTCCTCAGAGATTGCTCGTGTAATCTGTTCATGTTCGTGTATGACTAGGCCATTCAAGCCCTCAAATGTCTACTTCATATTTTAACATAGGTGTAACCCTATTTAACCCACCTGGAAATGTAGGACTTTATGAAATGTTTAACAGCATATGTCTCCACCATATACTTGATCACCACAGACTATTCACTATGTAGTTAATGTCAGCCTAACGCAGGTCACATTCGTGGACCATCCATGGGGTGGGCCTTTCCATTTCTTTTCATTAACGGACTGCTGAAGAGCCAGCCAGGTGGAGCCCAGAGGTCAGTTGGTGCTGTCAGGAATCGTTTTTGCCTCTTGGCTCTGCTTTGCTCTGTGTAGGCTCCATCTTTCTTAGACTCTCTCCTCCTGGAAGCAAGACCACAACCAGCAGCCCCAGGATGTCCTAGCAATGAGCCGTCCCAGCGAAGAGAGAGGGCTCTTTCCCAATAGTTCCAGCAAACACCCATCCCTGCACGCCTCTGGCTGAACTAACTTGCAATCACCCTGCTAATCGCCTGGATCTGGGGCCTGTGCCCATGGCTGGTTGGGGAAGGGTCAAGTATATGGGAGTGGAAAGACAAGCAAAGAGTATTGGGGTGCTGCTAGGAGAAATGGCCCAGCGTGTCTTGTTAGAATCTGAGCTGTCTTCCCTTTGCCCCTGGTGTTGGAGAGGGAGCTCTGACTGGGGCAGAGTGGGCCTTGAGCTCCCCCTAGAGGCCAATGTGAAGGAATCAGCGCTCCTGCTGCTTCTGTTTTTATTTGGGTCAATCCCATGTTTTATCTGTATCTATATGTGGAAATTTACAGACTGGAAAAGGTCTGTGGATCAGCTACTAAGGTGGAGTCTGGTATCGAAAGAGTCGGAAATGTTGACATTTACCAACTGCATAGCCTTGAGTAAATTGTAGACTGTCCCAGTTTCCACTTCTGCATCGCAGGGTAATAGTACCTGCTCCGGGGCTCGGGTTCGGGTGAAATGAGTTAATGTTTGTGCGGTGCTTGGGCCGCTGTCTGTCATGTGGTAAGCGAAATGAGTGTTTGCTACTATTACTTCCACTTCTCCTTCCTTGTTCAGACAATAATGCTGAGTGGAACATTCTCTGCTTTTAATGGCCATTTCCCTTGCTTTTAGCAAACAGGGAGTTAGGGAGGCTAAGGGGAGTTAAGAGCTAATGACATGGTTGTGCTCTGGACGTAGAGTTTATCCTACCTGGGGACCCTGGTGAAGAGGTTCAGCCTCTTTCTACCTCATTTTCTCTTCTGTCCCAAGAAAATAGAAAACTTACCCAGTGTAATCTCTAGGTATATTGTACAGATAAAATGAGGCAGAGGAAAGAAAATGCATACACATCTGAAGGTTAGGATTTTGGTGGAGTTCATGGAGAACCTGAACTCTGCAGGAGCCCACAGCTGGGGAAATGGAAGGTCAACCGATGACCATAGGACAGTGTCATAAGAACCACCAGGGGGGAAATCACAGGATGCTGAGGGAATGGAGAAGCCGGACCCCAACTCAGCCTGAAGGGTGGGGCACCAGGTGGCAAAAAAACTAATCAGTTATTATTACAATGACTACGATCTGTTAGACAGTGGCTATGGGCAAGTAAGTTTTGAACATCCCATTGCCTACATGACTGTTATGAGGTAGGTACCAATAGCCTACATCTTTTATGAAATACCAAAGTAAGATGCAGAGGGTTTGAAGCGTGTGCACAGACTCGCAGCTTATTGCCCCTACGACATACTCGTCCAAGGTGTGGAGGCCGTCCTGGAGGAGGTAACTCTTGGACTGAGGCCTGAGGGTTCGGTACAGTTAGTCAGGAAAGACGGAGGCGAGGGAAGGCGTTCAGGATGAAAGGGCCAGCATGAGTAAAGGCAGGGAAGGGAGCGAGAACATGCTGTCTCAACTCTGAAAGGAGCACTCCATTAAGCAATCTGATGCAATGGGAAATGCCGACTGCAACGATCTATCAGGCCCTTCCAGCTTCTTGGAGAGAGCGACTGAGCAAGGTGCAGCGTTACCAGGAGCGATTAGGCTCCACGCGCTAGAGCGGAGAGATATCTCTCCTCTTGCTAAATGACTTGGGGCGGAGAGCACACAACACAATATCCGGATGATGCGTTATAGCCTTGTGCACCTGAAACCTATATAGTTTATTAACCAATGTCACCACAATAAAAAATTTAAAAACCTTCAAAGAACAAGTAAAGTGTTTGTATTTCCAACTCCATGACTGCCTCTAAAAGAGACCAGCACCCCAGCAACACCTGGACCCTGGGATGCTAAAGGAGCACATTCCTCTGCAAACCTGTTCCTGTTAACTTTATAGCTTCTTCATAAATTTGCTGCTTTGGGCATATTTTTCCACCCACGTTTCTTCTCTCCTATACAGAAATGCTTTATAGGAAATATTCCACTTGGCTATTTGGAAGCAATGACTTATTTACTTCCTAGGTTTATTTAAATCCCCTTTGCCTGTGCCCAGAGGCTCTGGGCATTGCTCAAGAATCAGAAAATGGGACAGCTTGTTTATTGGAAGCTGCTGACCTCTCCTAGAACAACTGGGGGCCCCTGACCACTTCCCGTGTGGAAAACTGCCCACGCTGTGAATTCTCAAGGTCCGTGGATTGGACTCCGGAGGGATTCTTAGATTTTTCTCTTCATTCATTTGCTCATCCCTTCATTCGTTCACCAGTGACTCACTGAACATTTTGTAACAGACTCTGCTACGTTAAAGGACCACTGAGATAAATACGTATTAGCCCTATGCCCAAGAAGCTCACAGGCTAACACACTAGGCAAATAAATAAATGGTACCTGCCCAGAAAAACATGTACAAGGATGTAGCAACATGGATGCTGGGGAAGAGCTAAAAAAATTGTGGCAAGTTTATTCCATGAAGTACTGTGCTGCAGTTACAAAGAATTGGGCATCTGTATGTTCTAATATGCTTAAATTTCTGAGACATGCTGTGTAGGAAAATAACACACCAAGCATACAATTATGTAAGAGACATATATAAACCTATGCCACTTCGATGATTGACTTGGAAGACGGGTGATGGAAGCAAGCAACTGAGTTATTTTCTTGGTGGGCACAGAGAGACAGTGGTGGTTAAAATTTTAACCTGATCTGTAATTTTTTAAACCAATAAATGTTTTCATATAACACTTGTATATTTAGAGTTCAATTGCTAAATGCAACATTAGATGCATGTATAGGCTACAGATATAATATAAAAAGAGAGAGTTTCAGGGAGAAGTGTTTTCCTTTAGGAGACATATCTGAATGGGGTTTTGGCGAATGGATAGGAGTTTTTCAGAGCTTTGAAACAAACTGCAGGAGATGGCATGAGAGTGGTGGGCAGGAATTAGGTCCTGGAGGGCCATGGATGCCAACATGAGGAGCACATCAGAAGAAAGTGCTAAAGGGCTTGGAGTGGAGCTGAATTCATCTCAACTTTTGAAGCCAAGCCTAGGTCCCTGCAGAGGCCTGCCTGGTTCTAACTCCAGCCTGATTAAGGTCAACTGAGTAAGAATAATACAGGAGAAGCTAACAGCTTTTTCTACATGCAAGTCCCAGCTCTCAGCGTCTCACATCCGTCAGCTCCTGGGGTCCTCACACCTGCCCCGAGAGTGAGTGCGCATAGCGTTGCACCCACTTTGCAAACGGGGGCACTGAGGCACAGATGGCACTTGAAAATAATCACCAGCAAAACTCAGCTCTCTCCCAAGGCTTTGGATATGGACAGACACAAGTTGTACAGGTTGAGGTGACACCTTACACCCCTCAGGAACTACGACAGGACATTCAAGATGCTAGAAAATAAGTGTATGCATATTGTGGTTTAAATGATGTAAATGAATGCATTAAAGAAATGCTGACCCAAACGAGACCAAGTGATAGGGTAGTGGGGTTGTGGGCAGCCTTTTTATCCCTCCTTTCCATCGGCTGTGCTCGGCTGTGGCGATGTTACTTTCCTGATAAAAGCCGTGCTTCTGTGAACAACGAAAGGCCTTTAGCTCAGGGCTCCAGGGCTCGCAGTAAGTGACTTCGGGCTGACACGGCAGGAGAGGCCTCCGCCCGTGCCCCGGGCCCGTGTGCAGACTCGAGGGCAGAGCAGGGGACCGGCGCCGCCAGCGGGCTGGAAGTCGGGGCCCTCGGACCAGGCCCCGGTCTCCCACGCGCCCTTCCAGGGGCTGGCTCCATGTTTTCCCAAACCTGCATTTTGTCCATGAGATGTTTTAAAAAAGGACCTGGAGAAACAGGACACTAGGTAACATTAAATCACGTAGTATGAGAGGTTTTACCTTATTCTTTCAGTGTTTCAGCTGTCCCCCCTTACCCGCGGGGGATGCCCAGGACCGCGGATAGTAGCGAACCCTCTGCATGCCGCTTTGTTTCCTATGTGCACATATCTTTTCCCCTGAAGGAAGCACCTTGCGCTTCCATTTGGCACATCCCAACTGCCAGAATCACTCTTCCCGCGCTTGGGGATATGGTGGCGTAAAGTAAGACTGACTTGGACACACAAGCCCTGTGACGCCAAGTCAGTGTGTGGATCCGATCTCCGGGGTGGCCACTCGGCCGCGGGCAGGCGGGAGCGGGACCCGCTGGGCCAGGGGCTGAGTCGCCCGGGGCAGGATGGCCTGGCGCTGAGATCGCATCGCGCCACTCGGAATGGCCGCAGTTTGAAACTTAAGAATTGTTAATTTCCTGAATCTCCCATTTAATATTTTTGGGCCATGGTTGTCCACATATAACTGAAACCACAGAAAGCAAAACTGCGGATAAGGGGAGGCTGGGTCTATAGTAGTATGTTTTTAACGCTTCTCTATCGCTTACTAGCTACCTTTTCTCCCTCTTTCCTTCCCTCCTCCTTTCTGTCCGTCCTCCCTCTCTTTCCCTCATTTCTTAATCAAAAAACAAGAGCACGCCCTGGGCTCAGAGCTTTAGCCAGGCAGCAATATGTGGCTCTAATTTAGTCATAGTCTTTTTAAAAAAAATTGTACTTACTTTTACAATTCCCTTATACTTATGGCAGGTAATAGTATAAAATTTCCTTTTAAAAATAAATATGAAAACATCTTTTATGTTAAAAATTTAAGCTCAAGAAAAATGAGTAGTTGATGGTACAGGTGGTGAATACATATGGAGAAAGCGCCGCTAGAGCTCCCACCCTGCACTGACACCTCTGATTCCATCCAGTTCTGCGATTCTAGGGTGTGTGGGAAGATCAGGAACCTCGGCCCCTTGTCGGTGTCTGAATCTGCACAGTGACAGCCAGGACACCTGCCTTCTACACTAGGCTGTGGCTCTCCTTTCAGCAGCTGGCACCTGAAGGCTCAGTAAATGCTTTTGCCATTGATCGCCCTCGGATGCCCAGGAAAGGATGGGCACATGGGCATGGCACACGGATAATACCTAGATTGGGAAATCAATATATTGTGCTAAGAGCTCAGAATCTGAATACAAGGATGATTGCCGGGCATTTTTGCCCCTACTGGTTGATCAGCGAAGGGAAGGGAAATGAACACTTATTGAGCACTTGCTGTGTACATCGAACCATTAGTAACTTCATCTTGCTTTCAAAGTGAGGCTCAGGAAGGTTAAGTAACTAAGCCAGGGGCACACGACTGTTAAGTTGGGAATCAGGAAACCAGCCTTGTCTCACTGGATGAGTATTTTGATATAATCTTCACACATGAGTAAGGAAAAGGTTCGCTTCTACTGGCCGTGTTTACCGTGCTCCCACCAGGCAGGCCGAAACCCCGCAGAACCCTTCAGGCCTTTCCTTTCTGGTCCCCAAACCTTTGCAGTTCCTCTGCCTAGAATTCCCTCCATACTCCTTTCTTACCTGCTCTGCTTTCCAAACCAAAGCCTCCTGCGCCCTCCTCCAGGAAGCCATTAGGTGCAATTCCAGGGCACATTGTTATTTCCCCTTTGAGAGCGCCAGTGTGAGACTAGAGGCTCATCAGGCTTGTGAGGTTGTCACATCTCGCATGTGGGGATTTGAATCCTGGCCCTACCACATTCTAGCTTCGAAAGTTGAGACAAGTCACTTTACCTTTCCAAGCCTCAGGTTGCTTATCTGTACAATGGGCTCATTATCACAAAAGTCAAACCTCATGGCGCATATCAGAATTGAACTGGCATACTAACTGAGGGCTCTTCTCTCTCCTATGGAGTATGTTCCCATCCTGATGCTTTTTACCCAGCACTGCCAGAGTTCCTTCTATAACAGGGATTAGATTATCTTTTCCCTCAAAAGCATTCAAAGACTGCCCGTTTCCTTGTGTAAAACATCAGGGTAGAATGGAGGTAGCATTCCAGCCTCTGCTGAAAAGTCCTTTGTCCCAGAGCAAGCTCCTGAGACTTATGTTCTCGCCTATAAAACTGAGAGTGAGGTGTGCTCCACAGGATTTGGGTAAACAAAGTGTCTATAAATAAACATAAACATTTGTGTCCCCCCAAAATACAATGTCAGGTGGTATAATAAGCTCTGGGGAGTCTAATACTAAAAATAAGTCAAATATTCACTCATTTGTTCAGTACATGGTCCTTTTGTGCCTGCGCTGTGTCTGACGCTGTCCGAGGTGCTGGAGACCCGGCCGTGAATGAAACAGACATGGTTACGTTTGAGGCATATCTGTCAACTCGAGCTTTCTGCCATCTGTCTAGTCAGGATGACAAACCAGGAAACCGTTCATTTTAAAACTAGATGCTATGCTGTTGAAGGTGCTGTAGTGTAGAGGTCAAATTTGCAGCTCTGGAATCAGAGACATCTAGGTTCAAATCCCAGCTCTTCTACTTACTTGCTGAGAGGCCTTGGGTAGGTCCCTTGACATCTCTAAGCATAAAGAGGCCTGCACCAGGAGGCTGTTTCGGTGATCAGGTGAGACAAGGTACTCCTGCACAGGGTGGGAGTGTCTTCCACCACCCACCCCATAATTCCTTACACAGCATCCTACACACAGTGGGTGTTCAATAAACACCTGTTGATTACTAGTAGAAAGTGCCTGGACAGAAGCAAGCTAATGCATTAGCCACCTCTCAGGTCAGCAACTCAGACTCACCTGGATAAGGGCTGTTTGACATTCCACATGGCTCACATAGATATTTCTTTCCCACTAATGCATAAAAAGCAATGAGTGAAGTTCACTTCCTGCCTCAGAAGAAATTTGGTATTGTTGTTAAATGGTTTTGCAGAGAAGACTTAGTTTTTAAGCATATTAAAATGTCCTTGATCCATCTTGATGCCCTTGACTACAGTCTTGAGTAAATTATTTCAATTCCGTCTTTACTTTCCACTTCTGTAAAAAACAGGAATAACCCTTTTCCTTCTACCACTCAGTGTTTATCTGAAGGAGAGAGAAGTGATGGATAATAACTATAATAACAAAGTGATTATTTTAAATAATATCATTTTATGTCTTTATAAAGATAGAAAAATTTTGCATAATATTTAGAAGCAGGTGAGTACAGTGACATAAGCTGTGGCAGTTTTCCAGCCATGTGACCTTGGGCAACTTATTTAACCACTAAGTCTATGTCCTCATTTGTGGGAGCAAAAATAATTAATATACTTAAAATCCCTAATACAGTGTCTAGCACATAGTAGACTCTTATCAACTAATTCATTTATTCATCAAATATTTATTGAAAACCTACTATGTGCCAGACACAGGGCTAGGTGCTCAGGAAACATCATGAAGAAAACCCACAAAAGCCTCTGCACTCGTGGGAAGGTGAGGCCAGGACAGTTACTAGTCAGGGGTCTGTGGGCTTCCTGTGATGGGGCTGCCATCCAGCAGGTATTGGCTGCCTGTTTGGAAGAAGGTTGGCTTTATTTTCTGGGATCAGTACACAGGGGAGGCGAGTATGGTACAGGATTTAAAATTCATGGGGTGCGGCTACTGGTTCCCTCCTGTCGATCCGATCCGTGTCAACATTGAATAGCACGGGGAGCTGGCAGTGGAGACGGCATTCCTGCAGTGTTCCCAGCCCACCTGGAAACGGTGCCTTAGGCTCAAGCTGCAAAATTTCCTTTTGACGTGGATCATCCCCAGGGCAATAAAAGTAGTGACAGAGCCCAGATTTCAATACCAGTCTGAGGACCAGGAAGGGAAGTGGGGGATGGGGAAGCTGCGTGTATTTGTTACCTCCGTTGTGCCGAGGTTGTCCTTTGTGTTATGACATGAGAACTTTAACCATTCACAACTCAGGTATTGTTTTCTCTGCGTAGAAACAGGCTCAGAATGTTCAAATGTCTTGGCCAAGATTGCTCATCTATTACGGTACAGAGCTAAAATTCAAGTTCAGGGATTGCCATGTTCTCTTTTACCTGAGAATTTTTCTACAATCGATGTATAATTGCCTCCTGTACGGTCATTGGAGCCTGTCGTAGATGTCACATTTCACTGGAAGCCATTGCTCGGGTCACCCAGGCCTCAGCGCATTGCCGCACGGGGCGTGTGGTCTTTAGTTTTTAATCTGCCAGTTTCCCGGGTTATCCCCGAGGCGCCCCGAGAACTAGCCGTCTCCCTCCAGCCTCCTTTCTCACATTACTTTGAGTCTCATTGTGTCGCGCCCACATCATCAGCTTTCTAAATCAGTGGCTTTCATGAAATGTGCTTTAATTCTGCAAGTAATAACCTGAGAGGTACTTGTGGAGGTATTAAATCCCCTCCCTCTCTCACATGGCCTTTATTTATTCATGTGTTACAATGGGGCTGATTATATCTTCTTGGATTTAGCAGTTTGCCTAGAGCAGGGTGTGTTTGCAGGAGCAATCAGTCCATGGAATCAAATTAAGGAGGAGGGTGGGCTGGAGTAGGTAGGCCACGGGGCAGCCGTTTTTCTAACATTTTCAAAGTCTTGTAAAGTTTGGTGTGAGGATCAACTGAGATACACGCTCAGCACTGAGCACACAGCCAAGTTCTCAGCAGGCGTTAGTTATACCATCATCATCTTCAGCATCGTCACCATCATCACTGTCATCCACTCCCCTTTGTGAGGTTATTGTGAGTGTGTTGGTTTCCATGGCTGTGTAACTAATGACCACGAACTCAGTGGCTTAAATGAAACCGACCGACCGCTTGTTTGCCCGCAGGCTGCAAGCAAGGTTTTCACCAGGTGCATTCTTGCCTGGCTTGCAGGGTCTTCTTCGAAGCCCATTTGTGTTGCTGGCAGGTTTCAGTTTCTGTGGCTGCAGGACAGAGGTCTCTGACCCCTTTGCTGGCTGTCAGCCAGGGGCCATTCTCAGCTCTCAGGGGCCACCCACATTCCTTGCCACAAGGCCCCCTTCATCATCAAAGTCAGCAATGGACAATCCATCCCGCCTGTGCTGATTCCTTCTCACGCTTCAAACCTCCGACTTCCTCTGACATCTGTGCCCAGATTTAAAGGGCTCATATGATTAGTCAGGCCCAGATAATCTCCCTTCTTAAGGTCAGCCATGCCACACAAGATAGCCCACTCTCAGGGGTAAAGGCTTCGCATTCACAGTCCCTGTTACTATGCAGGGGCCCCCTTAGAGCTCTACCCCCCATCCTGGGCCTGTGAAGAGATGCTGTGAATAGATAGACCTCTTACTTGCTGTTTGCTGCGTGGCAAGTCACATGTAGTCACCACAGATGTGATTCCATTGTACATGCCTGAGTACCCAATCTATCTTGTGTATCTATATTTGGGTTCTATAAAATATTCATAAAGGCACACTCTTTTTCTGTGTCCTCTGCTGAAACAGGGCAGCGAGGGGGCCCGTGCACACTGGGGTCTCTCCTAAGCAGTGAAGAGGGGCGATGGGTTCACGGGTGAATGACTGAATGCAAGAAGGCGGCCTGCAGGCCTCTGCTCTTTCCTCCTATCAGTATCAGAAGTCTACGGGGAAACCAAACTTCCATCGGTGCTTTCAGAGCAGGCTGTCCAGGTGATTTATTAGCTCTGAGCCGACGTTAATGTTGAGCCTGCAGCTCGAAGATAACCCTGAGAACATCCCGAATGCACAGGGCTTCCCACGCGCCCTGGCAGAGCATCGGGGAGCGGGCCGCTCTCGGGAAATCAGTTTACATTTTCCGTACCAGCAGTTGAGTTGAAATCATTTTGTGGAAAGGACAGAAAAAAATCTGGGTGAGGAAGCAAGGGAAGGAAAACATGAGGGAGTGTTTGCTTCAGAGAGAATCCAGCGTAGCCCATGGAATATGCTTCTTGTTGGTATTTGGCTGGAACTGATTTGGAAAACATGAGTTTTTAACGACACAGTTTTATTTCTAACTGTTAAATAAACTAGTCCTACCTCGGCTGGTATTGTGACTGGTGTGTCCTCTCTTGGGTGAGGGAGTTTTGTTAGGGAGTTAGGGGCAATTTGTCCTGCGTACAGGTCACCAGAGAGATCGGCTGAAAGGAGAGGATTTTATTTTTTTTACAGGAAGATATACGAGGCAGGCAGCTGTTGAAATGTGTTCAGCGGCTCAACAATGCCAGGGCCAATGGCGAAATGATTATGTTGGCTGCTCCCTCGTGTTAGTTGCCTCATTGTGATAAAACACCGCGGCTACATTCATTAAACCCACGTACAAGACAGAAGAGGGAAGATACAGGAAGGCTCTTCTAAGGAAAGACTGGAAGCCTTCCTGCCACATCTCACTGGCTGGGGCAACCTCACCAGACCCGTCAATCTACAGGGGGGTGTGTTGTTAGGGTTAGGGCTGTCCTTAGTGAAACGGGGCTGCCATTAGTAGCAGAGAGAAGGCAGAATGAATGCTAGTCATTGAGGAAGAGCATCTGCCATGGGAGTAAATTTCAGTAATGATTTGGCAACTTAGAAGGTGGGTGTGTGGACATGTGTTGACCAAGTGCTTACTCTGTGCCGACGGTGTTGGTTGTTCAAAGGAAAATAAGTCAGAATAGTAGCCAACGCCCTGAAGGCATTTAAAATTAAGTTCTTAGTTCGTTTTGTGTCCATAGCCCCTGCCACAGTGCTAGGAGCATAGTAAAGCCCGAAGGTGTGTGATGAAGAATCTATCCCTGTGACAGTGAGAGGAGAAAGCGTGGAACTGTTGGCTGTGGAGCCCTGTGGTGCAGATGTGGACATCAAGTGTGGTCCGCAGGCCAGCGTCCCCTGGGAGCTGGTCAGAAAGGCACTCTCTTAGCCCCACCCCAGGCCTCCTGAACCAGAATCTGCTGTTTAAAAAACTCCCCCAGTGACTTGGGTGCACATCAAATGTTGAGAAGCTTTGGAGTGAAAGCAATGCTTAAAGTGGCTCGATCACATTTGCAGAAACAGGAGTAAAGACTTGGACCAGGAAAACATTGATTTTCCTGGTGCAGGGGAAGGAGCCTATGCTAAGAAGTCATCTGTCTATGACCTAAATCTAGGTCTCTTTGTTTCCCAGCTGGGTGACCTTCATCAGTACCTGGTCTCTGATGCTCACTCACCTCTGCTGGAAACTATCGAGCTGGTTGCGGTTGGTCCCCACAGGGAGGTTGTGAGGGGCAGGCCATGCAAAGTGTGGAGCACCTTGCCTGCTATGTTTTGGGAGCCAATCACTGCGAATTCCCTTTCTAAGAATATTCAAAATTAGAACCATTGGGCAACCATCAGGGTCACCACTGCCAAGGACTCGGGGAAAGAGCTGAAGGACACTGCGACGTGAGGCCATCATGCCAAGCACAAACGTGCCAGGATCAGGGCAGAGCACTGGGTGCGTCATCACAAGTCCAAGGAAAAGCTTAAAGGCATCTTCAAGGAGACCCCCCTATCTAAAGTGTGCTGGTTTCCTAGGGTTTCCATAACAAAGTAAGATAAACTAGCTGTCAAACAACAGACATTTATTCTCGCACAATTCTGGAGGCCAGAAGACCAAAATCAAGGTAAGGGCAGGGCTGTGCTGTCTCTGAAGGGTCCAGGGAAGAACCCTTCCTTGCTCTTCCAGCTCCTGGTGTTTATGGCAAGCCTTGGCACTCCTTGGCTCGGAGCTACATCCCTCTAATCACATGGCCATCTGCTCCCTGTGCATGCCTGTGTCTGTGTCCAAATCTCCCCTTTTTATAAGGACACCAGTCATATTAGATTAAGGCCCTCATTTTAACTTGATTAGCTCTATGAAGACCCTATTTCCATAAAGGTCACATGTGTTCAGCACTTCAACATATCTTGGAGGAAGGGGATACAAAATTATAGCCATAATACTAAGCAAGTGTTCTTGGTGAAAAGTGGATGTAATTCTTGAAGGAATGGGGGTGACTGAAACTATTGGGGAAAAGAGTGTTGCATATATGCCCACAGCAGAATGTTGAGAGAGAGAGAGATGAAAACGACCAGTGAAATATAGTGCTTTCTTTCCAAAAATTAGCACTGGCATGACTTTTAAGAATTGTGTCTTTGCATTGCACGGTTGCTCATGGATTGGGATAAATTCCCATCTCCCTGCTCTCTGTAGAAACTTTCAAAATAACGTTGCAGGCCCTTCCTGAGTGAGTAGCAGGAAGATACCCTGTAAGAATATTCCTCTGAGTTAATATGGTGAGAGGTTGGAGGGTTTTTCCCATCTCTGTCTGCCTGTGGTGGCATCAGCAGCTGTCTCCTCAGCAGTGACAGGCTGAGAAAATGGGAGATGCAGTTCAGCTGGGCGTGGGTGTGTTTCTCTTTTTTCTAGCAGAGGCTTCATCAGGGAAGGTAGGGAGCTGTTTTCATCCTGGCCTGGGAAGCTGTCCTTGTGCAAAGAGGACTTTGAGTCCTGGAGGGGCACCAGCTGGAATGCTGATTGGATCTCCCCCTGGGGAGGCAGCCTTGGGGAGAAGCTGGGAGGGGTGTTTGGTCCTGTCACCTGTAAACAGGTGAGCTAGTTCCAACGTGACCCTGAGGCAGAGAAACAAACATGTTAGTGACAGAGCTGACTTCCCAGGTAGAAGTGAATGATCAGACCTCACCCTGCCCTCCCAGAGCCAGTAAGTAGCATTTCTTCTGTGAAATATGCCAATTATGTGAGTTGATGTGTCTACCGGCTCCCTCTCCCCAGGCTCCTTGTAAGAGGATGTGGCATATTCTTAGTCTGAATGCACTCTGCCTGGGGCTCCTCTCAGCCTGTCATGTTTCACCTGGAGGTAATGGAGTATTTGCTCCCTTTCTCAGCATATTTAGTGACAAGAACATACTTCTTGGAAGGTCTAGAAGTGTCTCACCATCACCCTCTGCTCTTCTGCAGTGCCCTGCTTGGTCCTATCCATTCCCATGGTTTATGGACCGTCTACGAGCTTAGGATTCCTAAATTTCTAGCTCTGGATCACTCTCTTAGGAGGTGCAGCCTGTGTTTGCTGACCGGCCATCACCACCTGGGTACCACCCCACACAGCCTTCAAAATTAAACTCAACAGCTTTCTTCCAAACCCGCTTCTATTCCAAAACTCAGCGATGGGCAACTGCTAGCCACGCCGTCCTCCAGTCCCTGTCGAGGTCGACTCTCCATCCACCTCACTGAGGTCATGAAGCCACATTAAGGTCAAACTCTCATTGTATCCTGACCCAGCCTGCTCCTGCCGCTGTCTGGTGCCACACTGGCCCGGGTGAATCCCTCATCAGCAGTTGCCTGGGAAAAGCTGCCACTAGTAGTAACTTCTGTGCCATGCTTCCTCCCAGATCCAGAAAGATCGTTGGGAAACACAAATATGATCAAGACTGCACTCTGTCTCCCTGTTTCAAATCTTTTGTCAGGGAGGGAACACTTTCCCTCTACCCTCTTATGTTCTGTAATGGGGACCTGCAAATTAAACTGGTAAGAGGCAGATGAATAGGAGAAGCTTGCAGAAAACGTAGCTCCAAGAAAATGGGGCATATATACATCTTAATAGGAGAAAGAGAGAAAGGGTACATATGGAAAAAAGATGACTTTTGGGAAAGATAAATGGGCCCTCAGGGGACTAGATGGGAGTTATGATAGTTTCGTGACAATGTTTGTTTGTGTGATTTCTCATCTCAGTGCTGACTTCTAGTCCCTGGTAATGGGAATTAATCTTTTCCCCAGAACAGGAACCTTTCTCAAAGGGGATTTATGGCAGCTGACTTCTTTCGGAAGGCCCTGCTTATAGGCAGATGGAGTTTAAGGGGAGGGAAAGGTTCAGAGAAAGCCTTTTTCTTGCATCTTTTGATTCTCAAATGTCTTCAGCTCAATGTAATTTCTAATGTCACAGTGATATATTCTGTATGCCTTCGCCTTGAATGGTTTCCTGTCATCTGCAAGAAAAACGCTTAGCTCCTTAACAGGACATACCAAGCCCTTTAGGACTTGGCCTCCAGCTCCCTGGCTTCAGCCCACAGAACTCAGTTTCTTTCTGCTTTGTTGGCCTCTGCTTCTCTCCTTTCAAGAGTCAGCTGAGGGGATACCCCTGGACTTCCAGACACCCACAGGCTGGGATAGATCCCTCGCTCCAGCACTATCCCTCATTCTAACTTTGACCACAGTGAACTGAAAATGTTTTCTTGTCTCACTTTCTGTCACAAAACAATACAGATAAGTAAAGATAAGAGCTACATTTTCTGGGTGTTCACTGTGTTCTACACAGTTTTCCAAGTGTCTCCATGAAAGAATTAATTTAAAACTCACAACAACTCTCTGAGACTAGATTGTGAGCTCCTTGAAAGAAAGGATTGTTTTCCTTGCACTTGTGTATCTTCTATGGCTAATTTTATACCAGACACTTAGTAGGTGCTCAATAAATATTTTGCCTTAATAAATACATTACCAGATGGATGGATAAGTGAATTATTCGGTGTAGGATGGTGCCCCTATGTCCACATTCCTCAATAAAATTATTCAGTTGTCACTTTGAGGCCTGAATATTTTGGGCTCTTGAAAAGAAAAAACCCCACTAATTGCAAAATCATGTGAACTTGATTTGTGTTACTCAAAAAAGTTTACCTGGAGGCAGAACTGCCTGGGTCTTAACTAAACGTGTGACAAGTTAATAGGTGCTCCCTCTGGCTAATTGCAATGGCTTTGATGTGTCAACATGATTTCGAGTGAGCAGAGGAATTTTCATCAAATGCAGGTGATTCACTGTTGAAGGAATGAAACACAATCCTGCTGGGTTTTGTCTTCTTGTTTTTAACTCCTGTGTGAACTTGGCCACGCCTCTTAACCTCTGAACTTCTCTGAGTCTAAGCAATATCTGAAGTTCATGGGGCAAGGAAGACACTGCAAGACACAGGGCAGTGGGCAGTCAGTGTGGAATCTTCCCACGGGCCCGTGGATTGGTAGGAGTGGGAGGACAGCCCCCTGACGGATGGTCAGGTCTCCCCAGCCACGGACGGTGGGGCCGGAGCGAACAGGAGCTCCGCTCTAATTCCATGGGAGGCCTGTCTGTCAGCGCCAGTCGCCACGATCAAGGGGAGGAAACTGACACGTATCGGCCACCGACCGTATGCCAAACGCTGGGCTGGGGACCTTGGGATATTTCAGCTCATTAAAAAAAAATCATTCCTTTATTTATTGAGTGCCTATTACATGCCAGTGCCTGTGTACGGAGGTCAACAGAAACAGACTTAGTTGTATGTTCTCAGACAAATACTGAATTTCTGTAAAACTGGTAAATGCTATGGGCTTGAAGGTTTGGAGAAGGCCCACTTCTTTCAACAAGGTTGCTGCCTTGTGGTGAGAGAGAAACGTCAAAATGTGGAATGAGGTGAGCCAGGTTCCACAGGAGAAAGACACGTGCTGGTCGCCGAGGCACGGAGGGGCCGGGAGCCAGAGTTCTGGGGGGAGCGTGGTTATTGTAGCCCAAAGATAGAAAAGGATGTGGAAGAGCATCCGATACAGGAGAGGGGAATGAGGAATCAGAGACCAACTGTGGCCCCCTCCTCAGGTGCTGGGGAAGTGTCAGCTGGCACCCGCACACGGGGCGGGCACGTTGGGGATGTCGCTGCCCAGGGCCCGCTGACCCTGAAAATAATCACCTGCAAGTTCCGGGTGTCTGCAAAGCACCCGCCAGCGGGGCCCCTCTATTAGCGAGCTCGGGCCGCCACAACACACCACAGCCTGGGTGGCTTAACAACAGAAATTTACTTTCTCAGTTCTGGAGGCTGGAAGTCCACCATCAAGGTGTTGGCAGGTTTGGTTTCTCCGGAGGCCGCTTTCCTGGCCTCTGCGTCCTCACGTGCACTCTCCCCTGTGGGAATGGGCCCTGGTGTCTCTTTTTGTGTCTAAACTGCCTCTTCTTGCAAGGACACCAATCAAACTGGCTCAGGACCACACTAAGGGCCTCGTTTTAACTTAATCACGCTTTCAAGATCCTGTCTCCAAATCGAATCGCATTCTGAGTCTCTGGGGGTTCGGACTTGGCATATGAGTTTGAGGAGGACACAGTTCAGCTCATAACACCCCAAAACAGCTCTGTCCCCAGTAGTCAAAACGGGATCAAATTAAAGTAAAGACAGGGATAAAAAATAACGTTCTCTTGGGAAATCTGAGACAAGCTTTACAGAGGAGGGAGGTGCCAGAGGAGCTGAATTTTCCGTTTTCTACGGTGAAATATTTGATCAGCAGAGCCCGGGAAGCGGGGAGATAGAACAGAGTAGCGCTCGCAGTCGTGGTGTCTGAGGAGGGGGAGCCCGCGGGGCTGCAGGCCCTGCCCACGGGAGTTGCGGGGGGAGTGGGGCCGGACGCCGAGGCCCGGTGGCAAAGGGCCGCGCACGTCCTTGGTTCTGAGTCAGGGCCTGAGGCGATGGACCTGGTGGGAGGGCGGAGGGTATCGGGTACTTGATGACATTCCCAGTGTGTGCCACTTCTCTGTGACCGTGGACAGTGACGTCGCCTCTCTGAGACTCTTCTGTCTTCTGAAAAAATGAAGTTGATGAAACTTTCGTCCAAGGGCGCTGGGATGGTTCAGTAGGACAATGGCTGTGGAATTCTCAGACCCCTGGTGGAATGTCAGTTGCTTTTATTTTTACTGTTCAGAGAGTGCTGCCGGAATGTGGCACAGGGTGCTCTCCTCCCCTCGTTCCCAGACCCCGATTTGGTCGCGGTGGCTCCACAGTGAAGCCCGCTTCCCTCTCTCTCAGAGCCACAGCTCTGGGAGCTCATTGACACTGGCACCCCGCTGTCTCCAGGGTGACCTTGCACTTCTCTTTACGCTTCTGCAAAAAGGGACGGTCCTCAGTAGTTACACCTTGGGTTCATCTTCAGGAAATCCTGGCGTCCTGGCTCTGTAGTTCTTGGACATTCTCGCTTGGGCCTTGGCCACTTGTCAGTTCCTTAGTTTATTTTAGATACAGCGCTAAACACACACACACACACACACACACACACTCTTTCCACCAACAATGCATGAAAACACTTCATAGTCTGGTATTTTATTCTCATACGTATGCTATCGCCGCTGCAGTCTTAAGGTCCTCCATAACTATTTACGGCACAGGGACGCAGGCTCTCAGGGTAGGGAGCAGCTTCAGGAGCCTTCTTTCCATGCCCCCATGTGGTAGATAGTTGAGTCTCCCTGCTGACCCCGGTGAGGGGAGTACATTACTTCCAAGGAGGCCAGCGTTGCCCGAATACAGCCCTGGTGCTAGATTCTGGCTCCACGCTGGCCCTTCGGGCTGTTAGCCTGCACTCTGTAACCAGCGTTGTGCTGCTAAATATTTAATAACTTCTTTCAAAGAAAAGCCCTGATTTGCAGCATTGGCCACTTTCTGTGGTGTAAATACTTACCCCACGGCACTCTGCACTTGCTGCTTTTGTATTTGACTCGTCCCATCTCTATTAGAAGTGTGAAGGTGTTTGTAAAGTTCTTTGCATTAGGAGCAATATTCCTCACTATTACTTCTCCCTGTAGAGTGCAGGTTTCCTCTTGGGGCTCACATGGAGCAAGTGCTGCTGGGAATCACTTCCAGTCACTTCTTGACTGACAAACAGGACAAACTGGTGGGTCCATTCTGTTTCTGTCTTCACCGTAAATACTTGACTAATGCAGCCTCACTCTGTAAGTTGTAAGCCCAGAGAGGGCAGGGACTTTGACTGTTCTGTCCGTCTATTAGTGCCTAGCATAATGCTCGAAACAGTAGACACTCAATAATGAGAGCTGGCCATTCCTTAATTCATTCACTCATTCATCATTCCAGTTAGTTGAATTACCATTATGTAGCAGAATGGAAAGTTAGGCTTAGAGTATTGTCAAAAGCTCAGAAAGTATCTGTATCCAGGTATTTAAGTTGAGCACGGAATGGAGACTATTTTCCAACCACTTATATAAAGGATCGTCCTGTTCCCTCTGATGCGAGTAGCCTCAGTAAATCTAATTTTAACACTTTTCAGAGAGAGTGGCAAAATGAGAAAGCACGCCTTGGGTTTGGTTCCCAAGGGTGCACTGTGTTCCTACTGATTGACAATTTGGTGTTAGACTCCACTTCACTGAGACCAGTGTGTAGGGAGCAGGTCAGAATTAGGGAGGAACAAGGAGGATTCTCTTCAGAAGAACATTGCCTCACTTTCAAGGGCATGTGGACGCTGAGAGTCTCCACTGCTGGGAGGGAGGCAATGAATTTGAAAAAGCAACTCATCCTGTTTATATTTGTGTGTCTGAATTTTAATTATGGGCTATCTCCATTACTTTCTGGTAGAATGCTAACGTAAATTTTAAATCAATAAATTAAATCCACTTGGAAACACAGTATTATTCTGGAGCCGAGATTTGTTATTGGGTTTTAATAATTTGTTATTTTTTACGTTTACCAACATTTATGTAACACCTGCTATATGCCAGGCATTATGCTCCATACCAAGGTGTAGGAAGTAAGTAAGATCCCTGCCTTCAGTAAGTTAGTCTCTCAAAGTTTGTATCTATTGCATCAGAATCCCTCAGGGCTTATTAAAATTTCAGATTAACTCAACCACATTCCAGCACATAAGATCAGAGTCTACAGGGGAGAGTCCCAAAATGTGCATTTAAAATAAGTTCTCTGGGCATTCTCATGAGCACTAGAGGTTGATGTCATTCACTGCAGAAAACATGATTGTAGGAGGTGGCATTTAAACCTTTCCAGTGCTGTGCTCACAGTATCCTGGGAATCGTGGACTAGAATTACTTAAACACCTTAGTTGTAATTAATACAAACAATAGTCCCATTTGGCAAAAGGTACTAAATTCAAATATCACTACTCCTGCAAGCTGTCAAAACTCATTGCTCTCTGAATCCCCAGGCTACCACATTGTTGGGTGCTTAGCAGGTCCTTAAAAATCTTTCCTTCCTTCCTTCCTTCCTTCCTTCCTTCCTTCCTTCCTTCCTTCCTTCCTTCCTTCCTTCCTTCCTTCCTTCCTTCCTTCCTTCCTTCCTTCCTCCCTCCCTCCCTCCCTCCCTCCCTCCCTCCCTCCCTCCCTCCCTCCCTCCCCCCCTCCCTCCCTTCCATGAGAAGTCCATCAGTCATTACTGTCTATAGGATCTCATTGATCTGTTCTGTTGAATGTGTGAATTCCCGCGTTGTGAATGGACAGATAGAATTAGCAAAGCGCTTTCGCACAATGTATGTTCTTTGATAAGACGATCAATAGTGATCAGTGATACTTAGCTTTGGCCAATGTTTGTCGGTTACCGATCGCTCCTGTTCACCTTCATGATTTTTGTCACATCCAAGCTGGTATTGATTTAATATGTTTCTCTTTATGTAAGCTCACTGGTCCTTACTCCCATAGCTTTAGCCTGATCCCGAGCAGTCCTATCTGTGAAGTCATGTATCTGATATGCTAAATTATACGCTTTTCAAAATCCACATTCAGCACATCAAGATATTAACACTACTAAAGTTCCCTTGTATACCACCCCATGCACCTCCCGCACCGTGGGACAGCCGCTGCCCTAAGCCTCCATGGCTGAGTGCACTGGCACTAGAGCTCCTGTTCAGATTGGAAGCTATCCCTACACGTGGCTCTTGGATCTCCTCTGGCCAGATGCTCTTTAGTGGATCTAACAAAGGAGACGCCTTTCCCCATCTCCAGACTTTGCTCCTCTTGGGGTCCTTCTAATGTTGTCTTCTCCACCGGCCCAAAGACCAGTTAGAGCGCCTTCCCTTGTCCAAGGATGCCCCGAGCCCTGCTTCTCTAGGTCTAACTAGACCATTCAAAGCAGAAGCAATTCCGTACCGAGTAGCTATTGTTTGCCCTGCAAACAGTGGGCTTCACTATATGTACTTGCTGCAGGCATGCTTATTGAGCCACTGTCGATATGCCTCCCAGCCTCCTGTCCCACGTGGTTTTGAGCCCAGTGGGCCGATATGAGAATTGACCTTGTTGGGATTCTTCTAAGACTATATGGATTTGGTAAACAGAGGCTTTCTTCGGCCCATTTTGTGATTCAGGGAGGGATTTCCCTCATCAAAATAGTCTTGATATTTTTGAGAATAATACTTTAGGAAAAAATGTTCATAAGCTCAGGGCCCAAAGTACTAATTTCCATCAGCTTCTTTATTCACCTTATCATGAGACTCAGCTCACCTTTGCCAGGTGCTTCCTACAAGCCTTAGAGATTCCCCCCCCCCCCCCATCTGGAGCAGGAAGTGGTGGCTGTGGTCCCTGTTGCTTATTTATCCCTAACTGCCCCCAAGCTTAGGACCTCATGGCCAAGCCATCGGTCTAGTCTGCGACAGGCTGCTTATGGAAACAAACCCAGAGTCTGCACGTCTCTCTGCCTTTCTTCATGCTTGGAATTGCAGTGAGCAGATTTGGAGAAACACGCAGACCTGAGTGTTTGCTCTCGGCCAATAAAGGAACTCATTTAGTGGATCTCAGGAAAGCAATATCTAGGGGGAAATAGAAAGAAAGTGGTTTGTGATGCAGAGCGTGGTGCCGTAGAGAGCAACCAGAAACTCAAGGGAAATATCAGCAGGGTCTTGGGATGTGTGCTCCTCCCACAGTTATATTCCTGGGGCCTTGGGCAAGGGCTCGGACCTCCTTGGGAGTCCTTTTCCTCACTTGTAAAACTGAAGAAACAGATTGCATTGGTCGAAGGTATTCTTACTTATTTTAAGAACAAAATCTCTTCTCTTTTTAATTAAATCTTGGGTTGAGCCACAATATCCACAGCAGATAAAAACTACATGCTCTGGTTAAAGAGGATTGGGGGCCGAGCAAGAGGCTCATTGCCTTCCCCTTTCTTGAACCAGAATGACATCATCAGATTCACAATTAAACAGCTCACAATGGCTATTTATGAAAACTGGACTTGAGGGGCCAGGACTGCAGGCTCGAAAACCATTTATTCACAGAGGTAGTTGCTGTGTGGGGGCTGAGAGGAGAGCAGGGAAGTTGTGGGGCTCCAGGGAAAACAGCACTCTGGCCCCGAGACAGAGACGAGGCGGGGGAGGCAGCAAGCCAGACTCCAGTGGGCACAGATGGCTGCCCACCTGGCCCAGTTAGGTCCCCAAGACAAGAGGATGAGCTGAGAACTGACCCCCCACAGTGGGGTGAACTGTAGGAAGCTGACTCGCCAGTTGCCCTGGGCCTGAGGAAGGCAGCTAGCACAGATCTGCTCATCTAATGTGACCCGAGACCTTGGCATCACCCGGCAGCCTGCCAGGCCTCACCCCAGACCCGCTGAGCCACATCTGCACTTTGTGAGGTCTCCTGTGCCTGCCGTGCACGTTGAAGTTCCAGAAAACTGTGAGAGGAAAAACGCTTGCCGGAGATGAGTCTGCGTTCCACTCCCAGCTGTCCCACTTGCTGGCATTGTCCTTGGCCAGATCCTTCCTCCTCTGAATTTTCTCACACATGTGCGGGGCCATAATACTCACCTCACAGAGTTTAATGGGATGGAGATGCTTTAAGCAGAGCTTAGCACCAAGCTTACTCCTGAAGCAAAAGGCAATGTTTAAGAAAATCAAGGCCAACAATAACACACACCCCCTCGTTCCTATGTGGTCAAGGGAAAGGGGAAAGGAAGGGAGGAGGGGTTGCTGGGCCACCATTGTGTTTCTGGTGAGAGTTTTGAATATTCTGTATTCCCCAGTAAGGGAAATTTATTTTAAAAGAAACATTTTCATTTCACAGTGCAAGGAAAGAGCCTGGATTTTGAAGTGAAACCGACCGGATTTTGACCACCCTCTGCCCTTCCTACTGTGTGGTGCTGGGCAGGCTGGTTAGCCTGTTCTCATCTGTAAAATGGGGACAATAAAACCTTCCAGATGTTCGCAAGGATGAAATGAGACAGGACCCGGAAAGAGTCGAACTCTTTTTACGAATCCCCCTTCCTCCCTCCTTTTCTTTTGTGGTTGTTTTCTGTCTGCTACTATGAGCAGACTTTTTCATCACAACTGTGGTTGGAACTGTGGCACAGGAGCATTCATTTATTCAGCAAAGATGCTGGGCACCCACTGTGCGGGGGCTGTTCCAGGTGCGAGGGGCGCCCGGTCCCTGGGTGGGCTCATCTCCGACCTGTGCCCCCCGGCCTGCGGGCTGCGCCTGTCTGGGCGCCTCCGCTCAGTTTCCTACTTCACTCGGTCGCGCTGGTTACCCAGGGGCTGCCTGACCTGAAGGAGGCCGAGAGGATCTCCTTGGGATACCGGCAAAGCATATGTGGTCACCTTGATGGGATTCCTAAAACCTCCCTCATTCAGGCTTCAAGGAAAAGGCCCATGTTTCAGGGTCTTTTCATTCTCTATTAAAAAGGGACCCACAGCCACACACTTGGCTAAGCAAATTAATGACACAAACAAGACTGAAAATATTTTATCTCTTTAGGAGAACAAACTATTTCTCAAGGAGCCTGGTAAGGCCATTTTCATGCAAACACTTAATGGGCTGCTTTGAAATGATTCTTATCTATTTATTGAAGCAGGCTTGGCTGGACCCCTCCTTGGCAGCTCTCTTAGCTATTAGTTGGAGCCATTGTTGCTTATGAGCTGGAAAGTCATCCAAATGTTCTTATTGAAGATGCTCAATAGTTGGAACGTCCAGTGTTTGACGTGGGCTTCTGCTCCAATAAGCCCAACCCATAAGGTCTGAGCTACATCTTGCCCGAAGGAAATCGTGACTACGTGTATATCACCCATAGTAGGTTGTCAATAAATGGCATTGGGTGAATGAATGAAGTCGTTCTATTTATTTCCTCTGCACACTGTCTGAACATTCTTTTAGGGCTCTTCTCCAGTGGTGCCTGGTAAGTGTCTAACCAGCTCTGAGCAGGTTCAGGGCAGAGCCCCAATTTGCAGCGTTTCCTGATTTCTGTGGTATAAATAATCCCACCATACTCAATTTCAAACTGCCAGCATGACATTACTGAACACAGGGAAGAAATATGCACCATTATCTTTCTACCATACTGATAACCAAAGCCATAAATAACCTCAAGGGCATGGAGAACAGAGAAATGTAAAATAATTAGGTAGTGATGAGTTTTGAGCCTTTATCACCTTTGTTTTTAATACAATCTATTTTATTGTAAGTTTGTATAATTTAGTTTTTAATACCAGCTGTGTTTAACTGCAGCCTGAAAAATGCCTGAGGTTTAGCAGTCTGCTGTCAAGAGTCCTGTGAACTGGCCCCAGCTCACCACTGTTTAATACATGTGCCCTGGAATAACACCCTCTCACACTCTGTGCTGTCTGCAAGGATGGTGAGCTACTCAGGGCCCCCCAAGATGCAAATAACTGAATGATGGGCTGTGCTGTCTCCCTCCAGGAAGCTCCATGATCACTTTGTTCTCACCTTGTGAGTGGAATTTTTACTTTCTTGTATGTGTATTAAGAGTTATTTGTGTACTTATCCCTTCCACTGGGGTCTTTGCAAACAAAACTGTGAAACCCAGATGTAAGCTGAGGTTCCCTGTCCTTGAGATCTGAGTGGAATTGGTTCCAGCCCTGTGGCACTACTGGTGGGAGCCAGCTTCCCTTTTCAGGGACTGGGCTGGAACATGGTCATGTTCGCCTGGTGTCACTGGCTGAGAAGTCTGGCTAGGTAGCCTGTGAAGTGATCAGTGATGCAGGTGATGTCCCAGACCTGGAGCACAGCCCCTTCCTCCCTGACATCCTTCAGAATGTCATGCACATAGGACAGTTGGGCATGGAGCAAATGTTCCTGAGCTTTGGGCTACCCAAGTGTATTATTATTGCTGTTTTTGTTGTTGTTATTGTCTTATTTTCCCGTGTGGTTTGGCCCTCTTTTCCATTTAAAGCTTTCCATCTTCCCTTTCTCAGGCCTTCTAGCCTCCAATTCTTCCACAACATGCAGCTCCTCTCCGTGGATCATGAGAGGAGTTTATTATACAGAGAAATGTGGCTCTTTGTGCTTTTTTGCATATTCTCAGAATCATTCTGTTTACTGATAACTATGGACCTCAGGTCCAAGTCTCCCTTTTGTCTTACATCAGGGTCCCCAACATCCAACTCTAAGGTACAGAAACCAAGGACCAATTTCAGTAAAGTCCCATGGAGGGTGACTTCAGCCTGATCCCACGGGGGACTCCACGTGGGTTACAGCTCAGAACTGTCCTGATCCAGACAGGAGGTGGCCTTCATCCCACCCATCAGTCATTGGCTAAGCCCCGCCCACCTGGCTGGGCACTTCCTGGCCTCTGCTCGGATCACAGAAAAAGCAGTTCCCATGGGTGCCTTCCTCCAAAAAATAGCAGATAAACTCATTGGAGGCAGAAGCCCAGGGGACAGTTAAAAATCCTTGGTTAGAGGACCCAGGCACAGCATTGAGTGTCTGCTGCAATCTTTCAGCGCAAAACAGAGCTGCCCAAGGCTTTTGAAAACCTGCCTTTCTCTCTCTTTCCTTAATCGTCTTTATGAAGAGAAAACACGGGATAGTGGTTTATTTTCCTCTGCTCTGAATGATAGTACAGCCCTTAGATACTGTGTGGCAGTTGTTTGCGGGAGGTGGGGGATAGCCGTCTCCAACCAGCAACCCAAATGTACAGGGTGGTATTTTGAACTGATCATATGTTCCAAAAAAGCAGAGGTCAAAAGGGCTTGGAGCCCCCGCCCATGTGGGGATTGGTGAGGGTCAGCAAGTCCCCTGCCATTCATAAAACGTCTCCAGGTCCCTGGGGCACAGCAATGATCAGGAATGACACATTCTGCCTCTCAGCTGTCTACACCCAGGTCCCCTCACCTGACATGGGGCAAATGCCCCAGCCCGGCGGGGTCCCAGAGAAGAGCAAATGAGGCGATGACATGGAAGTTCCTTGTTAGCCCAGACGTGATCAAGTCATTTTTCCTTTCCCAGGTAGAACGTTCATCAAAACTAGGATTCTTTCAAATAAGGAAATAGCCTAGTCCCGTGTTTTACAAATGGTGCCAATGCGTGTGTGGAGGGAAGAGAGGGAGGGGAGGTGGGGATGCCAGGGATGGACAAACAGGTATCCTTTCTCCCCAGGAAGCCACCTCCCTTTGTTCTGTTCTATCTATTGGCCTTGTGCGTAAGGTTGTTCTTGAAGAAAGGATTTTGCTCCTAAAAAAAGGAAATAAAGATGGGAAAGAAGAAGGGAAGGAGAGGGGGGAGGGAGGGAGGGGAGAAAGAAATATTAGCCTGGAGGTACCCCACTTAAAATCAACTTCAGCCCTGCTGGGCTTGGCTCAGCTGTTGAGCATCGACCTAGGATCCAGGAGATTGGGGTTTGATTCCCCGTCGGGGCTCGATCAATGACTCTCTCATCACTGATGTTTCTATCTCTCTCTCTCTCTCCCCTTTCCTCTCTCTGAAATCAATAAAGATATATATATTTTTTAAAAATCAACTTCAGTTGGGGGAAAAAGTTTACCCACATGTTTTTGGGAGCACAACTATTCCTTAAATTGTGGTCAGTGTATGAGTATTAGAACTGGAAAGTATCTATTGAAATTATCTAGTTGCTAGGAGGAAATCGTAGCTCGCACAGGTGAGTGACCTGCCTTAGGTTGCCCAGGCTGTTGGGGGCCGAGCCAGGAGTGGAACACGGGTCTCTGACTCCACTCTGGGGTCTTCTCCCGGCCCCTCCGTGCTCCTCCCTGCACCTCGCTTGATCTTTACTGGGAAGACAAGTGTGCCTGCGCTCAATGTGTTAACTGGGCCCTTAGTTGTGAGTCATTCTACGTGTTTTCCTTTTCTCTGTGCTTTTTTTCTTTCCTGTCCTCATTTCAAGGAGAAAACTTAGTGTCCTCATCTCTGAATAGAGAGAGAGAAAAATCCTATTGAAATGCTGGACTCATGACACATTTCCTATGCAGCCCCGTCACACGGCCTCTGGAAGCATCGATTACTTGGTTCCCATTAGAGCCCGTAAGGTCACTGGGACTTTGATGAATGGATCGGGGTCTTCATTACTGTGGTTAGGATGGTTTCCAAACCAGAGTTTGCAGTAGCCCACCAGATCTGTGGCTGGCCTTCAGATATTTTTTATTTTATTTTATTATTTTTTTATTTTTGGAGAGAGAGGAAGGGAGAGGGATGGAGAGATGGAAACATCTATGAGAGAAGCACCATCTTGATCAGCTGCCTCCTGCATGCCCCCTACTGGGGATTGAGCCCGCAAGTGTCCTGACCACCAGGAATCGAACTGTCGACCTCTCTGTTCCTGGGACAATGCTCAACCACTGAGCCACACCGGCCCACTTGGAAAACTCTCTGCCCACATCCTCTTAGCCTGTGACCTGTGAGTAAGGGAGAGACGAGCCAAGGGCCGGCTTTTCCACTCTCTCAGGGTTTGGGGATGATGTGCGCAGGGCAGGAACTGAGTGCAGCGGGTGCTGGTTTGTGTCTTTGAGCCCTGATCCTGGTGTGTTATCAGCAGCTACTCTCAGACACAGGAAGATGGAAAGTCCAGTCCTGCCAAACTAGCAAGCTCTCTCCAGGGGACAGGCTCGGGGGACAGACAGGAGGGAGAAACCTAAACCAGAATCCTTCCTCCAGGAGGGGTTAGTGGGGGAAGTCGTGGAAGGAGAGTGGCTCTTTTCAGTGGAGTCCACAGTGCCACTGGGAAGAATATCAAGCATTCAGGTGGCAAAGCTGGACAGGACAGTTAATGCTCCCATGGCAGAACTGAGTTTCCAAAATGATGGCAGCGGCTGGAGATAGGGGCCAGGTCTAAGAAGAAGAAATTGAGCTAAAACAAACATAAGGGCTTGTACTGAGGTCCAGGAAGAAATCAGTTGCACAAGCACTGATAAATGATTCATGATTTCATAATAAATGTGAAAAATCTGCTTCAGTGTCCCAGGAGTCACTTTGAAAGTCACCACTGTGGTGCACGTGCCCTCGAGGCTGAGTAGGCTGTGGTGTGGCCGGGAGCACGCGTCCTGTGGCCCCAGCACCAGGCGGTTCAGCAGTGGCCACCTGCAGGGCTGTGCATGGAGAAGTTCCCAGGGGTGGCTCCGACCCGGAGGGAGGTATCCCACGTACTTTGTGCCTGTGTAGGGAAAAGCCAGTGTCACATCCAGGGGGATGGATGGTGATATCCATGGGGACAGAGCAGAGTGAGGATAGGAGGACCTGTCTGCAGGAGGCTCCGAGGGTCTGCACCTGAGGACTGCAGCCTGCGAAGGTGCCCAAGGTGAGTCTTCACCCAGGAAGAGTCTTCTCAAAGGGACCGTTGCGCCTGAACATACGGAAGCGGGGGCTTGGCACTCACTTTACATGTCAGTCTACCCTTGTGTGTATGTGTACACCTAAAGGTCACTTAGTGAGTGGATATGGACAGTGGATTGTGTCCCAAAGAGAATGACCAGTATGGCAAAAACACTCGAAGTTCTGTCCTAGGAGGCCCGGCTTAAAGAACATGATTGTGAAAGAGATTTAGGGGCCATGGTGGGAGAGTCAAGGAAAGCAGCCGTGCACAGTTCTAGCACATTGCTTGGCACATAGTAGGTCTTCAGCTCAGATTCATTCCATTTCTTTCCCTACCTTGTGGATCCAGAACAGGTTTCTGACTGCCATTTGCTGCAGGATCTTCGAGGTGCAGCAGGGAGCCTTGCAGACTTCAAGCTATTAGATGGGAGGCAGGTAGAACAGGGAATAGCTAAGAGCAGGCCCTTGGGGTTCAATTACAGGGAATGGTGACGGCCAGGAGGCCCACAGGCCCATTCTCGGGAACCTTTATCTCTTTGGGAAGAAAAATGGACCACTTGTGGGAGTTATTCT
The DNA here is from genome assembly GCF_054644295.1 of Miniopterus natalensis. NCBI lineage: Eukaryota > Metazoa > Chordata > Mammalia > Chiroptera > Miniopteridae > Miniopterus > Miniopterus natalensis. The sequence goes on along the minus strand of NC_142096.1, from coordinate 38,130,075 downwards.
ATCAGGCCGGTCTCCTTGGAGGATGACAGGCAGTGGGTTTCACATTCATTGTCCCTTGTGTGTCTCAGTCATCAGTAAGTCTGACCTCCCTGCGAGGTGTCCTTCTCATCCTCTGACCTCACCCTCCCATCTTTTCTTTTTCTTGCCTGGCAGCATTTGTCAGAGCACTTGGGGAAGATGGCTGCTGCCAGTTTCCAAAATCTTTAGACCTATTTTGCAGAGGAGGAAACTGAGGCAGGCTCAACGTCAATTTGCCCAAGATGGCCCAAGTAGTTGGTGGCAAAGATTTAAAACCAGATTTCCTGAGCCTAGTATTCCTTTCCCGCCCCATCCCTCTTTCCCACTATACCAAAACACGTCCCCCACCCTGTGCCTTTCTCAGCACCCCCACCCAGGGTAAATATTGTGCCTAGATTCACAAAGTTGGACACTAGTCCCAGGAGTTGGGGACAGTGGAGACAGGTGAGCCCAACCTTGGGGTAACTCCTCACACCCATGGCTAGTTAGTGATCTTGTATTTTTCCCTTAAGTGATTGACCTTAAAAATAGATGACAGGGAGGGTATCTCAGTGCCCCAGGGAGCTGTGGGCTTTTGAAATTGTAGCTAAGAGCTGATAACCCCCAAGGACTTACTGAGTAAGGTGTTCTTGACTTCTCTCCATGTCCACTTGCATCTTGAGGGCAGAACCGAGTCTTGGGTCCACTGTGAACCTTGACACGGGCTCGGGACGGAGTAACTGCTCAGTAAACGTGTATTGAATGAAGGATGGAGTGAGTGCGTATAAAGCCCAGGAGCATTTAAATAGGAACACAGATCTCAGGGAGACTAGGAGATTGCTAAGAACAATCAGCCTGATGGCTATTGTTTGTGCAACCGCAGCTGGGCACACAGATGTGTCTCCGTCCTGCCAGCACTAGCGAGAAGCACACTCTTTTCTTTTTAATCACCCTCATTTTGGAAAGTTGAAGCCACTAAATGTTTCCATTCTAGTGAGATTTCTAAAACGAGGGAGAGAGAAAAAGCTGAGGGAGAAAAACAGCATGGGCCCAGATACTACTTTGCGTGCATTTGGCTCTCCAAAGAAACAGTGGAGCCATTTGTAGGAAGGTGCTAATGGGATCGGAAAATATAAGATGTTTACACCTGTTAGTTTGGGTCTGAGAGGACCAGTTTTTTTATTTGAATGTGAAAAGTCTCCAGGCCGTGGTGAGAAAAGTAAGTTACCCCCAATTACACACTGAAATTCTTCCCGCAATGTGGCGCCTGAAGATGCTGAGACCAGCCCCTGTGTGGGCGAGGAAGGCGGGGGGGGGGGGGGGGGCCTACTTGGGATAATTTCAGAGCTGCCAGGAGGACCTGCTCCCGGTGCTCCCAGAGCCTCTGCCCCTAGGCTGGCGGTCCCAGAAGAAGCACCTTAGCCCTTTGGTGTGAGGCTTTATCCCCTTTTTAAAAATGGAGTGTCTTTCAGGAAGCCATACAGCTCACAAGAAGGAGAATTAGGATTCAAGCCAGGTCATTGGGAACGGGGGTGCCTTCAGGGTTAGCCAGGTGCCAAGGGAAGCGAGTGGCCCGGCGGGGCGCCCGCAGGGCTCCCGAACCCCAGGCCTGGCTCGCATCATCCTGCAGGCCCAGGTGAGCCAGGGAGGTTTAGCTCCATGAAAACACGACTTTTGTTCCTGTCAAATGTGTGGAGATTCAAACAAATTCAGAGCTATAACAGCTTCAGTGGAAACAGAAGGGCTTAGGCCAAGTACAGGTGGACCCACACTTCCAGGCTGGTGCCCCGCTGGTGCTGAGGACATAGGATCCAGCCCAGCCCTCCGACGCGCCTGGAGTCATGTCCTAACACCGTGACCTGTTAAAGGCCTGTCCTAGGGGACTTGGTTAGAAGGAAGTTTTATCTACCACTGTTTCATCTATGCTAAATGCATATGTCCCCCCATTTTAACATACAGTCGACTGTGATAATATAATTGGCAGTTTCCCTTTTTTAGTAGTTTATACAGTTATGAGCCTTACAATTAATTGTGTCTGAGAGATAATGAAATGTTATAGGATTTCTTGGTAGAGCTACCCACAGATGACATATGTTTGATGAATTCCAAATGTATTGTAATAATGACAGTTGCTTCCAGTTATTGAGAAATTACAAATTTCCTAGGCACTGTGTTTTATGGAATAACACAGAATAACAGTCACATTAACAATAATGATGACTGCTGCAGAATTTTAGTAATTAGTGTGTGTGTGCCGTGGGATGGAAAGGTTGAAAATTGCTGGTTTAGATGGTCAAACCTGCCTCTGGATCTATAGGTTGGTGTGGGTCTCATAGAGATTGATAGAAAGATACAGATAGAGGTTTCTCTGTGCTTATTTATGAGCTTATTTTCTTGCCTCAATTCAAGAACATGGACGTTTTGAAAGAAAATCGATTTTTGCTGTGTACAAGTGTCCTTTGGTATCCACAGGAGGTTGGTTTCAGGACTCCTGTGAATATCAAGACCCAGGGATGCCAGAGTCCCTTACATTACATGGCGCAGTATTTACGTATAAACTGCATGTATCCTTCCTCATACTTTAAATCATCTCTAGGTTACTTATTATACCTAATACAATGTCAGTGCTACGTAAATAGTTGTTACACTGTATTATTTGGGGATAACGTCAAGAAAAAAGTCTGTACATGTTCAGTGCGGACAGAGCCACCGTAGGCCCAACTACACAGTCCACATCGGCGATAACCTTTTTCCCCCAAATATTTTCCATTCATGGTTGGTTGAATTTGTGGATGAGGAACCCGTGGATATGGGGACAATATACTATGAAAGGCAATTTTTTTACTTCCCTCTATGAGTATAAGGTGAGAAGGAGAGAGGAAGAAACTAGCATCTGATGCGGGCCTGCTATTTGCCAGAACTCTGGGCAGTTTGCGCACTTGGTTCTCTTTTAATCCACACGACCGTCTTGATACCATTGTAATGAACCTAGTTATTAGAACAGGAAAGGAGCAAAGGGAAGGCCAAATGTCATAGGCCTGTCATTTGGGCAGCTGTGCCAGGAAGCTGCAGCTTTACACTCCCCAGGAGCCACGGGCCTATTCCCAGCAGGTCCCTGGGGGAAGGGACTGCACAGGGAGGAAGACAGACAAATGCCCAGTGAAGTTGGGGTGACGTGGGGAAGGTATTTGCCTGTCAGTCACACCTGGGAACAGGTCATTGGCCAGAATAGGCGTGACCACTGCAAGGGCACAAAATTTAGGAAATTTAGCCCCTAAAACAAAAGAGCCCATTCTCTTGCACTCTAGGTTTCTCTCACACCCTTGGTTGATTCCTGGCTTGTGGAGCTCTCACGCTCCTGCTCTCCTGCCTTCACCCCCATGGCTCACGAGCATGTGGACCCCCCCCCCCCCACACACACACACAATGGACTGATGGGCTGCAACTAGCCTGATGCTGAACCCGACCCGGCTGCAACATGAAACAGAAACTCTGGATGTTGGGTTTGCTTCTAGCTCTACCAAAGCCCCAACTACACTTCTGTAACTGGGCTAAGGGAAAAGGGACTTTGGAAACCCAAGGATGTAATTCCGTGCAAATAAAAATCAGTCATCCTCTCGTGCAAGTCTCAGAGCTTAGAAGGAGCTCTCTGTCATATTCACCAACTGCATGAAAGCTCGAATCTGTTGTAAGTTCCGCCTTTGGCCTTTGAAAATGGTTCACGTTGTACTATTGGATGCAGAGACTGGCCTGCAAAGCCACGCACACCGAGGCCAGAGGCTGCTGTGAAATCAAGGATGTTTGCACGCAGACCTCTTCAGAGAAGTGGTTTTTCGTTATAAGGACTTTTGCTGCGCTGCGCAATCTCTTAGCTCCAAAGACTGGGGTCAGATCCTTTGCATTGTCACTCCTGTGCTATAAATGAGAAACTGAGGTTCAGAAAAATAAACCTGCCCAACCAAGGTCACCTGGTTTCTAGGTGGTGAGCTGCAATTCAGATCCTGGCTAACTCGTGTTAGTTATCTGTTCTGCAGACAAACTACCACAAAACTTAGCAGCTTAACACAACACACGTCCATTTTCTCAGTTTCTGAGCATCAGGAACCCAGGCAAGGCTTACCTGGGTCTTGTGCTCAGGGCTTCTGACAAAGGCTACAGTGAAGGTGTCAGCCAGGTCTGGAGGCTCATCTGAAGGCGTGACTGGGGAAAGAGTCTCTTCCAAGCTCCCCTTTGTGGTTGCTGATGAATTCGATTCCTTGAGGGCCGTTGGACTGAGTCTCTGTTCCTTGCTGGCTGTTGGCTGACAGCCACGTTTAGTTCCCTACCACGTGGGCTCTCCAACACAGCACTCGCTTCATCAAAGTCAGCAAAAGAGTCCACCAGCAAGACGGCAGTCGCAGTCTCTGTAACCTAATCACAGAAGTAATCTCCCACTTTTACTGCTCTCTGTTGGTTAGGAACTCATCACAGGCCCCAGCCGCCTTTTCACAGCAGGAACTGACCACATGTGTGAAGAGCAGGAGGTAAGGATCCCTGGAGATCATCTAAAGTCTGCTCGGTGCAATTAGATCCCCAAACCTTTCCTTCTTTCCTTTTTGGCCTTGGTTGCAAGAAGAACACGGGAGATGCCTGCAACATGAAGAAGGTGCTCAAAAGACAACCTCGCATCACTTTATTAACACCTATGGTCTTAGAATATAGTTTTCACATGTTGAATAAAAATGCTGTGTTGGTGACCAGGCTCTGCAGAGGCGGCGGTCCCTAGCATAGTCCTGACACGTGGGAAGCACAGTGCCCAGGAGGAGCTGTATGTCATTCATGTCATTTGAGGGGAGAGGGGGCTGGGGACCAGATTGACCTTAACATCCCAGGATGTCATTCGAGGGGAGAGGGGGCTGGGGACCAGATTGACCTAAACATCTCAGGGTGTATCAGCGATATGGCCTGTTCTGGAGGAAAAAAGGAAACATTCAGAGATGGCCTGTTTCTCTCCACTTGTTTGGCCTAGATTCCCACTGTGTCTGCCACTCAGCCTGGCTCAGGTGTCCTGCTGGGGCAGGAAGTATAGGCCTAAGGACTCCTATCTCTAGCCCTTAGGGAGAAAAGCATGAGACCTGCCAGAGCTTGGCTAGCCTCACCTTTATCTGGAAGTGTCAAATGAAGACAGGGCTGGAGGAGGTGTGTCCTGGCAGCAGTGATGGGAGTGATGCATATTTCAGCTGAGGCTATTGCTAGTGTGCAGGTCAGAGGCCTGGAACAGAGCTGCTTGGTCTGGAGAAGGTGATAACCCTGTCCTCAGGCAGAAGCCTCCACCCTTCCCATCTCCCCAAAATAACTGTAGTCTTCCTTTGAAGGGTGGATGGATCCGAGAACAATGACAAGGAGCCCTGCAGAAAGAGCCAAATGGTGACTCAGACTGGTGTAGCTGGTGCAGTGCATCATGGGACTCAGACAGCATCCAGCTAGGGCTTCATCCAATTTTTAGTTGATTTACCCATTCTAAGTAGGAACCCCAGGTCTGATGAAACGGCAAAGCTCCATCAGCCACATGGGACTCAGTCATCGGCCTGACCCACCTGAGCTAAAATTCACTCCTGCAGTCGCCAGCAGGTATTGGCCAGTGTGCTGCGCCAAGCACGGTGTTGCAGAGTCTATGAGCACTGACTCCTTTACTTCTCACAACAGCCCTGAGTTAGGAGCCACTGTCATTCCCATTTACAGATGAGGAAACAGTCCCCTAGGTGGTGACAGCTGAGAAATGAACTCAAGCCTGTTTGCCTTTGAAGGCTCTTCCAGGCCTGCTCACCAGCACTGGAAGCCTGAGCCCCTGGGAACTGCCCTAACGGCCTTTGGGATTTTCTATCCCAACCCCCTCATGTCAGGGATACAGACTGAGGCTGGGAGGAGGAAGGGACTTCCCCAGGTTCTTGCCTGAATAAGCAGAGATGGAGGTGGGTGTGAGCCGTGGGCTTCTTCAGCCAGTCCCTTGGGCTTAGCGCTGTGATTCCCAGAAGCCCTCAGACTGACTCAGGGAATAAGGAATCCCTGGCACACAGTGGGTGCTTTACCTCTGGGGCATTTTGGATGTGGAGCAGTAGGTTTTGTCTCCTGCTCCAGAGCAAGGACCAGTGGTGGTGGCTAAGGATGGTGTCACCACCATCTGCCCTGTTAGAGGGCTCAGCCCTGCCTTCGCCTGGGTGAGGGGAGAGTGTGTAATATCCCCGCTGAAGCAGAGGTTTGGGAGCTCTGGTTCTTTCTTGGCCCCTGGGCCTTCCACTTGAGACACCAGTGCTGTTGGAGCGGCTTCCCTTGTGTCCGTTTCCTCCCGTCTCTGTGGCCCTGGCCTGGGGGGGAGACGGCAGAGGAGGGTGGAAGCTTGCAGGAGATGGCATCGGATTTAAGGGCATGTCTGGGACCTTTGACCTTCTGGCTTATTTGCAAGGACAGTGGGGACCCTGCAGACAGGAGGCAGCTGTTGTCTCTGCCCAGGACTGGCCCACAAACCCAGGTTCACTCCTGCAGGTCTGGGGTGGGGTGGAGAGGGTGCCGGGCAAGGAGCAGAGGAAGGAGGAAGGGGGAGAAGAGTGGAGAGAAGTTAGGGAGGGGCAGTGACAGGAAAGGGGTGAAGGCCACAGAGAAGGAAACCTACCTGCCAGAGGAGGAAAAGCATAACTAGGGAGGCAGGAGAGCTGGAGAGCCAGGACAGGAGAAGGGGTGACTGTGTCTAGCCGCACAAACCTGGCTTCCACCCCAGAAATCAAGTTCATCTTTTAAGAGTAAATTGAAATATGCAAGAGGCCAAAAAGCATTTCCTCTTCTCAGGTGAAGGAACTTTCTTGATGCGTCTGGCTTTATCCATGAAGGATTGTTCTCGCATCTCAGAAAGTGCGTCCCTGAGGCGGCTGGTGCCTTCGGTTCCTTGATGGGCGAGGAGATTCTCAGCTCCGCAGGGCGTTTGCTGCCGCCCGCTGGCGAGAGCCTGGCTCTGCACGCTCCCTGCGACGGGAGCCAGGCTGGAGCGGTGCTTCGCTGATCGGTTAAGGCTGGACTCTTGCCTCTGCGGGCTCAGTCGCGGACCGTTAGAGCTGAAAGGGACTGAGCCCCCAGCCCCGACCACTGCCTTAAGCTTTACACGTGAATTTCGATCAGCCTGCTGGCTCTTATCACTGGGACCTTACACTCAGCAGGCCCATAGCACGGTCTGTCTTTTCAGCCTGCTGGCTCCATGCATTCTCCTGATGTCTGTGACCAGCACTTGTCCACCCTGTCACCCACCCCGAGACCCTGCAGATGCTCCTCTTGCTCAGCCTCTGTGTCCCATTGGTCACAGATCCTGTTGAGACCACTGGGACCCTCGTTCACTCTCATGGGACCCTTGTCATCTCGCCAGTTCAGCATTATCCTCTCTCATAAGCCCCTGACAACGTCTTCCTGCTGCTGTCCTGTCCTGGGGCAGTCTCTGTTGATAGAGGTAATAAAGACAGCGATACAGGTGTAAGGTACAGAGGTGGGTGCTACGGGTACGGATATGGGTGTAGATGTAGATGATGTAGATGCAGAGCTAGAGATGATATGGATATGGGTATGTAGATACAGGTGTAGGTGATATGGGTGTGGATATGGGTGTGGATATAGAAGATGTAGATACAGAGCTAGAGATGATACGGATATGGATATGTTGATACAGGTATAGGTGCTACAGGTATGGATATGGGTGTAGATGGAGATGATGTAGATGCAGAGCTAGAGATGATATAGATATGGATATGTAGATACAGGTGTAGATGATGTAGCGATGGATAGTGATATAGATGTGGGTATAAATGTAGATATCGATGATATGAGTTTGGATATGGAGCTGTGTACATTTAAAGATCTTCTGCTGAATGAAGTCCAGACCCTTCACTTGTCCTAAAAGCCCTTCATATCCCCTCTGCCTTTTCTTTCCAGAACCACCTTATATCCATCGCCTTTTATTCCAACAACAGGGCAGTTGCTCGCTTTTGAAATCGTTTTTGTCTGTTGTCTAAACACTTATGGGTTCTCAGGAAGTGCCAGACCTTGAGATGGTCACTGGGGTACAGAGAGAAACAAGACAGTGTCTGCTCCCAAAGACCAAACACACAAGTGCAGCCCAGACATGAGCTAATGGACAGGGGGAGGGATTACCCTGCTCTATAAAAACTGGATGCACTTGGCACAGAATCCCATTCCGTACTGTTTGTTTTCTATTGCTGCATAACAATTAGTGGTTTACAACTCACGTTTGTTGTCTCATGGTTCCTGTGGGTTGGGAGCTTCACTGAGTCCTTGGCTTGGAGTGTCACAAAGCAGTTTTGGGCTGGGTCATGTTCCTTTCTGCAGCTTGAGAGTTCTCCTCCAAGCTCACCTGATCCTTGGTCCTTGTGGTTGTAGGACTGAGGTCCCACTTACATGCTGGTTGTCAGCTGGGGGCTTCTCTCAGGTTTTAGAAGCCACCAGTTTCTTGCCTTGTGGCTCTCCCAGCCCCTTCACCCCATAGCAATGCACTCCAAGGCCAGCAGGAAAATCTCTCACTCCATTCTGCTAAAGTCAAGTCTTATATAAAGGAACATAATCACAGGTGCATCTATCTCATTGCCTTTGCTTCGTAACGAAACCTAATTGAGGGAGTGACATCCCATCATCTTTGACTTATTCTGTTGTTAGAAGTAAGTCAAAAGTGCCACCTGCACTCCAGGATGGGGATTATACAAGGATGACTCACTGGGAGCAACCTCAGGGCATGCCCACCGCACACGCACACCTGTGGAATCTCCCCAGGATTTACATATATCCCAGATACCGAGTGCAGGTGGAGTCTGGCTTCAGCTATCTCTGAATTAGGTCAGCTATGGGACGCTGCACTATTCTTTCTCCCCAGCCATGGGCTTCAGCCCCATGTTCGATGCCAACTCAAGACAAAGCCACATGCCCTGGCTGGCTTGGCTCAGTGGTTAGAGTGTCACCCTGTGGACTGAAGGGGTCTCGGGTTCGATTCCGGCCCCAGGGGGGCCCTGTGGGACGCAACCAATGCATGTGACTCTCACATCGATGTTTCTCTCTCTCTCTCTCCCTCCCTTCCACTCTCTCTGAAAAAATATCCTCAGGTAAGGATTAAAAAAAGACAAAGCCACTCCCACAAGGCCGTGGTTGATAGTTTGCATGGCAGGACCACAGACTTAAAGTTTTACACATTCTTGTTCTTAAAAATATCCTGTGTTCCTTCAGCATGTGGTGAGGCCATATCCTCTCCTTTATCAGGCCCAACCCTCAAGACCAACACCCTTCTCCAATTTCTTAATTTTTATTGCTGAGGAGCTTAGCAGTCTCGTGTCTTTAGGGTGGCAACTTCCACCTCATCTGGCTCCATAAACTGTTTCACTAGACAAAGGCAGCCCCCCTGATGGATTCTAGTGTCAGGTATTAGGATAGTGTGTGTTATTTACGATGCAACGCAAGCAAACGATTATAAAATGATTGTGGGTTAAGGTCAGGACTGAAAGAGAAATACATCAGGTATTCTCTGGTCTCAAGGGACAGATCCCCCAGGGGAACCTGCAGAGAGCAGCTGGGTCATAAAAGGATCTAGAAGCAAGATGTGACTGGCACTGCCAAGGCATTAGCAAGAGGAGGAAGGGGGTTGTGAAGGGAGTGGGCAGGGAAGAGGAACATCAAAACAGCACGCAGGCTCAGTCTGAGGAAATGCTGTTGTTGGGAATGGCCGGCCTGGGATCGGGAAGCAGCAGCTGAGGCTCTGAGGAGAGCAAGGCCAGGTCATGAAAGGTCTACACCCCTTGCCGAAGGAGAAGATCAGGCCAGGTTCTGTGACCATGACTTTCACACTGTCCATGTGCACACTGTTCACCAAGCCTAGGGGTCCAAGGTCCAGGCCAACACACATAGCATGGGAACATCCTGGGTAACCTGGGACACATGGTCAACCCTATCGAAGCCTCAAATATCCTTCCAACCCCTTGGTTGCAACCTCTCGGAGGCATCACATCCTGTGCTCCCAAAGCATGTGATGGACACTTGAGCCATAACTTCAACTACATTCCCTGTAACTATGTGTCCTCTGCTTCCTGCACTGGACTAAGAGGCGCTTGAAGATGAGGGCTAGGTTTTCTTCCTGTTTGCATCCTTGAAACTACGGCTATGCCTGGGACAAAAGAGGCCTAGATATACAGATATTAAGTCACATCAGGATCGTAGCTAACACTTCGTGAAGGCTAACTGTGTGCCAGGCATGCTTCCAGGCACCTGTCCTGGATTACATTGTTGAGTAACTGGGGACATGGGCACTTTTATTGGATTCATGCTACAGGTGAGGAAATCAAGATGCAGGGAGGTTATGTGATTTGCCTAAGATGACACAGCGTGCGTGGTAGGAGGAAGACTACTCTATCCTAGGTTATCTCCAGAGCCTATGAATGAATAGAATAAAATCTTGAGAGAACTAGAATTTGGACTTGCAGAATCATCTGAGATGGATTAATAAGTACCCTGCGTGTTTCCCAGGGCCTGGTGATCAATGATGAGTGTGTGTCTGGAAGAACCCCAGGCATCATTTACATGATGCTATACAGTCAATCAAACGGTTCCCTATCTATTATCTCCTGTTGTCCTCTCAATAGCTGTGGCCTCTAGGAAGACTTGTTTCCCCCCTTTCTATGGACCTGATCCTGGGTTCCCACAGTCACGGAGCTACTGGATATTGCGTAGAGTGCCCGAGCCTCCTGTGAGCCTGTGGCTTTGGACTCCAAACTCTACGGTCTTTCTACTAACAACACAATGATCTTGATATTAATGATTCCTTCTGATGAGTTTCTTTGTCTCCAAAATGGGCACAGTCATCTCTACAGTGGGAGGTGGCTGTGAGGGTAATGAGATAATAGATGTGAACTGGTGGGTGGCCAGTGCTCACTAAAGGGCAGGGCTGGTACATCATCATCTTTGTCACCATCATCATCATCATCACCTGCAGAGATGATCTGGGATTCAGGGTAAGCAGATTCCAGGCATGGGTCAGAGTCACGAAGTTAAAGTAAAATGGCCAAGCACAGAAGGGAGCTGAAAATCTTGTTGAGGTTCCTAGGCAGGGTTGGAAATAGAGATTCAGGTCTGCAGATGAGCAGGCTTATTGATCAGAAAGTGTGACCAGGACCACCAAGGCTCAGAGCCAGGACTCAGATCCCCAGCCATGGCCGGGAGCAGGCATTTCCAAACCTCCTTAAACATGGTCCTTCTCATCACACCCTGCTGTAGCTGTCTGTTTGTCAGGACTGTGCGCTCATGAGGACAGGTCCAATTACTATCGCTGAAATCCAGCTCTGTGTCCCCACTGCCTGCCTTATAAATATAGAATGAACGAACAAGTGGGTACCCACTTACACGAGCTAGCCAGAAAAGCATGGATTGGAACCTAGTAAGGCAAAGGGCCAGATTCCATAAAGCAGGAGAGCTTGAATATGTGGTACCAAGCCTCACCCGTGGACCCGAGCTTGTGAATTCCCACTTGGACACCCAGAGAACATGATGCTGACCATTGGACCAAAGGAGAACCTGCCTCTTGGTGGGGGGAAGGAGAACCATTTTACTTTGTTGAAACAATGAAGCACGCACACATATACACCCCCCCTCTCCCCCAGAGTTTACAGAGATCATGGTCTTAAAGGATCGGTTTGCAGTTGGCTCCTGTCTGGGCATGAACCAGATGACCCCCGCACGGCTTTCCAAGGACCAGTGTTCTGCATCACTCAGTGTGGTGGCTCCTGTTCCTTCTAGCAGGAAGAACAGTTTGCAATTTTACAAACAATTCTGAAGATCCCCAATGGAAAGAGGTTATTTCCTTGAGTACCTGTTGACTTGTAAAAACAAAAACCAAAAAAAACCACACACCATACTAAGACATGGTGATAGAAGCCTTCACTGAATTAATCAATTTTTGGGATGAGTTCGTTTTCTTTACACTAAGAACTTTTTCATATATTTGAAAATCGTATTCCTCTATGTGCAGGACAGGTTATTAATTTATTCACTTTCCTAATGGTTTACTCAAGTGTGTGATAACCTTTGGTGTTCAGGGAGTCTGCAGCCACTGGGGCTGGGAACAGGTGATCTAGTTCGAATTCCAACTAACTAACTGATTCTGCTAACTAGCTGGTGCCTATCCCCTCCCAGCCTTGCTTTCTTTAACGGAATAGTAACCTTACCTGCCTTACTGTTTGTTATGAGGTTAAATGGGATAGCACGACACATGTCCATGCCCAGTGGAGGTTGTGGCTTCATCCCACTGTCTGTCACCTCTCCCTGTCTAGCCTTGGAGCAAGCCAGGACTCGACACTTCCTTAGGCTCCTCCTTCTCTCCCGCCCAGGTTCCTGATCGTCCTGGGATGCTTGATCCTGGCTGTCCTGACCACGTTCAAGGAGTACGAGACCGTTTCGGGAGACTGGCTTCTGTTACTGGTGAGATCGCGGACCTGCCATGGTGCTGAGTTTCTGGGGTAGTTGCTTCTGGTTGGACTTGCACCGGGAAGGCAAGGAGGCTGCCCTTGGGTGCAGTTCTGCCCAATTGGTTTTGGCTTCCTGGAGTCTTTGGCCAAGTCCTGGCCCATGAGAAAGCAATGCTTGGATCAAATGGTCAGGTCAACCAGGGGCACTGGTGGAGTGGGGAATGCCAACTGTTATTCTAGATCAGAGATAAGGGGGCGTAAACAAAGTCAGGGCAAAAACCAATACACACCCGTTGAATTCTAAAATACAGCTTCCCAGTCCTCTGAAGGTTAACACAGAGGGATGTTCCATTCTGAACCCCGCTTCTGCTTTTCCTTTGTAAACGCTGGGGATCTCTTACCCCATTCAAGGCCAAGTACAAAACCCCATTTCTACATAAACTTTCAGTCCTTCTCCCCAGGGCTTCTGCCTATTTTTACCTTCTGTTCCCCATCAGGCTGTGGTGGAGAGAGAGAGGGGCTAACAACCTCCTCTGCACCAGGCAGAAAGGCCTCAGGAAGGGCTAGTTCTTCCTGCAGCCCGGGCAGCACTAGTCCCTGGCCCTTTGAGTGACCACACCCTTGCTGAATGAGGACTCTGCCCACCTCTTCAGGGAAGGGGTGCCAGGCCCCCAATTTGCTTCACAAAATAGCAGAAGCTTTGTCTCCCACTGACGTGCCATCCTTGGTTCCAAAACCAGCAGATTCCTTCTGAGATCAGGTGTTTATGACCCGCACACCCTGAGCCAAGATCTGAGCTGGTGAGTCCCCAGCAACCATCAGTTCTAGGAACTAGGTTTCTGGGGTCACCGTGGAGCAGTCACTCCCCTGGGAGACCATCAAAGAGAGAGGGAGGCAAGGTGTCCTGTCTGATTATCAGTGGTGGGCGGTGGGACAGAAGGACCCGGTGACCCAGGAGGCAGCATGGTGCTTACGATGTGGACTCCAGCCAGATCCCCAGCCTGGGGTTCTTTCTTTGCCACTTTGTAGGCTTGAGAAATTTGTCTAACCATTCCTGGCCTTGGTTTCTCAAAACGTAAAATGAGGATAATATTATGAAACACTGCCCGGATGGTGCCTGGCCCAGGAGCCACACTTAGGAACAGTGGCCACAGTTGGCAATACCCAGGTAGGCTCAGTAGACGGCTTCATTGAAACCTCTCTTTTCAACCCAACTGCTCTTCTTAGGGGCTTTTAATACATTAGAGGGGTTTAAAAAATGACCCATTGGAACAGAAATATAGAAAAAAAGAACAAGCGATCACTTTGCAAGCCTGAATGTTGGACCGTGAGCACATCCCAAGGAAGACGGGAGCTGTCCCTGGAGTGGAGGATGCCTGTTCCCTCCCCTCCGTCCGCAGGGCAGTCACAACAGCAACTGCTGGTTTCTGACGCCTGGTCCAGGCTAACCCGTGTCTCTCTGTGTTTCTTCAACCCAGGAAACATTCGCGATTTTCATCTTCGGAGCCGAGTTTGCTTTGAGGATCTGGGCCGCTGGCTGCTGCTGTCGATACAAAGGCTGGCGGGGACGGCTGAAGTTCGCCAGGAAGCCGCTGTGCATGTTGGGTAAGCCCGTCCCTTCCCACGCCCTTCCCCTGGGGACTCCTGGGGCTCTTCGGAGGCCGGCCCAGCCCGTCACCCCACCTCCACGAGCTCCCATCTTCTGGCTGCTGAATTCCCTCTCTGTGCCTCCTCATGAGGACTCCACAGAGCGGTGATTCCTCATGGGCATGGGGGCACTCTTGGCATTTGGGCTGGGAAGGAGCCAGCCCATTGCAGGCTGCTGAGCACCCAGTCCCTAGACTAGCAGCACCCCAGTCATCATGACAGCCCAAATTGCCCGTGCATTTCTGGACTGGCTGTGGTGGGAGTGGGAGGCAAGACACCATTGCAGGTTGAAAATTGCCTCTGTAGGACCACATTGTGCCCATTCCCCAGAGGTGGAAACTGAGGCTCATGGAGTTATGTTCCAGTCACACAGGTAGAAAATAGCATATTCCATCCTAACACCCTGGTCTGGATGAACCTAGCACCTATGCCCTCCCCGCCACCATGTTGCTATGCCTTGACCCAAGAGCTGCTTTGAGGAGGTGTCACTGGGCCCCTTCATTCGAGTGTGGGCATTCTGATAGCAGAGAAGATGGGAGCTCTAGCTCACCCTATTGCAGCATGGACCCGTATGTTCCCATCTGAAGATCCTACCAAACCACAGAGCAAGCAGACAAAATCTGCCCGCAGTGAAGGTTAGGGGACTTAGAGCATCGAGTCCCAGAGATGGTTCAAGCTGCAGGATTATAGAACACCGGGGCTGTGGGGCCCCGCAAAGGCCTATGCCCTCCCGTCTGATGCTCCAGTCCACTTCGCCGCAGCCTCCAACTGGTCGCACAGACTGCTTGCATAGCTCCAGTCGCGGGGCGCTCACTACCTATCAAGGTGTTTACTTCATCTTAACTCCTCTGACTCTCCAGATATCTGAGTTCAGCCATTATGTTCCTTCTCTCTATTCCAGCACTTCCTATCGGGGAAATGCCCTTAGCGACTTCACCTACACCTTATATCTCACGTTTCCTCCTCTGTCATGGGAGACTAACCCTGCTTACCACGTGTGGTTGATTCACGGTTTAACACAGCACTGCTTGACACGTGCTCGTGTGCTGGCAGACGGGGCCTGTGACGGCTCCATTGTAGCCAGACAGCTCTGGTCACTGTCCCTTTGTCTGTCCTCTTTCCCAGACATCTTCGTGCTGATTGCCTCTGTGCCCGTGGTCGCTGTGGGCAACCAGGGCAATGTCCTGGCCACGTCCCTGCGGAGCCTGCGCTTCCTGCAGATCCTGCGCATGCTACGGATGGACCGGAGGGGCGGCACCTGGAAGCTCCTGGGCTCGGCCATCTGCGCCCACAGCAAAGTAGGTGCCACGGAGAAGCCACAAGACCACGTGCACTTCTCACTCCCCTTGCCCTCCCATAGCAACCCTTCAGTATGGTGTCCCCAGAACGGCGTCTTCCTGCCACCACTGGTGATGATGAGGAGGAGGAGCTGGAGGCGCGGGAGGGGCAGAAGCAGGTGTGCTGCACGGAGCAGAGCAGCTCCCCCAGACACAGACCCCCTCGACCGTGTTGGACCCGAAATTTCCTCATTTCTCAAACAGGGGTCATAACACCTCCACCTCTGGGTTGTTGAGAGGATGAATGGGCAAGGTATCGTGGTGGCAAGAGAAGGCTCCAGAATCATGCGGGCTGGTTTGGATCCACACTCTATGGGTGCGACTTTGAAGACTTTTGGGACCTCTCTGGGTCTCAGATCCTGCATTTGGGAAATGAGAAAGACGGCTCACCTCAGATGACAAGCGGCTGGAACGTGCCCAGCATGTAGAGATGGTTCAGTCTCTGTTGATCGGTGCCTAGAACTCAGACTAGCTCAGCCCAGGAGCTGGACGCTATTGGTTCTCATCACAGTGACAAGGAAGCAGGTACAGGAGAACAGAGGCACTTGACCAAGGTCATGCAGAAGGACACACACCAGCAGTCTGGCTCGGAGCCCACGTTCAGTGGTTTGCTGCTGG
The DNA here is from genome assembly GCF_054644295.1 of Miniopterus natalensis. Taxonomy (NCBI): domain Eukaryota; kingdom Metazoa; phylum Chordata; class Mammalia; order Chiroptera; family Miniopteridae; genus Miniopterus; species Miniopterus natalensis. The sequence continues at coordinate 38,114,003 of NC_142096.1, read as the reverse complement.
TCACGGTGGAGCTCACCTCTCCCAGGGAGACCAGAAGCTAGGGCGGTGGGACTTAGTCTGATCCCCTTCCAAAGTCCCATGTACTTGAGCAGGTGTGGAAACTGAGGCAGGCAGAGTCCTTAACCTGGGGCTGGGGTTCTCCATTTGCCCAAACCTTAGGTACCACTTTGTTTTAACATCCCTGCCTTTGCCGGGCCCAGGAGAGTGGAGGAGGACCCTGTGCCTCAGCTCAGGCAGAAAAAGCCTTCGGAGGCCAGTGCAGGAGAAATCAGAGCCAGGGACCTCAGGGTGGTGGTGTTCGGGGTAACTCGGAGATGACTAGTGCTCAAGGCCTGTGTCACACAGAGTTAGTCTTTTAAGGACAGGAGAGGCCAGGCTCTGCTCTTAGAACAAAGAAGCCCTGGAGTCTCCACAACCTGGCACAAAAATGTTGGCATCTTCTTGCACACACAGAGTCTGATGTGGGCTGGGTGGTCCCTGTCCCATCGGTCTCGGAAATGAGCCTTGAGTCACTGAGGCAGGGGAGGAGGGGCATGGAGTGTCCGCAGAATGGACTTTCACCCACCACTCCCTGCATTGGCGACACCCTATTCCTCAGCCCCAGTCTGACTGCAGGGGGCCTGGGCATGTGCTGGAGCCTAGGGCATCAGGGGACAACCACAGGCTCTGCCACAGAGCTGCTGGGGAAAATCGCGTAAAGGCAGAACTACCCCAAATAGCCTGTAACTGACTGCAAAGCACAGAATGGGGACACATTTTCACTTCTCATCAATGACCACGATGCTGCTTCTTCATAACTCACAGCCAGTTTTTCTGTGCATAGGATGTTTCTCTGGCTAAGCACCAGAAGAAACTTCTGACTCACATTTGGGGGCCAGAGCGTGTGAAAACATGTAGAACACGAGAAAGCATTCTATGAGGCTGGAGGCTGGTGCTCAGACATGGGCATGGGAGGGGTCCAATTCCTGCTTTCCCTCCCAAGCCCTCTGCGGGGCAGGCCCTGGCAGAGGAGGCTGGCTGCCTGGATCGTGCGCGCCATCCGAACTCACCACCTCTCTGCCGTGGAGGGAGCTCGCACACTGCACTGTGCGTAATGGGGGTTAGACATCATTTAGAGTCTGCTTCGGAAGCAGCAAAGGCATAAAGGAGCCAGAGATAAACCCTGTCCCCAGTTGCAGAGAAAACATCCAGGAAAATTTCATAATGGAGGTGACACGCATCTGAAAATGGTGCGATGCTGCTGCTCTGGTTGGTCCCCTGGAGAAGGGCAGCTCAGGCAGTGAAACCAATGTCGGCAAAGGCGTGGGGGGAGGCAGGAAGCAACCTGCCGGCGACGTCCCGGTGACCCAGCAGGCCAGCTGGCTGGCCGCGGACGGTCAGGTAGATCACGTAGGTTGATATGAACAACTTTGTTCTCTGACGACTCAGCAGGGATGACAGGCCTAATTTTCAGATCGTGTGCGCCAATAGCCTTGACTTTCTTCCCGCCAAGCTACCGTGCTAAACCTTGAAGTTGGAGCAGAATGAGAGAGAGAGAGGCTTCGGGGTTTTCGCCGTCGGGCTATTGAAGCTCCAGTGACGCCCATCTTTGCCACGTCTCTGCGCCATCCTCACTATTCCCTAACATATTTTTTGCAGTCAACTTCCTCTTGTTTACTTACTCATGTGTCCTTGTCTGTCATGTGATAACATGCATGACATAATAGGTTTCAAGTGTTATTTATACTTATTTTTCATATGCCTTCAGTTAGTAGGTGACTGACATGAAAACTGTGCATCCACCAGTAATTCACGTGGCACTTTCTGGAACTCTATGATCCAGTCCTTCATTTTACAAACAAGGAACTAAGACTGGGAGGAGGGGTCATTTGCCCAGGGTCGCATAGTCACTCAGTGGCAGGCAGGGCTCTGTCCACTGTGCCACGCTAGTGCCCCCTACTGTTGGTGTCTCAGTGGCACTGAACTTTTTTCTTCCCAGTCCTGCATGGAACCAGGTCTCCTGAGTCCTGAGTCTTGTCTCAGAGGCAGCAGCCAGGCCTTCTCGCCCTCCCTGCCCCGGTGAGGCCTCTTGGGCTGTTATATCAAGGTCCCCCCAAGGCGGAAACTTTCCTTTCCACCTACAGCCTTTCATCATTGTTTCAATGGTGGAAATAATGACTATATCACTGACCCCCTTTTACAGAGATGGGAGGTGAGGACCAGAGAAGGTGAGTAACTTGCCTACGGTCACAGAGCTGGTAAAGCTGACCCCGTCCAGCTCCAGGGTGTCTGCCTCCAGCATGCACCCCGCGGCCTCCAGTGACCACTCCCCTTGTTTTCTGCTCACCCTGCAGGAGCTCATCACCGCCTGGTACATCGGGTTCCTGACACTCATCCTGTCTTCATTTCTTGTCTACCTGGTCGAGAAAGACGTGCCCGAGGTGGATGCGCAGGGAGGAGAGATGAAGGAGGAGTTCGAGACCTATGCTGACGCCCTGTGGTGGGGCCTGGTGAGTCACCACCATGGGGACTGACCGTTATCCACAGAGAGCGGTGGGGGGGCCTGGGCAGCTGCATTCTGAGTCTCGGGTGAAAGCTAGACCTCCTCCATTTCGATCCTTCTGGGGAGATGCCTTCGCAGGCCATGCATTTTGAACAAACAGACTTTCCATAGTGTTTACAAGAAGCCAGGGCTTCAAGCCGTTTGGTCCATGGTCACTAGCGCCATTACCTCATTTGTTGTAGGCTGTTATCAGCAAAGCCACTCATGTGCAACAAACACAGTGACAGATGCACAGATGTGACACAGACCTTCAGACACACCTAGCGACGCCCACAGGGACACGTGGTACAAGGGAAGCACCTGCTGAAGGCTTACTTTGCTCCAAAGCATTGCTCTAGGAACTTTACCTTTATTAACATATTTTAAACTCAAACAATTATTATTAGACCCTTTTTTAAAATGGCCAAACTGAGGCATGGAGCAGACAAGTAACTGAGTCAAGGAAGACCCTGAGCTGACCTGGGATTTGAACTCAGGATTTAGGCTGCAGAGGCCACACTCTTAACTGCTCCGCCATCCTGCCTCCTGGGTTCCCAAGTACATGCACACTGATGACCTGGACATGTGATCACTCACAGGAATGCACAGCACACAGTAGACATGCACACATAGCACACAATACATGTAAACACACCCATAAGCACACATATAACTTAACTATACACAAAATCACACACAAATACACACCCATTTGTACATGCACAAACACCTTTGCAATTACTGAAATATTTGCTGAGTGGTTGACTATGGTGGGAAATCCGTAACTCAGGGACAGGCCCCGATATACTCCTCTAGAGCTTTTCTCCCATGGGGATCTTGTTCTAAATGGTCACAGCGCACCCCCACCCCTGTCCCCGGGTCAGTGCAGAAGCTGAGCTGATGGGTGGAGCTCCTGGACACATCCCTGGTTTCCCTCTCCCTGGGAAGCCCCACGTCTGAGCCCTTCTCTCTTCAGATCACACTGGCCACCATTGGCTACGGAGACAAGACGCCCAAGACATGGGAAGGCCGTCTGATTGCGGCTACCTTCTCCTTAATCGGAGTCTCCTTTTTTGCCCTGCCGGCGGTGAGTACCTCCAATGTGCATCCCTGTGCGACACACAGGACCCCTCCCCTCCTGGCCCCAGCTCCGCCCTCCAGCCTCACCTTCCATCTTTTCATGCCATGAATTCCAGTTCCATCAACTCAGTAGCCACCCCTATGGCATGGTGCCCTGCCCTCTGCCATGTGCCCTGCTGGTTCCTTTGCCGGGACTGAGTCCTCCACAGATTCCTCCTCCAAGACCCAGCTTCAGCGCTGCCTTCTTTAGACAGGCCAGTCACTCCCTCCTCTGCCCATGACCCTGGAAAGGTGTCTCTGAGCCTGTGCTGGGATTGCCCAGCTCCATATCTGCCTCCCCGGGAAACCATGAGCTCCTTGGGGGCTCATGTATTTCTTTTTTTTTAATTTTCCAATTATTGTAAATATACAATATTATATTAGTTTCAGGTGGACAACATAGTGATTAGACATTTGTACAACTTACAAAGTGATCACCCCGCTAAGTCTAGTACCCATCTGACAACATACGTAATTATTACATGTAATTTTTGCACATAGGGGGTCTTTTGTATGTGTGCCCCATCCATCATCTACTTGCTTATGTTAAAAAAATGCATTTCCTTCGAGTGAGTCTTGACTCCTCATAGAATAACTTCCCCCAGCCCAGTGCCCTTTAGTATAATATTATCATAAGAATAGACGGATCTGTTGAACTTACTGTGTGCTGGACTCATGCCCAGTGCTTTCCCTACATCATTTCATTTCGTCTTCGTGACAACATTAGGAGTTTGGGGCTGCGTTTATCTCCATTTTCCAGGTGAGGGAACTGAGCAAGGTTTCACTGGGTTAGTCACGAGACTATTGGGTTGTGGACCCAGGGATCCCAGGCCTCGGTTCTGTACCTGGCTCTTAACCATGAAGGCTGAGAAGAGCCTTCTGATGTAACAGTCCACTCCCGCCCCTTTGTCTCCCATCTTGAGGCTGGGGATGCTCTTCCTCATTGCAGCCCGACCTTGGGCTGCCTGACCTTGGGCATCTGGCCTTTCTGGCCCTCAGTTTCCTCATCTGTAATGCGAGGGACCGTGGGAGTGTGACATGGTTCTCTCAAGTTGAAAGGGATGGGCTTCATCCATTTAATCCGCGTGTGGGTCTCACCCAGAAATCAAAACACAGTTCTGGGACGTTCCGGCTACAGTGAAAGTCTCAAGTGGCAATTCCAGCGGTGCGCTTGTTTTAAATTCCATCCACATTTACCGGCCAGGGACTCTGTGCCATGCCCCTCGCCAGGCAGCGCCTGTGCATTGTCACTTCCTTGAACACAGTGCTGTCATCCCGCCTGCGGAAGGCACTGAGCAGCAGCTGGTAAAAGGCTTGCCCAGGGTTTCACGGCAATAGTGGCAGAGTCAGGAAGTGGCAGAATGGCAGAAGTGGCTGAGCAAAGTGCCACTAAGGTGGCAGAGTCAGTGCTGACTTCAAGGCTCCACTTCACCCAGCGACCTACTCCCGGCAAGAAAAAGAGAGGTTCCCCCCTTCTCCCCGTCACTCGGTGTTGCCTCTGCAGGTGGGAGTGGGGGTGGGCTCCCAGGAGAGACTGGCGGGGCTGACTCAGAGCCCGACTCTCCCTCCAGGGCATCCTGGGGTCCGGGCTGGCGCTCAAGGTGCAGGAGCAGCACCGGCAGAAACACTTTGAGAAAAGGAGGAAGCCAGCGGCGGAGCTCATTCAGGTCTGTCTGCCCAGGGATGGGCTGGATGGGATTGGGATCCATGTGTGCATGTGTGGTGCATGTATGTGTGCATGTGTACATGTGTGTGCAGGTGTACATGCCTGTGTGTCTGTGTGTGCATGTGTGTGTCTGTGTGTGCTTGTACAGGAGCTGGCATGCCCATAACCTGGGATGGGACCCAGGACCATGCTTGCTTGTGGGTGACTGTGGGTGTTTCTGTGGTTGTCTATATGGCCTGTCTCTGTGGGCACTTAGTGACAATCTTGTCACTCTTCCATTCAGGTTCTAAGCCAATCAGGAAATAGACACAACACTCAGACAGGGACCAACCCATCTGTTGTCTTACTAATTATGTTGCAGTGGAGATTTGGGTCTTCCTACTCCCCACCCCAGTCTTGACCTGGGGACCCACAAGGAGAAGTCAGCCTAGAGTCCAGGAGCTGAGCCAGTCGCCACCAGGAGGTGTGGCCCTTGCATCTGCCAGGGCTCGAGAGCCATACACCAAGAGGGGGGAGGTGCCTTACGTGTGCAAAACATTGAGCAATCACCCTCAGTCTGCGCATTAGACAGTCATGCACAGAGAGCTGTTGGGTGTCTGCCAGCCCTCCATCCCCATCACTCCCCCACCATGGGCTGGGGGTTGGGGACAGTAATGAGAGGTGGTGACAAAGGCAGAGGTCTTCCCTCGTACACTTCAGAGGGACCTCCTGCTTCATGGGCCTTTGGGAGCACAGAGGATAGGACAGTGGAGAGTCCTGGCTACAGCTGCATTGGACTGAATGTCTGCACGGCTACCCCCTCGGGACTCATGTCCAGCTGTAATGAGTGTCTCTGTGGCTTTGATACTGGATGGTCCGAAATGCTCCCCGATGCACTGTTGTCCCCAGGCCAGTCCCAGGCTCCAAGAGTCTGCGCATTATTTCCCAAACCCCAGACCACCCCAGGATCCCAGTGCTTCTAGTATATTAGACTCAAAACCCCATGACTGGCTGTTTCTTGCACCCAGAAGTGGCACAAAAGACAATATTTGTCTTCTTACCTATTTGAGATTCAGGATTTTGTGCTCAGCACTCCTCTCTCCCTCCACTGCAGCTCACCCTCTGCACCCCCCAAAACACCAGCTCCAGCTCCAAGATGATGGGTTAAAGAAAGTTCTTCCTCCCAGACGAGCTGTAGCCAAGCCAGATCCGGCTTCTCTGGATGCAGCCTCAATACTCATTCATACCCCGAGGAGCCAAGTGCTTGGATAGTGTTCTGAGGTTGTGGGATTCCATGTGCAGGTTTGGGTGACACCAGGTCCGTCTTTTCTCCTCCAGGCTGCCTGGCGGTACTATGCCACCAACCCCAACAGGATTGACCTTGTGGCGACATGGAGGTTCTATGAGTCAGTCGTCTCCTTTCCGTTCTTCAGGCAAGTGGTGACCCATCTGGCCTGCTCAGGGTGTGACCGACCACCCCTCCCGTGGATCCATATTGGTGCCTGTGGGCAAACATTAGAATCATGGGGAGCTTAAAAACTCCCAGTGCCCAGGCCACACTCCAGGGTGATTAACCAAACTCCCCAGGGAGGGGACCCAGGCATCAATATTTTTCATAAACCCCCAGATGATCTGGGGTGCCACCAGGGGTCACCAGCTAGACCATGTGGAGTGGCTGATAAGGGAAGGTCCCACCAATGTTTGAGCAGGAACAGTGGCTGAGGAAGTGGGGAGCCAGTGTGAGAGGCCACCCTAGCCATCCTGAGTGCCCCACCACCCGGCATGGCCTGTACCCCCTGCCACTCTGGGCGCTGGGAACTGCCAAGCGGCAAGAGCGGGAGGAGGGACCCTCTGGGGACCTAGAGATGTTGTTTTGTGTTCTCAGAAGGGGGAGATGAACAGAAAGGAAAAAAATAAAACCCTCTTTCCATGGCCAGCACCCAGGAAAGGGCAGGAGAAGTTAATGTTTATTAGATGTCTCATACGTTCCAGGCCTCCAAGTTCAGATTTCAATGAATCCTCACAGGCACCCTACAAAAAGGCCAGAGGCTCTCGGGTGGAGGTGCATGAACACCTAAGTGGGAGGGGGCTAGTAGAGAGGCGTGAACTCACTGTCTCAGAGGACAAAGGATGGGAAGGGATGCCCCTAATTCTTTAACACTGTACCCCAGTCCTGCTCCTATCTTCTGTCACCCACTCCCTCCCCTTTCCCTTCTCTACTTCTCCTGGAGTCAGAGACCCAGAGAATTCTAGAATGTCCGAGCCTTTTCTGTCCACGAGCTTCAGGAGAGGAAATGGGCCAGAGGCTGTGTGAAGAGCCCAAGGCCCCACTGGAACCGGATGCTGAGCCGACCCGTGAACTAGAAACTGCTAACTCTCTAGCCTGTCTCTTTACTTCTCTCCCATGATGCCTCTTCTCTCCCCATTTCTCCCCTCACCCCATCCCAGTGATATCCATTCACTATTTATTGTGCACTAACCTCGGGCCAGGGTATGGGGTGCTCAGGTTTTAGGGCAAAAACTACAGAGGCTCTGCCCCCAAGCATTTGATGAGCTGCCAGGTAATTCTAACAGTGTAACCCGAGTGCAGTCCCACGTGCGAAGAGGTTAGTTAGCTCAGTGTAGACCCTGAGGAGTTGGATAAGAAACCCCAAAAAGGGGCCGTTTCGGCTGGAACTCAGAGGGTGAGCACCACTCTCCCAGGCGGGAAAAAGAGGCTGGGAACCCCAGGCGGAACCGGAGCGAAGGCTCAGAGGCACAAACGTGTGTGAAGCACATGTGGCCTCCTGCTTAGCATTGCCTGGGTTGGAGTCCCGACTCTGCTGCTTCCCAACTGGGAGACCTTGAGCAATTTCCTTAACTTCTCTGTGCCTCAGTTTTCTCATCAGGAAACTGGGGATGATGATACTTACTTCGTAGGGCTGTTATGAGGACCAAATGAGTTGATCCATAAAAAGCACTTAAAATAGTCCCTGCGTATTAATCATTGCTCAGTGATATTTACTATGATGACGTCGACGATGATGATGGTGGTGGTGACAGAGTGATGGGTGTGCAGCTGCTAAGTTATGAAATTCCTGGTCTCCTGGTGTGTCCCCCTCACTAGACAAACCCCCTGAGCCCAGCGCGAGGCTGGGGCAGAGAGGGTGCCCGGCGACCACTTTCCGTGAGAGTGAATGAGTGGGTGCCGAGAAGGGCCTGAGCGCTGGAGCAGCAGGGGGGTGGGGTCCAGCTGGGGAAGCTGACCTCATTCAGCGGGTCCCCTCCGGACTCACTGTCTCGCCCTCAAGTTCCACTCTCTCCCTCTGCCTTCATCAAAGGGAAGCTTCGGGGCAAATTTTGGGGAGAGGGTTCATTTTAATAGATGCTTTATTTTTTCTCTCCCTCGTCGCCTTGTAGGAAAGAACAGCTGGAGGCAGCAGCCAGGTACGTTTCTGATCATGAACTTCTTTCCTCCCAGCTGTGTTGGGACAGAGGGCCCAGCTCTGTATGGCGCGGGGCCCGGGGCGGCCACGCCGGTCACGGGTGCTTTTGGGACAGCCAGTCCCTGTCTCACCTCCATGTTAATTTACTCAAGGGCACCTTAGTAGTGATCACGGCAGCAGCCCCCTCCTGGGTTTGCCCTTGGCCGGGGTTCTGTACCCGCAGTGCTGCCCGCGTTACCTCTTTCTGTCCTCTCAGCCACACTGTATCCTCTCATTCTCGCTTTTGGATCGAAGCGACTGGGGCTCAGAGAGAGCGAGTTAATCCCTGGGGGCCACCCAGCTAACTGAGTGGCAAGACCAAAATTCAGACTCAGGTCTGAATATTAAGACTGTGATATTTCATTATACGTCACTTCATTTGCCTCTTGGGCTCACAGATGGTTGTTTAAAAAGTGAGTCGAGACTGTAATTCATGATCTGCACAACTGTGGAGGCTTCCCCAGTAAACCACACTCACTACAGCTTGAGTTACGGGGTTATGGGCCCTTCTCGGTCCCTCCCCCCTCTCCTCGGGAAGTGCTGCAAATCAGGGAGACTGCACCCTGCTCAAGGCTGTGAAGGAAAACAATCTCTCACAAACATCAGTTTGAATATATATTTGATCTATTAGTGCGGACAAACTATTTGGGGACCTTGCAATCATTGTCCTAGACATTAAGCTCAACTGCAGCCCTTCTAGAGCTGAGAGGATTTGGCAGAGGAGATGGCAAGACCTTGGACCAACTTGTAGGGGAACCACTTGAGGACAGTGGTCTTTGGGAAACTGGGTCAAGTCCTTCTGAATGGGGTCCATGGTGCCCCCTCCCCTCTGTAACCCCAGCTTGAAGGAACAGCAGGGACAGTGCTGGTGAACTCCCAGGCAGAAACTCAGTCCGGCCTTTCTGCCTTTTCTGTGCCTGTTTTCAAATGGACGAGTGTTTCTTTCCTGGGCCCAGTTTGGGCTGTCGGGGGTATGGGGGAGGTTGTCAAGGAGGCTGGAGGGTTGACCATGACAGTGTCAGGGGCATCTGCTAGGGAACCTGCAGCAGCTCATGGTTTACAGAGGCAGAGGGGAAAACACCTCAGACACCCTCTTCCACGTGCTTTTACAGGAACCGAGGCCCCCCAGGAGGGAAGGCGCACCCCAAGTTATAGAGCCCTTGAGCTCCAGGGGCAACACAATCCAGGTCTCAAGACTCCCAGTGGGTGCTCTTTCCCCTCCCTCTCTCATGACCCATAGGGTTTAAATCATGCAAGTGTTGATACTGCAAGTTACTCAGTCTACCTTTAGAGCCTTTTCTATACAGACATGAACAGAAGTGGAACATACGTGCAAAATATCACTGCACTGGAATACTGAAGGCCCAGGGAGATGCATTTTGAGGCTTACTGAAAAGTGGGTGGGTGGATGATGGATGGACACACTCTTTATTCTACGAGTGTCATAAACCAAACTTAAACGACCTTGGGCTAGGAGGAAAATGTCACGGCTCAATCGACAGTCACCTGTTAGGCATGATGGGAAACAAGGAGTGAGACCTCCTATGATTTCCCTCTTCCCTGGTCTTCGCTTCTCTTTTTGGTCTCACTCTTTCAGCTGACCATCACCATCCTCATAAGTGTGATGCAGGCAGACCCAGGATCATACATTTTTTTCTTTGTCTTCACTCAGCTTCAGTTCGAAAATTCCCAGGGAAGCACTTAGACTGGCCCTTTTGTGTCCCATACGCATACGTTGGACAGTCTCCTTGCCTAAGAGAGTAAGAGGCTACTACCAGCCCAACTCCTGGCCATGTGTCCACCTGTCAAAGTGTGTGGGTGTGAGTTTGAGATGCTCTGATTGGCATCCCCTTTGCAGTCACTTGGTTGAAGTTGGAGGAATCAGTTCCCCCATAGAATGCGGTCCTTTTTCCTGAAAAACAGGGATGAAACATAGAACAGACAAAAATCATAGTTGCCCATGATGGGCATCAGTTCTACTCATAAATTCTCAAATCCCTAAAATTAATACTGCATTACAAATATCAACAGTAAACCACACCGAGCCTCACTTATTGTACAAATTATACCAGAAAAGCCTGATGTGTTGTGTGAGGGACATGGTTTTAAACATCAGCTGTAACTGTTCATTAGACGTGCAGCTCTGCTGATGTTTAGGGGCATTTGTTTGATAAAAATTAGCATTTCTTGAATATTCAAAACAGGTACCAGATGACAATAACTGTGTACTGGAACCCAATTGCTCACTTTGTATTTCTGAGCAATTCAGCCTGAACAGCGGCCTTCAAGACTTTTCTCTGCCTTCATCTTCAGAGAGGGAAGAGCGTGTTCCAGGCAGCGTCTTTATCTCCTGTCTTGGATCATGTCCTTCCCAGTGCAGAGCTGTCAGATTTAGTAGACGATCATTCTTTGCATCAGAGAATTCAGGTATCATAACAATAATTTACAAGGAATGCTCACTGCTTGCCAGGTATAGTTCTAAGCACATCTAGTCCTCACAGCGAGCCCATGAGTAGAAACTATTTTTAATCCCCATTTCACAGATGAGAGAATTGAGGTTCAAAGAGGCAAGTGACTTGCACAGGGTCATATAGCTAAGAGTGTAGCAAGAGCAGAACTTGGATCCAGCTGGTCTCTCTTTGTAGTTCATGGCCCAGCCACTATGCTGATGCTCATGGTGGTTGGGAACAGTTAACCTAATCTGTTGTTTTGTTTTCTTCCACCTTTTCTTGGCTCGTGGAGCTAGTCCCTGCCATGAGAGGGGGCTGTGGAGGCAGGGAAAGGCTCGGAGCCAGGATTTACCACAGAGTAAAGGAGCATTTGGTCAGAGCTGTAATTCACACTTTGCCACATGAAATGCATCTCACGGGGTGATGGATGGTGTTGGCAATAAATCTCCTCCTGTGCCCTGGAATCAATGACTGTTAAAGGTGTGCAGGAATTGAAAGCTCAATTAAGCCAAGCCCCTCATTTTACTGATGGGAAAATTATTACCCAGAGCAAAGCAAGAGCCTTGGACCCAATCCCATCACTATGCATATTTTCTGTCATCCAGACCCTGCATTACGGGTGCTACGTTGTGAGTAACTGAGATGTGGAGATGAGACTTGGACCAATTGTTTTTTAACCTCAGAGTGGTTCCGAACATGTCCTAAGGGCTCAGTCTCAATTTTCCTTTTGGAACGTGGGGGATTGCCTATTTATAGCACCCCAGTCCCTCTGAATTATGAACCGATTGAAAAATAGACCCAGGAGTTTCCAAGAAGTATCACAATACAGGCTACATGTGCTGGGTAAAGAAGATTAGCTTGGGGGTGTGTGTGTGTGTGTGTGTGTGTGTGTGTGCGCGCGACAGTGAGCTTCATAATGCTTACCACTAAGTCTGGCCAAGTTTGGATAAAGAGTCAGTCATTTAGATGAAGGAGGATGGAAGGTTTTCCTGGGTATGAGTCACAGCATATGCAAAGGCCCTGAGGTGTGGAGTCAGGGAACCTCCCAGAGTTGTGGCTGGATTTCCCTGGGCTGAGATCTGAGACAGGAGCCCAGGACAAGGGCTGCAACAGCCAGGACAGAACAACCTTGATTTTACCTGTCTGTCCCCAGTCCACTGAGTTCCAGTTTTCCCAGTTCACATTTCAGAATTGTTTGTACTTACCCAATCCAGGCCCTGGTTTTCCAAGGGAATCCAATGCCAGTCCAAGGAGGGCTTTCCTTGCCAGACGCGCAGCACCTTCAAGCCCAAGGCCTGAATCGTGCTCTGGAATTCCATACGGAGAAAGGCAGAGATGGGTTTGGAGTTTGAGTTCCAGGGGTGCACTTTGCCTTGCACTTGACTATCCTCTGGGGTCTCAGATTTCAGGCAACACAATTAAGAAGTAAGCTGATCACTCCCTTTGCTGGAGGGAGAATTCGTGAGCCTCTTAGGTGCAATGGCTGTGAGTAAGTAATTCAGAGCCGAGCTTTCCGACTCTTGCCTGACGCCTCCGGATTCCTAATGCTGATGGAAGCCATCTCTTATCAGCCGTCCTCTGTGACCAATGGGGCATTAAGTGAACATAGCCCCAGCCGTTCAGACTGTTAGAGGTTGCAATGAACCGTTTAAATGCCAAACAAGCAAATCCTAAATTCAGCAGATAGAACCCGTCCTCTCATTAGCTTTCCAATAGTCAGCATTTCTGGCCAGATTTCCTGCCATTGCTTTTGTCTTGCTTAGTTTTTCCGGAATTAAGTCCTCATATACTTACCTCCTGCCAAGGTCAAGTTCAGCGACAATGGGGAGTGTTTGAGACTAGCTCGAAGTACTGTAAAATAATATAATATTGAACACCAACTGTACTGGAAAAATAAGGATATTAAAAGAAGTACAGGAAAATAATACATAAATTCCAGGGACTCATTTCAGCTCATTAAAAAGAAAAAAAAAAAAAAGGTCTTTCTGTGGCCCAGGAAATTTTATCCATCCTTTGTGCACATCCTCAGCCCTCTACTGCTGATGTGGGGGAGGATTATTTCCCGAGATAATGGTGACAGCTGGCATTTCTTCAAGGCTCTGGCATCCTAGACAGTGCCCCCCGCTCTGCATGCATTTCTCACTTAACCCTTAATCAGCCAGGGTTGATGGTCACCATTGCATGCGGGAGGAAGCGGGGGACCAGAGAGAACGAGCTTGGTGTCCTAGGACACATCCTTCTCAGGACATTCCCACCCAGGCTGCTCTTGCCCCGAAGCCCAAGGTTTTTGCCGCTACCCTGTCCGTCAGGGTGTCCGGAACAGGGCCATGCGCTGGGTTTGCAGAGAACCAGGCGGAGGGTCTGCTTCGCTCGGACTGCACAGTCCAGCCATCTCGTGCCATCTCCACACAGTATGCTAAGCTTTGTGACAGAGACAGGCACAGTGTGTTTTGGAGCAGAGGTGGGTACGTAATTTCCAAGGGGGTCGCTCAGGCAGATTTAAAGGGCAGATGGGAATGAGGTCAGCCGAGAGGGCAAGAAAGGGCATGACAAGCCGTAGGACCCGTGTGTGCCCAGCCACACAGGAGGAGATAAAGACACGCGAGGGGCTTCGTGTGCATAGAATGACAGACCCTCAAGACACATAGAAACAGGGGCCGAGAAGAAGGAGGCCTGAGGCTTGACTGGGCTAAAGTCCCCCTTTTACGTGCCAGCAGGTAGGGAAGTCTCCCGTGCGCGTTCAGCCGATTGCTTGCCTTGTCCGGTGTTTTGAGCCCACGGCTTCTGATATATCAGCCTCTGTCCTGTTAGTCATCAGTCATCTGGTTCCGGCAAGGAAAGCAGGTTAGACAAGTGTGACTCCAGGTCAGGGAAGATGGAGCTACCTGAGTACTGGAGTTTCTCTGAATGGACCCTGGGCAGGTTATTAATGTAACACTGCTGAGTGAGAGAGAACAGCCCGGAGGGAGTCTGGAATAACAGAGGTTCGGCCATATGTTAGCTCATGTATTTGTGTGTTCTCAGGGCCAGGCGGAAGGCAAGAAACCTGACTGTATTATATGTAGTGCTCCCCAGCCTCTGGGAAGCAGGTGGGCTAGACTCACTCAACCCATGAGGACCTGGTGTGCAGAGAGCACAGGGCACCTGCTTGGTTGGGGGGATGTTCCAGCCTTCTCTGCAGCCCCAACGCCTGTGACCTCCTCACCTCACTTTGCCACACCACACCCACTGCAAAGATGTCAGCAGCTGGCACCAAGCATGTGGCTGTCATGCTACATTATCTCAGTTCAGTGCAGAGCTGATTCCACAACCCACGTTCATTCACTCATGCATTTGTTCCACAGTGCATGGGCACCTACTGTGTGTCAGGCCCTGTGTGAGGGATGGAGAGGAAGCACTGAGCTGAGTATATTGACGTGTGAAAACATGCAGTGTGGCTTCTCTCTGGTGTGCACCACCCTGAAAGGACTTCATTTCTCATCCCCACTAGGGTGAGGGGTGCAGGCCGAGAAATAGAAGGAAGAAATTAATATTTAGAGAGAACCTACTACATGCCAGGCTCTATGCCAAATCCTTGACCAACATCATCTCATAGTGATCAGGGGAAGCAGGAATGCTTCCCTCGATTTTAAAGATATGGTAACTGAGGCTCACGGATGTGCCCAAGGTCACCCAGATGAAGGGTAGAGCTGGACTTCAAGTCAAGGTGCAGCTGAATTTTGCACCAGGGCAACTTTATGTTGGGCTTATTAATTGTTTTTTTGTGCCAAGGACACTTTGGGTGGTGAGATGAAGTCCAGGGTCCTTTCTCAGAATAACAATTTTGAATCCATAAATAAAATGCATGCAGTTACAAAAGAAACTGATTACAGTGGGCCCTTGAATAATGTGTGGGTTGGGCTGCTGACCCCCACAGTCAAAAGTCCACCTATGCTTTTGGACTCCCAAAAATTGTAACTACAGTCATCCCTGGTATCCACAGGGATTGGTTCCAGGGCCCCCAAGGATACCAAAATCCATAAATGGCCAAATCCCTTATCTAAAATGGCAAAGATCAGTGCATACACTTGGCCCACCGTATCCGTGGATTCCCAAGTGCAGATCAGAAATACTGTTTTGATCCTCAGTTGGTTGAACCTGTGGATGTGAAATTGGGGGATACAGAGGACCAACTGTATATTTATTCTTAAAAATCTACTCTTAGTGAACCTGCAGTTAAACCATGTTGTTCAAGAGTCGACACTATATTGAAACATAATCATCAAAATACTTAAACATTTGAGATGTGGTCACATGTGTACTTCTCTGTGACAAATCTGACAATAAGACCTGGTGGCAGGTTGAATGCTACCATAACTTTGAGGCTGTGACAAGCACACAGACCCTGGGGATATGGGATATAAAGTGACCTGTGATTTCTCTTGTGGAAGTCACAGGGTGTGACTGGGGCATCAGATTATCACTGGGGCTCTTTACCTACATTCCTAATAGAAAGACATACTACATTTCAGTTAGTAAGTTAAAGGAGCAGTGTTCACCCACTGGTCACCCCTAAAATCTAATCTGTGGACACCAGGTTAGAGCACCCGCTTTATGCAATTTATGTTATTTAATTCTGCTCAGTGAACATTTGACCAGTCTTTTCCTGTGCAAGTTGCTATCTGGGCACCATAGGGTGGTGCAAAGAAAGTTACTGATGCCGAGGAGATGGGGATGGGGAAGGAATGAAGCTTTGCCGTGTATGGCTAAGCGCTAGCGTTTCACGTTTGCGCTCCAGCTGAGCATGGGAGGAGACTGAAGTCCGAGGAGCTAAGGAACAGGACCAAGGTGAAGCTAGGAAATTGTCCAGCAGGAGTCTCACCCAGCCCCGCCCAGTCCCAGCGGCTCCATCAGCTGGAGCCCCGAGGGCACCTGTCCCCTGCAAGCTCTGAGGACAAAGCGAGTCTAGAGTCTACGGAGGGTCGGGAGTTACGAAAAGCCTGCACTCAAGGAGGAAAATTGTTCACTTTTGCTTATTTTGTAGCCAAAAGCTGGGTCTCTTGGATCGGGTTCGCCTTTCTAATCCTCGTGGTAGCAATACTAAAGGAAAGCTATTTACCCCTCTGAATGTAGATGCCATAGAAGAAAGTCCTTCTAAAGAGCCAAAGCCTGTTGGCTTAAACAATAAAGAGCGTTTCCGCACCGCCTTCCGCATGAAAGCCTACGCTTTCTGGCAGAGCTCCGAAGGTAAGGCCTGCCTCCCGGCCCCCACCTACCTCCCGAGACCTCGGCTCTGCCTCTCCCAGCACCCCCCCCCCCCCCAGGCCTCTCCAGTCAGCAAAGGAGCCCATTCCCTACCCTTCCTGAACCCCTTCCCACTTCATCCTATTTACGCCCCTGGGCTGGAGGCATCACAGGGCAGGGGGCGCCTGCTTAGCTGTTCTGGGCCAGAATCACCACATTCATCTGTGCAGTCGCATCAGGGAGCTTTGGGACTTGTCACTAGGGTGACAATGATGAGTGCATTGCCATGGGGATGGGCCTGAAGGGTGGAGAGGGTCCAGGTGCTGAATGATCTGCAACCCTGGGGGCCTCAGCAGCCCCAGGGGTTGGGAAGACGTATCATAGAGCACCCCTCAAGGGTGTAGGAGCGATACCTCTGTGTCCCCTTCTCTTATGAAAAGAGAATAAGGGCTCAGAAAGTGACCTCCCCCGGGGTCACAAGGATAATGACCTGAAAGAGCAGGAATCTGAACTCACGCGGGCATGTGTGCCCCTGGCTGCCTCCAAGGGGCCACTCTGGAACCCCAGAACTGACGTCGCTTCCCTCCAAGGCTCTTCCCCCAACACACAGTCCTGAGCTGCAGGCGCCTCTGACTCGGGCTTCTGGGTAGTAGGAGGGGTGCTGAGAAAGGCTGAATGATGTCACAGCTGTCGCAGCTGGGGAACACTGCAGGCTTCGTACAGCGGGAACAAAGAGCCGGGAGGTTGAGCTTGGAAGGCTGTGGCTGAAGAGGTCCCCCAGCCTCTCCAGGGATTGGGGCCTGCGATTGATACCTGTGTCTCCCTCCCAGATGCTGGGACGGGCGAGCCCATGGCAGAAGACAGGGACTACGGGAATGACTTCCTCGTCGAAGACATGATCCCCACCCTGAAGGCTGCCATCCGAGCTGTCAGGTGAGGCCCCCCCAACCTCCCCACCCGTGGGCCTCCCAGTCCCCAACTCAGCTCCACAGGACATGGCTCTGTAAAGTGCTCTTGGCTTTGGGAAAGTGGATGGTCAGCCCCTCGAGTAACCCCTGAGGCAGATACAAAGGGTATGTTCATACTCTACAGGGGACACTGCCTAGAGGAAAATGACTTGTACATCAGCAAGTCATCAGGGGTGACTCTTGCTCGCCTGTTTGTATAAAGGCTCTTACGGGCTCCTGACAGTATTTCCAACTGTCATGCTCCTGTCTGACTTTGGCCACCAATAATTTTAAAGGCTTTTGGGATAGGACATGTATTGGCACATTTTCTTAGATAGGCCTCTTACTCAAAATAGCTTTTCTTCTGCCTTCATCTATGGAGGTCTTTTAAATTAGAATTTTTAGCATGATAGTCAATTACATAATTTTTTTTTGTCTGTATCAGAAGAGACTATACTCCACCCTGGCTATTTCTGTTTTGCTTTAGAATTTTATAAGAAAATAAAAATATGCTACTCCTTAAAGAAGACTTTGATCAGAAGGCCCTGGCTGGGTAGCTCCGTTGGTTAGTGTCATCCTGACATGCCAGGGTTGTGGGTTCTATCCCCAGTCAGGACATATACAAGAATCAACCAATGAATGCATAAATAAGTGGAACAACAAATTGGTGTTCCTCTCTCTCTCTCTAAAATCAATGTAAAAAATAAAATGCATATTTAAAAAAAAACTTTGATCAGGATATGGGCTTATAGGAAGTCCGCAATGGTGGCAGTGAATTCTAGAAACTGAGTTGGTTCTCCAAGATCTAATCATGATATTTTCAGTAAGACCCCTGTCCAGTCGATCAGGAAAACAAGGAGTTGTATAATATGTGGACCTCAGCAAAGCCATTGACCTGCTTTCCCATGACACCAACGTGTCCAATGCGACAGAAATACAGGTGGATGAAACACAGCTACCTGGCTTCTTCCAGGTTGAATGAGCTTATTCAAAGAAAACCCACAGATGAATCTGTTCAGCGTGGAGAGAGGTCTCTGCTGGGATGCTCTGTGGTCTGGCTTCTGCCCTGTCCTTTTCAGCATTTTCATTGATGTCTTAGTTCAAGGTGGGCAAACTTTTTCTGTAAAGAGCCAGATAGTAAATATTTTAGGCTTTGTGGTTCGTAGGTCACTGCTGCATGCATTCAACTCTGACTCTGTAACGCCATGGACAGTACATAAATGAATGGCTGTGGCTGTGTCCAATATAACTTCACTTTCAACGACAGGCAGTGGGCCAGGTCTGGCCTTCCAGCCATAGTTTGCCAACACCTACCTTAAATGGAGTTGTGCAAAGGGCAGGGTTATAAAATGACACAGGGTTGGAAAGGATGGCAAGTCAATTGGATGGTTTAATCAATATGCCCAAATCGTGTTTCGAATGCACCATAAAAAGGCCTGTGCGAGTACTAGATGGGAGGGCTCAGGTTGGCACTGTTTCCTATCGCTGACTGGGATTAGGGGTTTTAGTTGACCCGTCTCAGTAGGAGTTGGCCTCAGTGTGCATTAGCCAGGAGCATTAGCCACCTGGGGTGACTTTATTGGTTTCTGGGAAGATGGAGGTGAGGGTTTGGGATCTGTGAGTTCTGGGTGTTCCCTCTTTACTAAGAGCCTGAGAAAACTTGGGGAACAGAAACTAGTTTCTCTTTTTTAGGAGCTTACAAGCCAAAGAATTAAAGAGATGATTCAGGAAGAAAGATGTCAGCTTGTCCCCAAATAGATAGCAAGCGGCATGACACGGGTCTTGTCAGCACATAAACCAGGGTTTGAGGAAAGTCTGACATTATTAGCAAATGGCCCTGGGAAGATGCTGAAGCTCTCTGGACCATGGCCTCACCGTCCACAAATTCATCTATTAGCTGATTGTTCATGAAACACTGAGCTCAGTGTCTGTAATGAGTACTCAGGAAATGTTAGCTTTTAGTGTTACTATGATTTTCTTACTATGCAAATGACGAGGGGTTCTAACCCGCCTGTTCTGTGTGGTTTGAAAGGCTGGAGCCAGGCCCGGGAACTGGACCTTCTCCCCATCAAGCCCTTTTCTCTGGTTCTCTATTACCCCACCGCCCCTGAGTTTGCTGGTCTTGAATTATAGTTTCCTTCCATTTCTACAATGATGCACAAATGTCTCTACTTCACCTTACAGAATTTTACAATTCCGTCTCTATAAAAAGAAATTCAAGGAGACTTTGAGGCCTTACGACGTGAAGGATGTGATTGAGCAGTATTCCGCAGGGCATCTCGACATGCTCTCCAGGATCAAGTACCTTCAGACCAGGTAACAGTCACATCAGGACGGACTGTGCTCTCCTGACCACTGAGGAACCAAAGCCTGGTGAACCTTAGAGTGGAGGGTGAAAGCCTTCTGAAATAATCCAAAGTGCAGGGAGAAATTGAAAAAAATGCATGTCCATCAAATGTTGTGGATGTCAGAGCCAGCCAGCTCCAAATCATATAGGCTGGGAGGAAGCCCGTGACATTGATATGGCCAAGGTCAACACCCTGATGCGGCCTCATGGCGAGAAAGCATATGTCTGAGTGGCCCCTGATGGGGAGGCTTTGGATGCTGCCAACAAAATTGGAATCATCTAAACCGAGTCCAGCTGGCTAATTCTAAATATAAATTTTGCACCATATTGAAACAATGTTCATCAGGTGTTACTTATAATAGCAAAAATATGGACACAGCATCAGCCACCAACTAATAGCCACCATTTTTGTTGACCACCTGGGGGCTCTGCCTGTGTGTGTCTAATCCCTTATAACCCGGTAAGGTAGCTGGTAAGGTAGTGAATTACAGGTGCCATTTTACCAATGAGAAAACCAGAACTCCGAGGACAAAGGACTTACCCAAGTTCCCAGCTAGTAGGTGGCAGAGCTGGAAAGTTCAAGCCAGTTTCAACTCGTTACAAAGCTCCTGTTCTCTCTCACAGTCGCACCTCCTCAGTTATAAAATAACTATCAAGTTACGTAGCCATCAGATGACATTTGCAAAATACATATAATGAAGTGAAAAAATTAACAATCTGTGAATATATCCATAATATTACTAATAATACAGTCAGACATATATATACACACTTATATGTGTGCATATGCATATGTATGATTATATTTATATATCAATGTATACATTTATATATAAACACATATTTGTATATATAAATAATATTTATATTTACATATAATTATATTTTTATATATGATATAGGTAGATATAGATGATATAGATATAGATGATATAGATAGATATAGATATAGATATAGATATAGATGATATAGATATAGATACTCTGTGAAGATCTTGTGAGGAAATTAACAAATATATATGTACAATATGATCACAAAAACACATACATACATTTACTCAGAAATGCACACAGCACGCGCACTCTCCCATTAGGGGACCTAGAGAAA
Organism: Miniopterus natalensis; assembly: GCF_054644295.1. Classification (NCBI taxonomy): domain Eukaryota; kingdom Metazoa; phylum Chordata; class Mammalia; order Chiroptera; family Miniopteridae; genus Miniopterus; species Miniopterus natalensis. The sequence goes on along the minus strand of NC_142096.1, from coordinate 38,093,179 downwards.
AGGAACAGAACTGCCCTCAAAGGATTACAGTGGCCGTATGCTAGATGAGTCCATGTGTGATTTTTTTCTACTTCTTAGATTTACTGAATCTTTAATGAATTGTAATATCTTTTTTTAAAAGGAAAACCATTTTAAAAAATAAAGGAAAATATGCTGTCAAGAGTCATAAAACTGACATCAGGAAACCAAAGTCCTATTTGAAGTTCATTCTCTGACTCATGTCCACAGGAGTCAGGTCCTCTCTGGACCTCGGTCTCCTCATCTGAATAATGTTTCCCCACTGAGGTGTCCTACAGAGTTCCTAGGACGGTCACATTCAGTGAGTCCGGAGTTAGCGATGCTGTTGGGTGGGAGGAATGCTTATTTGTGACCTTGCTTTATCTGGAGCTGGAATACCAGCTGTGACCGCCTAGCATAGTGGCAGCCACACAGTTGGTACTCAGTGCCTGCTTAACAAATGGCTGTGTGAACAAGCTCTGAGCCTAGCAAGCTGTTACTTATGCAAATAGGGCTCTCTGAGTGACCAGAGGAGCCTGACGCCCGGGACATGCTGGACTCTAAGACACGGGCCCTTCTTAATGTAGAGTAGACCTTTACGGTGTCCTCGTTTTTTATCTTTTTCTGACAAATGTGTTTTGACAGCTGACTGCCTGGATGACTAATGGCATGTCCCCAGCTGCACTGACATCAGAGTGGGCCAGAGAGAAGGGAAGGGCGATCCAGTGCACGGTGGTGTCAGTGGGGGAACAGCTGGGTTCGCACCGACCGAGTGAGCCACGGTTACTTCTGGGCTCGTGGTCTCAGTGGTCCTGGGCCTTCAGGGCTGCTCCCTCACCCTCTGCAGCTCGGTGGGGACATTTGTCTCTTGTGTTTGGGACTGCACAGATGGGGAGCTGGTGCCTCATGAAACAAAGGAGTATGGAGCTAGTGTCAGATTCAAGGCTCTGATGGCCAGAGACGCCTGCCGAGCCTCAGAGATCTGAAGAGCTAAGAACAGAGCCGAGGGTCTAGCAGGTGAAGCTGCCTAACCAGATGTTTTGGGGAGGAATGAATGAACTGGAAGACCAGCTAGGCTTGCAGCTCACATGACATGTCCTATGAGAAAGAAGGAGATGCCACTGTCACCCCATGTCCGTGGTTTGGCTGCCTCCCCCTCCCCTGGGATGGGGAGATGCCCTCGGCACAACTGACCAGAGAAAAGATAATATATTGAGATGATAAATCCTCTCTTTCTTTCTCTCTGCCTTTGTCTCTCTCTCCCCCTCTCCCTCTCTCTTTTTTCTTTAAGTCTATATTCCAACCCGTACCTGACTAAAGGGGGATGGGAATGCATTGCTTTCCTCTCTGTACATGTGAAGTTCTATGTCATTTTATCTCCTTCACTGTGTGCTCTCTTCCAGAATAGATATGATTTTCACCCCCGGACCACCATCTACTCCAAAACATAAGAAGCCTCAGAAAGGGGCAGCGTTCACTTACCCGCCCCAGCAGTCTCCCAGGTGCGTCTCGGGCCTTGACAGGCGGGTTGTGGGGGCCCCAGCCCCATCTCAGTGGCTGCTTTATGGTTGGGTGAGGTCGCCCGTCCCCCAAATAAAACAGAAGGGAAGAGTTGGAAGCCTATTCTGATTTGTGGCCATTTGAAAGGTTTCTGTGCCAAAGACTTACCTCCCCTCCCTACCCAGACCATGTGGATGACACAGGTGTTATGGTCATGTAAAGATGAAAAGAATGGTTTCTTTTTTATAAAATAAGAGGACATTTATGGGTTTTATTGGAGCCAAAAGAATACTTCATAGTAGCAGAGCCCAGGGCACTCCTGGTCAGCTGCTCTGGCTTTTCCTGCATAGGCCCCACGACTGAGCGATTGATTTTCATTGCTGAGCAAAGCAGGAGAAGGAATCCGGGTGCCAGGGCCCCCCAACACTGTGACTGGTAGAGCTCTGCCCTCAGCAGAGCAGCTCTGCACCCAGCATTTTGAAAATTCCCCTCCTAGAGGTCCTGATGAACAAGGAGCATCCTTTAGAGAGTCCGCTGCCCGAATTTACGCTGCTTCTTTATTAATGCATTGGGGTGGCACTGGTTTGCGGTTTAAGCGTGCAGTTCTACCGCACAGCATCTACATTGCACTGTGTGCTCACCGCCCCAAGGCTAGTCTCCATCACGGCAAATGGGACCCTTTACCCTCTGCGTCCGCCCCCTCCCCCTCTGGGAACCGCCAATGTTGTCTGTGCCCATGAGTTTGTTTCTTGGTTTGTTCATTTGTTACTTTCTGTTTTATGTCCCACACAGGAGTGAAATCATATGGTTCTTGTCCTTTCCTGTCTGACTTATTTCACTTAGTGTGATACTCTCAAGACACACGTTGTCACAAGTGGCAGGATGTCATCCTTTCTTGTGGCTGAGTGGCATTCCCTCGTGTACATGAGCCACATCTTTATCGAATCCACTGCAGGACACTCCGGTTGTTTCCGTGTCTTGGCTACTATGTTTATTGAATTTACACATCCGTGTTCCCAAATGTTATCAAGGCAGATAACATAAATGAGAGAGGGGGGAAGGCGTAAGAAACTTTATGCACCTTGTATCATCAAGGCTCTTTAATATAAAGAAAGCAAGAGTGTAACCATGAGGATAAAGGCCTCCGATCTTCAGCATCAGTCCTGGGGGTAGGACAGGAAGTGGTGGACTGTGGGGATCCAGAGGGCACGTGCCCCACCCAAAGGAGGTAGCTGTCACTCTGTTCTGTTGTTGCTAATTTTAGGAATGAAGAGCCTCTGTTTCCAGATAGCCTATTTTTCAAGAAAAGCTGATTATGCAGATTTTATGTGAAACCCCCATTTTTGAGATGGCTTAACTGTTTTAAAACCCTGTGCAGGGTAAGAAAAACACGGGTGGGCTGATGGAGCACGATTGAAGACCGCTCACCTGAGGGCAGACCAGGGACTTAGCAAGGGCCAGTAGCCTGGGAGGGAAAATCAGCCACCTAGAAAGTGGTTCACATGAGTGGTTTTGAGCACAAGCTTGGCTCCCCCAAAAGTGCTCTTCTACACAGAACATGAGAGCATGGAAACTAGCAGGCATTGAACAGATGTTTCCTGTGCCCCCCAGAGGGCAACCACAGCACACACCCACTCCCACCCCACCAGCAGTATCTCCCCCATATTTTCTACATTAAGCATGTTTCCACTCTTAATAACATGGAACAGATGAAATATTGACCCCCCCCACCCGTTTAGAATTTCAGAGGGTAGACCACCCCTCCCCACACCCCACCACACGCACTCAGGTGGGAGCTCCCAGCCAGCAGCCTGAGACTGAAGCCCAAGGAAGGTCGTTTCAAGGAGTCAAACACTTGGCACAGTTAGGTGCTTTGTCCCCCTTTTTGGCTCACTTATTCCTCTGGAATTGAGTGGCCTCTTCCAGACTGCGGAAGGACGAGCATGGGAACAATGGCTCTGGGGACTATGGCCCACGAGCTGAAATGACCTTGCAAAGAAAATTAGATGTATGATCTTATAGGACTGTTGGCTCTCTCCTAGGAATGAACCGTATGTAGCCAGGGCATCCACTTCAGAAATGGAAGACCAAAGCATGATGGGGAAGTTTGTGAAAGTCGAGAGACAGGTAGGTCTTCCCTTTCCCTCACCAAAGCACCAGCATATAACATTTATTTCCAGATGTCATTTTTCCCCAATAGGTCAATAATATATGTGAGTATCTACCATTCCAAAAAGGATGTGGAAATTCAATCTCGATTCTGCACTTACTGGCTGGGTGATAACGTGCACGTTAATGAACTGTCCTGAGACTCAGTATCCTCATCTGTAAAATGGCAATTTTAATACTTCATAAGGTTGCTGTGAAAATGAGTTGATACCTGTAAATTACCTAGAGTAGTAGCTGGCCTACAGAAAGCACTCAGCAGATGGTAGCTATTCTCATGTGCTCTGTGCTATTCCCTTAAGAAATATTCATTCCCCTCCCCCAGTCCCTGGATCCTTGCTTTATTTATTTTCATGGGGGCCTACAGTAATTTTATTTTCCCCATCTCCTATTGCATGACCATATTTTCAGTGGCCAAAAAATTAGGGCCAATATCTACCAGGATTTGAGGGTATGAAAATATTGGAATTTCTGGGGCATTTTGAGAGTATGAGGCTAACAGAATAGTATATTTGAAATAGGGGCAGTCCTAGAAAATGTGGGTCCTGGTCACAGGATCATCACACCTGTATCTTCTTTCTAGACGAGCCAGGTTCTCAGCTAGTAATTCCTTCTTTTGTTTCAGGATAATTTACCTTTGCAACTGGATTTTTTTTATACATCTGAGTGACCAGACATTACATAACTTAAAACGTGATCATCTCAATAAATCCCACACCCATCCAGCACCACGCCCAGTTATTAGAATATTATTGACTATAGTCATGGGGATGTAAAGTATCCCAGAGGGAATATAGTCAATAGTATACTCCCTGAATCCTTTAGCCTAGTGTGGCTAACTGCACCCGAAATAAATGGCACTGTCGATTTCCATCAGGATCCCTGTCCATCCTTTTATTTTATTCTTAACTAAAACTGGATCTGTGTAGGAGAGGCGAGAGAAAAGTTCAGTGGTTCTTCTTTTGTGGCCTATCAAGAATATCATTTTTAATTTTTAAATTGTAATATATATTTTTTAAAAGTCTCAGCTCTTCCATTTACCAGCTCGGTGACTCTTGACAAGTTACTTCATCTGTTAGTGCCTCTGTTTCCTTGCCTGCAAAATAGAGATAATAATAGTATTCACTTCATAGGGTTGCCTTGAAAGATTAAGTGAGGTAAAACCTTTAAAGAGCATAAAGCAGAGCCAGATGCTAACTGCCTCAGAAGCATTAGCTACTATTAAGGCTTGGATGCCATCTCAGCCACTGCCTAACCCTTACTTTGTACCCTCATCTGTTAGAGTGGATGACATCTTGCTGGTCAGTATGACGAGTCCGGGAGAGAAGGTCTCGCACACACACATCCGTGCCCACACATGCACACACTTGCAAATGCACTCACAAAGATGAAACAAATTCCTAGTTTGGTAGGTAGGAGCAGACACAGCTTATCTCTGTAGTTGCCACTGGCCCCCTCACACGCACACATCCGTGCCCACACATGCACACACTTGCAAATGCACTCACAAAGATGAAACAAATTCCCAGTTTGGTAGGTAGGAGCAGACACAGCTTATCTCTGTAGTTGCCACTGGCCCCCAGGTCCCCTAGGCAGGGTCTCCAGTCCTGCGAAGCTCAATCCTCGCTCACCACTGCCCGCATCTTTGGGGCTTCCATCACCTTGTAAGAGCCACACGCACTAACAGTCCACATGCTTCTGTCTAAGGGAGCGTTTGTAGATCAAGGACTCCCGCTCCGTCGCCCACACAGCCCGCAGCACGGCCCCTTCCCCTCCCAGGGGAACAGAGAGGCCTGTGATGCTTCCAGCCTTTGCTTCGGGCGCCTAGGTTGTTTCTAGATTCGCACTAATACATGTGCAGGGCTTGGAAGTAGGAGGCACGGAACAATTCCCTGTCAGTGTTGGGACCCGCAGGAACCCTCTTCCTTTCTGGAAAGTAAATTCTGTCGTCGTTTCTCCCGACTGTTGACCAGCCCCCGCCCCCGAGAAAGCAGTGATCCCCTTCCTGTCTTTCCAGGTCCACGACATGGGGAGGAAGCTGGATTTCCTGGTGGATATGCACATGCAACACATGGAGAGGCTGCAGGTGCACGTCACCGACTACGACCCCACCAAGGGGGCCTCACCGGCCGAGGTGGAGCGGAGAGGGGACAGCAGGGATCCTGACTTGAGAAGCATCATTTGCAACTATTCTGAGACAGGCGCCCCCGATGCCTCCTACAGCTTCCACCAGGTGCCCATGGACAAAGTCGGCCCCTGCAGGTTCTCTGCCCACGACCCAGTGAGCCTGCCCCGAGGGGGACCCGGCCCTGGAAGGGGCCAGGCGGCCCTTCCTTCCTCCGCGGCGGCGCATGTGGAGCGGCCCACCGTCCTGCCCATCCTGACGCTTCTCGACTCCCGGCTGAGCCGCCAGTCCCCGGCCGACCCGCACGGCCCCTGCTCGGACAGGGTCTCCCCCCGGCAGAGACGCAGCTTCACGCGGGACAGCGACACGCCCCTGTCCCTGATGTCCGTGGACCACGAGGAGCTGGAACGGTCTCCAAGTGGCTTCAGCATCTCCCAAGACAGAGACGACGTGTTTGGCCCGAGCGGGGGCTCGAGCTGGATGAGGGAGAAGCGATACCTCGCCGAGGGTGAGACAGACACGGACACAGACCCCTTCACACCCAGTGGCTCCATGCCTCTGTCATCCACAGGGGACGGGATTTCTGATTCGATATGGACCCCTCCCAGCAAACCCATTTAAAAGGGGTCGTGGGCTGACTCCTTGTAATGTTGACAGACTCTGTATAGCTCACTTGCTCTCACAGCGACACTTACCCACCAGATCACCAGTGGCCGCATCCAACGCCTGCATGTGCGTGATGGCCCCACCCAGGCAGGGGCTGCTCATGGCCTGTCCCCCATGTCACCACCGTGAAGCCGCTTCCTTTTAAGCATGGTCTGCATGCCGTTGCACTATATAAGTGGTACTGCTAGCCCCTTCTCGGGTACACGCTTACCTGCCGTTCTTACTTTTACTCACGATCAGACCAGTGCAGGGAGAAATCACCAATGAGCCCTTCATTTGTCTGTTTTGTTGGCTGGTTTGGGTTTGGGTTTGGTAAGCAGGAAAGTAGTTTAAGTTATTTCTCAAATCACCACCCCTTTCTGTAAAACATGCCCGTGATTGATCAACTGTTTTACAAAGCAAGCTGATGGTGTTCTCAACAGAAACACATGAGGTTGCCTCCTGAGCTAAAATGTCAGGAAAGGAGCGAGAGATTCCTTCATCTCCAAAACCAAGAATCTTAAAACTTATTTTATTAGGCCAAAACCTTCTAAAAGCTCTCAAAAGGACCTCACTTGATCTCCCATTGTCTAGAGCCATGCCTCAGTTTCCTTATCTGTAAAAAATGGTGGTAGTCCCAATGTAGCATTTCAAATGAGTTATGAATTGGCAGGGAGAAGACATATACACACGAATTTGAAAAGTTCCCAATTCCTATGTCCAAAGATTGTGAAGTGGATCAGAAGTGGGGTGCCCCTCTGCACAGCAATGAAGTTCAGTGCCTTCAAAATGAGGTTCCAACTCACATCCCCCCATGATACTTACACAAAACATCCATCTCAGATGGAAACTGGAGCTGAAGGGCACAGGGATTGTCTGGTCCACATCCCTCTTTGTAAAACTGAGAAACCCTGGCTCAGGTAAAGTGACATGCCCGGGGCCATTCCATTGTTCCCTGGAGAGCTAGGACTCAGAGCCCAGTCAGCTGACTTGCTCCATTTCCTGGGCTCCTCTGACCGCACCACTCTGCCCTCCACGCAGTGGGATCCAGAAATTGTGCCAAGACACTGTACTCTACATTGTGTGGAAAGCACTTACCACACAGTTTACTTAGGGGGAAGGTGGTGTCTGCTTTTATTTGCAAAATATGCTTACTGATGCTTTGTTTTGGGGATCCAGAAAAAAAAATACAAGCAAGCCACACGTTTATTAATATACAAATAGGCAAAATTTCCAGAACCATCCAGTTTCACTCCTCCAGATTTTTTAAACCCCTTGTAACCATGAAACAGCTGAGGTGTCAGCACACAGCCTGCAGAACACTGCTAACCTGTATAACTATCACCTTTAAGCTCAAGCTTAAGAAGCTTAAGAAGCTATGGCCTCTTGTGAGATGCTGCTCCTCTGTGAGACACTTTGATGGAAAAGGTCTCTATTAGGTTTGGGTTGAATTAGCTAAATGACTATCTGCAGTATTATTGTCTCGCCCTTTTCACACATCTAAGCACTGGTTGTGGGTGGTTGCCATGGTGACCGTCAAGATGACTGAAATGGGTAAACATATGTCTACATGTACATGCCACTGATGTCCTCCCTCACAGTCTTGTCAAGAGCCATCAGAGCCATGGCAGATATCGGACCGACGATGTCATCATTACTTAATGCAGTGATCTTACATCCTGTTGGAGAGAGGACCTATCTCCTCACGATTTGGTTTCTATCAACAGGTCCTGTACGAAAGGGTTAGAACACAGTGATAATGAAGGGTTGGTCCCTGACTTTAAGAATTTACAAACAAAGCCTGGGGTCCCTGGCCAAGGGCAGGCATTGTGACAGGTAGAAATGGCATCTTCTATGGAGAGTGCTGTGAATGGATGGGTGTTGACCTTGAAGTCTGAGGTGGGAAATGCATAAGAACGATCCCACACATCAGACAGGAAACCCCTCCCCTATGGTTTGCCATTTGACCTTCCAGCAATCTGAAAGACAAAGTGTATGGATCATTGGGTCTTCTCTGCTCCCTTTGATGCGCCTGAAAGTGCCATTGGAACTGATGTCCTAAGAAACCCTGTGCCCCTTCTTCAGGCATGATTCTTGATTCCAACCTTCTTGGAATCTCTCACCAGAAATGAAGGAGCCTCCTACCGTGTAATGCTTTACTATGTTCTTCTTTATGTATATGATTCTTTGAAACAAGAAAAAGAATGAACCCAACACTCACACAGGCACCAATTATGTTTCCTAATTTTTTAATATTCTTACAGAACCTACCAGTCTTAGTATCTTCCAAACAGAGGCATTTTTCAGGAATTCGGCGGAGTTCTCAGCTGGAAGAGTGAGATGTTCTCATCCTCAACCTAACAACAGCTACCACACACTCAGAGTGAGAGGAGCGCCTTAGGGCCTTTTAATATCCTTCAAAGGATGAAGCTTGTATTATTGCCAAACCGTAGGTGGGCAGGCTAGCGTCCCGCTGGACCCCAAGGCCAGGATGGCAGGGATCGGGTTTGTGTTCCTTACTGCCATGTCTCCAACACACATGTTGTCATTATCAATGTGGACAAAGACCAAATGCATTCTTCACGAATGAAGAAATGATAAGACTCTTAAGACATATATTCCAGAAGAGCAAATCAAACCTTCTCACGTTGCCTGCCCCTGGACAACATCACCAACACGGCTGGCACTGAGGAAGCAGAAGTGCAAGGTCTAGGGTTGAACATAAGTTATGGGGAGAAAGTGTGTGCTTTCGCAGGGATCTTTTTGTCGGACAAAAGAACAGTATGATGGAATAATCCAACAGAATTGGTTAATTATGTGAAGATTACACTACTTCAGATATACCAGTGGTTCTGAAGCTTGCCCAGGAAATTTCAGTTTGGGCAGAATCCCATGAAATAGTGACCAGTTAATTCCTTTGTAAAAACTAGGGATGACTTTCCCAAGGGAAACTATGACCTCATTATACGTATTCAGTCTCTGTGTGTCACAATATGATATATGAGAATTAGGAGGTCGTGTTTTAGCAGGATCAAAATGAATGAGAGAAATCTACTTTCCAAATGTTAGTTGAAAGGAAGTGTCATTGGGCTGAGAAGAAAGTGTTTGAGATCACGTGTGAGTTCTGATTATCAAAAGCCAGAACACAGGAGAGAAAAAATACCAAACACCAAATTGAGAAAGTGCTATTCACTAACTGTACTTTTCCTGGGAACTGAGAGCTCAGACTTACTAGACATGACATTGATATTATGAAGCTCTAGTTTTCATAAAAGCACCTAGAAAACCCCAAGGTATACTTTAGTTCAAGATTAGGTAACTAATTGACAAGTATGTATTATGCCTTGCCTGTTTTGTGCAAGGCAGTTCCTGGACACTGTAAATTGAAAGAATAGTTACATGTAGAAAATCCTAATGTAACAGTATCTACTCGTAATTTTCTGATACCATTCTCATAATTTGATGACAGTGTAATAAAAACATTTATTTATTCATTTACAAGATTTATTCAGGCGTCTGTTAGGCACTAGGCAATACACTTGAAATTCAGAACTAAGAAAACTACAGTTCCCATCATCAAAAAGCTAGGAACTTGGTGGCTTCAAATATCAGAGTTCTACCTAAAGAATTGCAAGCATCTGATTTTATCCCTGAAGACAACAAACAGGAATGGTTCTTAGCTTGAAATCACTGGGAGACTGAACATGGAAGAAACTGAGAGCAAAAATTCTGCATCAAAGCAGGAATGACCCCATCAACCCAGAGAAGAAGACTGAGTGGATTAAATGGGGGCTTTGAGTTTGGTTCAATGCTTTGGACTTAAAGGCTCCAGATAAGCTGTACATGAAGAAGGTTCTAGAGTACCTGGGAAGGTTCTTGAAAAAACTCTAGCTTTCTCCTCCCTAAATCTCTACTAGGACTGAGTTCAGGTAAGCCACTGAGCTACTTTCATCCTGTTGACCAGGAGAGGCTTCTGGTACAGGCCAGGGCACAGCATCTGTTCAAGAGGAAGGTATGACTCTGCCTGTGGGCATCCGCTTATCAGATTCTTCTGGGGCAAGAGAACCTTACCCAGTGCCCCAAGAAGTCAACTGCACTTTGGAAAGTGCTGCCAAGCACTTGCCAGGCCTCCTCCAGAAGATGCCATGAAGCTGGCCTTTTGTTTTCCATGAACATGCTTCTAAGGCATCTAAAACCACAAGGACTTTCTTGGCTTTGACCCCGAGAATTCTTAGGAAATTCTCCATGTCCTACTTGTCCTCTAAGGCTTGCTTATTTCAAGATGAACTTTCTAAAGGACTATAAGTCCTTTTTTTGTATCCAAATCAACCCAAATTTCATGTCTTACTGATATTGCACTGTTCAAAACTGAGCCAATCAAGGCAGCAGGTGGCACCTCACCAATGCCCAGGTAGAGCATGCCCGGGAACCAGGCTGTCTGCATAGATTTAGTGGTTTTGGAAACCGGTCATGACACGTCAGAGAGGTAAGAAAGAGACAGAGATGACCTGGATGAAACTTGAGTTTCAGGATATTTAAAAGGGTTTGTATTTCTGGCCTGTTTTGGTTTTTCAGTGAGCCATTCTATATAGTAAGCCCGTAGTACAGTGATGGCCATACACTGGGCCTTTTTACAGCATGTGTGGCCTCCACCGCCTCAGTCCTTGGTATTAATTATGAACTCTAAATTTATACCAGTTTTTCGTAAAAAGAGTGGTGGAGATACAAGCCCAATTATTACATGACAAAGTCAGGCTCTTTTGCAATCGCTTTTGAAATAAGAATATCTTTACAAATAAAACTGCTTCCTTTTCCTTTAAAACGAGGAGAGTGGGAAAAGGACTGTTGGGTCCCAGAGGCTGGGTTGTGGCAGTTCCATAGGACATCCAATATCACATATTGTGCCATTCTGTCCCAGGAAGATCGGTAGGAGGCAAAGCCAAATAACAGGAATAATTGAATGTGAAGGGCCTCGTGGTTTCAACCAGGAGGACCACCGTGCCGCGGTGTCTGTCACGCCACAGCCCGCAGAGGAAGGAGGGCTTGCCGAAGAAACCTGCGCCTTGCTCAAACCGTCCCAGGGCATTTGTTCCCGACCTCTCACAGCCTCAACTTCAGCATCCCTGTAGGAAAATTGCAGTTAGTGCTATGCTTTATTAGCATAGGTGCAGGGAGGTATAAATTCACAGGTTCTTAGACGCTCAGAGCAAGAGGAGACCTTGGCCGCCCAGAAGCAGAGGCTCGAGCTCAGAGAATCACACCAAGTGAGGAATGAGTGACTGGGGTGACAGCATGACCGGAGAACCCACATTTCCCAACTCCTGGTCTGGATGTTGGAGATCGAAAGCTAAGAGTAAAACAACAGTGAGAACAAAGCTCTGCTGTCGGGCCTGGGGGATGGGGGAGAACCTCCTGGCCGCTCCAGAAGCGAACCCAGGTACATCTTCCGGGACCTCCTCTGGACTTCTCTGGGATATAACTGATGGTCTTACGCTTGAAAGATGACAGTTTTCCTTCTTGCCCTTCCCTCCGCTCCTCTGGCCTCTTCTACCTTGTCCCTTCCGTGCCCTGGGCCTGCTCAGCTCTTTGGCCCATCACTTGGATTCATGTAGTTCCAGAATCGAGCCTTGGCTTCTCTCCTCATCTATGGGACAATAACAGGATTTTCCTTGGGAAAAAAAAAAATTTATGGGTTTGATTTTAGGATATGGGATGCGATTTCTTATGTGACCCCAAGTCGCCAGTTCTCCTGAAGGTGTCCTTTGTGCTGGGATCTCTGGGTCTCCCCCGAGCCCAGCCCCATTCCTCCTGCTTTGTCCCAGAGAATGCCCATTTTGGCCAGGTCATAACCAGGTACTCTAGGGTCTTCACCAAAAGCTGCAAAGAAGCAAATGGGATTCAACTTAAGACATGGTACATTTGTGTAACAAGGAAATTAGGAAGTAAACAAGCCCCTGTTGGCCCAAATGTGGATTTCCACCTTGCTTCCCACCTCTTTCCTCTTGGGGCAGATTTGCCAGAACCTGGCAAGCTCCCCCACAGCCCTTCTTAACTCCAGTAGCAGGAAGTTCAGTTCTTCTGGATCAGACTGGACCAGAAGCTCCTAAGATGTAAAAAAGTGGTCAAGTTCTTGGACAGCAATAATTGACCCACTAATTTCATTTTATTTTTTTGACCCACTAATTTTAAACACGGCCTTCCACCTAACTCTTCTTAGCTTCCACATAGCACTGTTCTGGGGTTAAAATAAGTTTCAGGGGAAAATAGTTTAAAACGAACACTAGATATGAACAACCTGAGTATGACTTATAATTAAGCAATCAAAAGCCTAGCCCAGTGCTTAGGAATATATTTGTCATTCCTCTTGGACTTGTCAGGAGACCGAAAGTTTGATGCCTAAGAGGAATGAAAACTGAGCATGTTCTCTGTCCGTGTTCCATTCTCTTCTACGCACAAGACGGAGGCCAGGGAAGGGGAGAGAGACTGACCTTAAGCTCTCTCTATGAGTTGCCTGCAATGTAACTGTTCTCTCTTGACTTCATGCCGTCCTCATTGCAACCCCACGGGGGCGGGGGGCGTATTGTCTCCACGTTATAGATGAGGAAACTGAAGCAGAGAGGGAAAATATCTTGCCAGAGGTCACTCATTATCAGAGCAGATCTGGGATCATAACCAAAGGCCGTGTACCTCCAAAGCTCATTCTCTCCCCACCCAAGTCTCCCAGGTCAAGGGCAACGCTCCCAGATCCTGCCCTGTGCTCCTTCACCACGCTCTGCCCTCCTCCGCCCCGCCAGCTTTACAGTAAAATGGTCACAGAAAAGAGTGATTCCCGTGTTGGCTGCTCCACTTGGCTGTTCAGGGGGCCCAGCCTGTTCCTTTGGGTGGTTTCACAATCCAGCTGTCAGTGGCAGAGAATAATGCCACATTGATGATCTATCTGGTCATGTCGGAATCCACTAGCTCTTGGAGTTTGGTATGGGTGTAGGTAACCCCATAAGCACCCCTTGTTCTTGGTCTTTAAGGGTCCCCTGTCATTGCTTTAACCAAATAAGGTCAACTGTCCCTCTGGACTCTGGTCTTCTGTCTCTAGGCTGAACCTTTATTTCAGGTCTTTGAAAACCTGTAGAAACAGGTGAGTCTTCAAAAACACTCTCTGTTTCTCTTTGCTGATGGTAAAAGATCAGGGTTCCCTGTGGAAGCCGACGTGATCTGGTAACAGGGCCCTTCTTTCCCCTCTGAATACTTTTCTAAGGGAGGGAAGAGCAGCCCCCTCCACCTGGGAGGGTTGAGTCCAGGTGGGAGGCCAAGTTCCCAGGCGGGTGGAGCCCTTCTGCCAAGCGTCAGAGATTTTGCTGCTGGAGACGTGAGGCGGCTCTGCACGGTCTTGCAAAGCACCGTAGAAAGATGGGCCAGCTTCATCGGATTCGTCAGTCATTCCCTGTTTTAATGAGAAAAATGCTCTCTACGTTGCTTCCGACGGGCTATGGCTGTTCTTATGCTTTCTTTCTCTTTCTCACGTAGCAGTGATGGAAAACACGAATCCGCTGTTCGATTTGGACTGTATTTTCTTTAACCCCCTGCGGCATAGAATTCTGGTGCCTTGCTCCCTGACTCTGTCTCCATGCTACGAGTAGGCTTCTTCACGTTCTGGCTTACACGGGAACATTCCACAAGTGGCCTTTAGTGCTCTTTATAATATCATTTCCTATGATTTTTAAACTGTACGTGTACTTTATATTCTGGCTCCGTCCAATATTTGAACAACTTTAATAGGTTGATTTCCATATATATTATGCAAATAATTCTTACCTGATTTTTTATGTTCTCTCTTAAAACAAGTAAATACTGCACCACTTATTAATAAATAGACATTTCAATGATTATGTGGCAGAATGTTATTTGCTTTGATGGTGATAAGGAGAGAGTAGAAAAGACAGCTTGTTATTGGTTGAAGGGGGAAACTTGAGTATGTTTATAAGACGTGAGAAAAGAAGCAGCTGAGAGGGAGACAATAAACCAGAAAGAAAACATCACCGATGGAGTAAAAACCAAAGGGAGAAAACAATCCAATATAAAGCTCAGAGCCGCAAAGAGTGCTGTGTGGGCCGCTCATTTCCTTGGAAACAGCCACTGTGCAGGCTGTGGACATCCAGAGTTTAATAAAACTCTATCCAATTATTACAGCTTCAATACATTGCTACTCCCACTTTTTACATGAGGAAACCAAGGCCCGGAAACACAGAGACCTCCCAACGTCACACACTAACAGGTGGAAGAGTCACAGATAGACCCAGGACCTCCTGCCCCGGAGCCTATGGGAGTTCCTTTGGAGAAGCTCCCCTCCCACGCCACGTGGGAGGAAGGAAGAAAGGGCGACTCGGAGAGACCGAGTCAGCGGGGAGGACATCAGTAAAGCTCACTTTGGGTTGTCTCTCAGTTATTGGTTTAGCAGGAAGGGATATTTTCTCATGAGAAAGGGGGAGCTGGGGTCGGGAACCTCGGAGAGTTCCTTAACATTTTTGTGCCTTAATTTATCATCTGTAAAGTGGGGAGAATTCTCCTTACCTTGAAAGGTCATTCTCTGGATTGATGTGAGTAGAGAACTTAGGATCCAGCACACAGCAGACAGTGAGTGACAGCTTTTGACTATCCTGTGCCCACATGCCAGGGTTGCCACAACAGCAGAGACAAGGTGTTGGGTGCAGACAGTTTATTTGGAAAATACAGCTGAGAAAATACAACTGAGGTAGCAAGGAGAGTGGGACAGGGAGAGGGAAAAGCCAGTAAAGAGTGGGCTCAATCCACCAGAAACCCTCTAAGAACCCATGTAAATGTACCAAAGAATTGTTCTACCTTGGGGTGGGAATCACTCATCAGCTCACTGCTGATCTCCTTAGTTTGAGGGTGGTCTCTGGGGCTGTAAATGCCTTACTCTGCCAGGTTTCCCTCTGTGACAGCCAAGCAAGCTCCAAGGTGCCAAAGCCCCAAGGAAGAGAAGCAGAAAGGCATGGCCAGTGGAGTGGGGAGCTGTCAGGGGTGTGCTGCGACCTGTCTGTGCAAGTGCAGGTAAACTCAGGTGGGTGGGAATCATGAGCATCTGGCACCTGAGCCCACTGGAAATCCCTACATTTACAAAGGTAAACAAAACCCAACCAGGTGGCCCCCAATTCACACTCTGTGTCAAAGGACAGTTAGCCAGCGCTGGGCGGGCTAGTCCTGATACTCATGGGCACGATTCATTGTTAAAACAGTGCGTGTAGCCTCTAGGAGCCGGAGTCCGTGACTGCTCCTCTGATACAGGGTCATGGTCCAGCTCCAAGGTTCACAGCTGTCATCGCAAAGGCCTCTGGACGACTTTGCAGTTATGAGAAGAGCATCCACTCTGCAACCATTTATCCCCCCCCCCCCCAACAAAACTTACCCGCCTCCAGTCTCCTTATGACAGACAAAGAGCCTAGAAGTTATATCCCTGAGAAAATCCCTTTCCATCTCCACAAATGGAGCAGCCCATTCACAGCGCAGATACCCCTGGGGACAGTTATTGTTCCTAATAATGTCATTTTCCAACAATGAGCTTGAGCATCCAGGTGACCTGGGACCCAGTGGCTTCCCCACGCTGACGAAGTGTAAGGTGTCTCCCCTGAGGAAAGTCCAATTGTCCTTGCATCCTGCCTCCACATCAAATATGGAAATGTGCCCAGCAGTTTCTCCCCTGGTCCTGGGCAGGCCAGCCTCAGGCCAGGGGAGTGAGCAGGGAGAAGAGGGGAAGAGAGAAATTTAGAGAAGTAACGGGTCAGCTCATGAGGGGCCTCGTGGGCCATTATAAGGACATTTATTTTTACTCTGTGTCAGATGGGAAGTTGCAGCAAGACTTTGAGTAGAGGGGCGACAAGATCTGATTTGTACGAAAAGGAAGCTCTCTGGCTTCTGCATTGAGAGCAACGAAGGGGGTGTCAGCGTAAGAAAATTTCAAACCTGTGAAGAATTTTTGTGAGTTTATTTGAGTCAAACTGTTGACAATTGCGAGGAAGCAAAATTTCAATGGATTGAGATAATGCTCCAGAGAATGGCATCACAATCCAAAGAGAAGGCCTCTGTGGGTTACATGAAATCCACTGGTGATAGATTAGGGAGATGGGAGAGAGCACAGGGAGGAAACCCCTGGCATTAGATAAAAAGTGAAATGCTAGACACATGCTTCTTTTACATAGGCGGCTATAGGATAGTTAACAGTCAACAATTAGGAACAATGAGGGTGGTTTTTTCACATTTATCTTTATTGTTGAAAGTATTACAGATGTCCCCTTTCTTGTGGTCTCCGCAGAGCAGTGCCCGTGCTTTGAGAGGTCCGGGAAAAGGAAAATTACTTTGACATTCCAAAGACATGTTATCGTAGATGCAAAAAGACAATAGTCGGGCTCAGTTAGGGTAAAGATTGACCTATGCCAGAGAAGATGCTGGCCTAGGACATGACTACCCAACATAAACCACTTTTTAAAAAGTTTTAATTTCAGACCATCCTTTATGGCTACTTTAGGTCTGAGTTTGCAAGGCTGTCACACAGGCCTCCACTGAGCTTGTCAGGTTAGCATGTGGCCCCTTTTCGTCCACAGAGGCAAGGACAGAAGCAGGGAGATTACTCAGGAGCAATATTGTCACTGACAAATCTATAGATGAAAAGTAGATGGTCGCCTGGGGCTGGGGAAAGGAGGGAGGATTCACTGTAAATGGGCACAAAGAATCTCACTGGGTAGCAAAAATACTCTCAAACTAGATTCTGGTGATGGTTATGCAACTTGTTAAATTAAAAAAGTCATTGAACTGTCCACTTAAAATGGACGAATTTAATAGGCTATAAATTATACCTTAACAAAGTTGATTTAAAAAAAATCTCTGTGGCTGATATAAGGGACATTCATTCAGGGGACCAAGCGTGGTAGCAGGTGACAAGTTAGCAAGAATTTCAGAAGCCCAGACAAGAAAGACCAACCTTGAACTTGGGCTGTACAAGCAGAAGGAATCTGACTGTGCAGGTTCTTCTAGGCCAGTGGCTGGCCAACTTTTTCTCTAAAGGGCCAGAGAGTCAATATCTCAGGCTTTGCGGGCCATAGGGTCCCCGTCACAACTACTCAATTCAGTCATGACAGCACAAACAGCCTTGGAGAGTACGCAAATGAATGAGCGTGACAAAGTTCCAATAAAACTTTATTTGTAGATATTGAAATGTGAATTTCATATCATTTTTATGTGTCACAAAGCAAGGTCCTAATTTTTTTTTTTTTTTTGGCCATTTAACAATGTAAACCCATTTGAGTGATGAAACAAGGCAGCGGGGCCAGGCTTGCCTGCCCAGCTCAGGGCGCCTGCCGAGAGGGACACACAGGGCCTGCACCGAGCCAGGTGATGCCTGGCTCCCAGACCTTCACAACGGGAAGGGGAAATCATCACTTAGTGATCCTGCCCTGCTCTTCAATACACGTAATTACCACCAGAAGCAGTTTCCATTCCTGAATCGCTGCTTTGTCATTCTGCTCACTATTTTATTCAGCCCATAGCCCGGGCATTTTACCCCATGGAGCTGATCCAGTTTCACTGCCCTGAGTTCTTGGTAGGATTATTATTCCCCCCCTCCCCCCAGGATTTAAAGTAAAGTTATCAAGCCTTTCCCCACCCCCCTTCTGTATCTTTCACTAAGAACTCATATAAACCTCACAGCTCTGACTGAGCTGTTAATCTCTCCTGCTGCTGAAATTCTTTGAAGTCATTTATCCTGCTCAGCAGACAGGTAAGTCACATACTGTCGGTACTTTAAAACTCTTTGGCTTCCTCTCCTCCCCAAAGCATGGAGCCAGCTGAGAATGCATCTGCTATTGGGCCCAAGCTTTGGGTACCTGGACGCTGAAAGAGATGAATGGAAGGAATCTGGGTGTTTCTGTCTCCCAGTACCTACATGGCATTTAGGCTGAGACTGCACTTGTCTGAGCCTGAGTTTCCTCAAACTATAAACTAAGGTTAGTCACAACTAAGTAGGCTTGCTTCGAGGACCAGTGGGCGACCACATGGAAAATTCCTGGCACATCAGATGGTCAACAAATATTAGATTTTTCACCTCATTTTCTGCATTAACTATTTTTGAAAAGGCAGAACTATTAACAAAAAGGGGTCCTGGCCCTGAGTGGGTCTGCCTGGGCCAGCTGGTAGCCTGTGGCTCCTTGACTTCGTGCAGGAAAGATTGCATACCACGAGTCCAGGTGATTTTGAGAGGACGTTTATTAGCAGGGACAGTGAAACAAGGAAGGGCCTAGGATAGAAGACAAGACAGGAGAGAGCCTAGGTGGGCTGCTTTGGCTCACTGGAAGTCAGAGAAGGGGGACTTGGAGATAGGATCAGGGGGTTAGCCTGGGATGAGCTGCCGCTGCCCATTGCTCCCCTGGTTGAAGGTCTCATGGGGCCCCTTAGAGTTTAGGAGATGCATGCCTGTGGGGGAAGAAAAGGACTGGGTCCTCAGTCCTAAGAGCTTTGAAAGGTGGGGATTTTAAGGGAGGTCCCAGGGGAAGGTCTCAATAGAATATTCATCAGCTTTCCCAGGGTCTTGTGCCTTTTCAGGATCTTGGTCTCCACTGATTAGTCAGCCCCAGGGCAGGGGGTCATTGGTCATTGCAGGTGGTCCTGGCGTCACCTACCTGTTGTTGCTGCTTTTCTGGGCCTGAAGCTGAAATACAACTGAGGCTTAGGTGTTATCTCTAGGGAGGTGACCTTCTGTACCTGCTGTAAATTGCTCGGCCAGTTTGTTCAGCTCTCTGTCTGTTTCCCCATTCCAATTGCCAAGGAATTTTCCTAGCTTCTTACTATCCTGCCTCAGAACCTCACTTTTCAGTGTTGTCTCCCAGGCCTTGGAGCCCACTGCCTGAGTGTGAATTCTGGGCTGCCACTCCCCTGTTTAAGGACCTTGGGCGAGTTTTCTGACATCCCCCAGTCCCTGGGTCCTCCTCAGGAGGAGGAAGCTGATGCTTACCCTGAAGGTTGGAAGGATGGTCCAGGGTCATGTACTGAGAACCTGGGGCTTTCCCTGTGGCTGCCCAAACAAGATGGGACTTCAGTGTGAGTGTTCATCTCTCCACTGAGCCTTGTAATTATTCTGCCTGATCAGGCATCTTTCCTTTGGCTGCACAGTGCAGTGAGAAAAGCAGGTTTCCTTGGCTAGCTAAAACTAACTGTGGTTGATTGGTGATCCTGGTTAATTGGAAGTAACACGATGTTAATTAAAGCTTACCATTCACATCCCCAGCTCCAGGGCTTTGCTTATAAAACATGGACATATTGTGAATTTATTTCACAAGACTCTTGGGCAGATTCTTGGCTCATCGGTCACAACAGCACTTTGCAGCCCTTCTTCTGGGAGTGTGACTGAATTTCTAACTCCTTCCATCCACCAAAATGCTTTGCAATAATCAATTCTGTTTGTTTTCAACATCAGGCCTGTTTGTGGCAGTCCAAGATGGGGTTTTGATGGGCAGGGGAATATAGTAAAATGTGGTGAAAAAGGACCCAGGCTTTAGTATCTGAGGGACCACAGTTCAAATCCCAGTTGTCCCACTTAGGAGCTGCGTGACCAGAAACAGGGGGGCCTCACCTCTGGTCCCTGGATCCTTCTCTTTGTGATTGCAATATCAGTGTCTCTCTCACAGGATGATTGAGAAGGTAAAATAACAGTGAGGAATAGAAAAAAAGATAGAGAAAAGAAAATAAGAGATGATGCCTAAAAGTGAAGGCTATAAATTATGCTGTTGGAGAGTTTCCTCTACGCTCTTAGGTTCAGGGACTGGAACCCTGCAAATTCAATTAGCAAAAGACAGGTTTATGGAACAAAAATTTTTTAAACTCTTGCTCCCTTGTAAGTAAGGCCTGTCCCTGTCCAGAGTGACATCCAGAAGAGACACCACTCACTATTTACCAATAATTAAAAAGCAATTTAAATGTTTACTAGCGTCTTTCAATAAAATTCCAAAGGTGGGTCCATCTCAAATGAACAGCAGGACTTCGTAAAGTATAATTTGCCATGAAGATGCTCAATTCCTAAGATATTTTCCTCAACCCTACTTTCTCTTCATGTTTCTCCCCCTCCCCAATTCACCTTCCAGATCTATTTCATTCTCTATCAATGGCAAATTCCTGCTCTTTTCAAACCAAGGCTGTGCGGCCTGGATGTTAAGTGGAAATTACATTAATACCAACACATTGAGATTCTGTGGTTCTTAAGTGATAATATGTGTCAGACAGCATTCTGTGTGGTGCCTGGCACTCAGAAAGCACTCAGTAAATTGTCACCATTATTCTTATTAGTCTCAGCTTTGCAGCTTTAACTGTCATGCTGATTCTGCACAGCAAACTCCCGGGAGAATTGCTGGAACACAGTGATGCAGAGAAGGAAAGAGTGAACTCTTCACCTATACTTGTATATTAAATTTTTTCCTAAGCAGCTATGATGCTGTATTTGGAGGATGTTTCCCATCTAAACATTCCAGACAAACCTTGGAAGAGGCATTGAATCTCCCAGAATAGGCATGCAAGCCCCTCTCAGATTCCCAGATCTGCTATTATGCAGGGCCACAGGACTTCTGGCATGGGCTGTAAATAAAAGCGAGTGTGTCACTTCCCTCCAGAGCATTCAAGAGCTGGTACATAGTCTTCCAGCTCTCTCCTTTCCATTGCACAATGAACCTATGACTGAGGAGGCCACAAGGACCAGATGGAGAACTCCAGGACAGTGGAGCCTCCATTAGCCAGGTCCCTGAGTGACTGCATGGAGCAGAGTTTCCCACTCGTATGCAGCAACTATGGATTACAAACAAGAAATCAACTTTTGTTGTTGAATTGAACCAATGAGATTGTGGAGTTAATTTGTTACCTCAGCATAGCCTAACTATACAGAGCCTTTTCAGAACGTGTTTCTAATGACTCCCCATGCAGTGTTCTCAAGAATACTCTGAATCGATGTGGATAGTAGTCCAGCCTCTTTCCTCCAACTGCGCTCTTGTTTCCTGGTGGTCCAGATATCACAAACATGCCGGGCTTCCTGGTACATGGTGCTCCTGTGAGGCTGTGTGTGGGCCTTGCATGTGTCCTGTCCTTTTGGAACACAGGTGGGTCTGGTCAGAGTTCAAGAAGCGTCTGTTCTATATACTGAGTTTGGGTATTCATTGTGCTTTAGAGACTGGCAGCAGCCAACATTTCAGGCCAGAATCCTAAATGAGTTGGACCTAAATGGCAATAATAAAACCCCATTTCTGGTTTTGTCCCTTGATTTTTTGCAATTGAGTGCTGTTTATGCAACAGAATTATCTTCACCTCCACTGTGACCACTCTTGTCCAAACCATCGTTTTCTCCTTCCTGGACCTCTGAATCAGCTGCCTGCTTCTCCCTTCTCTCCAACATCCATTCTCCGCTCACCAGCCTGACTGATCTTTTCAGAAATTTCATCATTATGTCACTTTCCAAGTTCCTCCCTCATTTTCACCTGCCCCTCCCCAAATTATCCAATGACTTCCTACTTCTTTTTGGATAGTATCCCAAGTCCTTTACCTGATAGACATGACCCTGCCCACCTTGCCATGGCTACTTCCTTCAGTCCCCACCTCCTCATTCTCTGTGTCCCATCACTGTTGGCCTCTTTCACTTCTTTAAAGTCACACTCATGCCCATCTCAGACCCTGGGCACATGCTAGCTCTACAATGAATAACCCTTCTGCCAGTTAACCTGCTGACATAATATCCAGCCTTCAGATCGCAGCTGAAGCTTTCAGATCACTGCGATTAGATCAGGCTCCCTGTTATACACCCTCCAAGTGCCCTTTGAAGTATCTGACATTGTTTATAATAGTATCCGGAGTCTTCATTTTCTTGATGTCTGCCTTCCCACCTAGAATAGAAGCTCCATAAGGATGGAGTCTGTATCCATTTATCATCATACTGCCTGTTCAAGTCCAGGTGCTGAATAACATTATCAATCATTAGTATTATTCTAGCTGGCCAATAAATATTTGATGACTAAAGGATTGAATGAATGAACAAATTACGTGTGGGATTTTCAGCAAGTTGCTTCAACATTCCAGGTCCTAATTTTCTCATCTTTAACATGAGTATTTTGGAATAATTCTCTCTAAGGTCATGTCTGGATTATAATTTTTCTGATGAAAGCTTTTTTTAACTTCAGTGTCTGCTATTAAAGGGGAAGCCAAGAAGGAAAAGGTCACGACATTCCTACCTACAACAGGTAAATGGGCAGGAGGGTGTTCCTACCTAGCTCACTGTGTCTTGGGGGGGAAATTCCTTGTCTTCTCTGAGCTTCTGTCCATCTGTAAAATGGGGATTGTATCTATATCTCAAGCTTTAACAGTCATAGGTACAGTTTCTGTGAGTTGCTCATTGCTTTATGGTTCATGGAACTCCTGGATTCTCATGATCCTATTAAACTCACAAAGACTGTGACATCCTATTAGCAATGGAAGATTTCACATTGGGAGCTATTGTAACATGCCACTATTATCCTTTGTAATAATTCCATCTTTCTTTGCATATTTTGGTGGTCTGAAATTGGCTGGGCAGCAAGATGGTGAATGCATCCCAACATAAGGGACACTTAGGGGTCAAGGACTGGTTTTCTGTTCCTAACTTTTTGCTAAACGTGCAGGGTAATTTTTTTGCATACTTTGGGGAAGTGAGATGGAGATTACTCTTTCCTTTTAAAATTTCACTTACTTTTAATTAGTACATTCATGTGCTTCAAAATGCAAATAGTAAAAAGTGTATAAAGTTGAAATACTCCCCCAGCCCACCACTGCCCTGCCCCGCCCCGGGGGGCAGCAGTTATGCTGATTTTTGTGTCTAAGCAGAGTAATTTTCAGTAAATATGTCCCCTATCAGAACCTCCAATTTTCTCCTCTTTACCTGGTGACAACAATTCTGCTCTATAGGTAACCAGAGGATAACAGGTGATAAAAATACTAGTGAATAGCATGGAAAGTGCCAACGCCTTGTAATTTAAGTTACTACAATGATGGTCTTTTTATCCAAAAGAGAACAATAGTTTTAGATGCTCTGTCTGAAAATGTATTTGCAAATGCTTCTGTGGAGCACCCTATTCAGGAACCCCTGCCTCAGGGGAATTTAATGTGCACTTCAAATACTATCAAATCCACCCAGGGGGTGTAATTATAAAAAGGGAGGGGTAGAAATAATTTTGGGGGGAAAGGAATGGTGTTTAAGGAAAGTCCTTGGTTAGGAAGATGGATCAGGGCCCATCATTCCGGCTGGACAGGTGTAGGGATCCTGCAAGCCCAGCAGCTGCCGCACCCCACAGCCTGGAGATCCCAAACCCAGATGACCCTAGTCCCTCACCTGCCTGGAGGACTGAGCCTCCTGGCCAGGAAATGAGCAAGGGGGTCAGCGCCTCCCGAAGGCCTCAATGCGGCTGCTCTAGGGTGGAGAGCTGCTCAGAGCACCGAGAGGGGAGCGGAACTCTCCGGGCCAGAGCTCGGCTTGTTTGAAAGCCCTGGGCCCGCAGGATAGTAAGTGTGGGCATCAGGCTTCCTTTTGAGGTAGCATAACCAGCACCCGCCCCTCTACATCCACACTGTAGCGAAGGGAACCCATAGTTCCCACCTGCCTCTAACCCAAAGCTTTGGTATTTAACCCAAAAGCCTGATAATCAGTAGACTGGACCTGACTTTCAACAGGGAAATTGAAAAGCAGGGGACAACCTCAGTGTCTATTCACAGGTTGACCGGGAAAAGAAAGTGGGGTGTTTACACAACATGGGCAGGAAGGTGATCCTGCCATATGCAGCGGAGTAGGTGGACCTGGGGGACACTGCGTTGAGTGAAATAAGTCAGACACAGAAAGAAAAAAGGCTGCACGATATCACTTCTCGGAGGATCTAAACTAGTCAAAGTCACAGAAGCAGAAGGAAGAAAGGTGATTGCCAGGGGCTGGGGGGAGGGGAAATAGGGCCAGTAGGCAGGTGTGGGAATCAGGATCATCGCTCCCCTTTTCTGGGCCTCAGCTTCTTCACCCTTCCAAGGAGTGTTGGACAGGATGACTTGTGAGGATGTTATAAATTGTGTGAGGCTGAGCTTCCGTGATACTGTTTTATTCATGTAAACTTGTATTGCAGTGTCTGGAAATGAAGTTGAGAAGGAAAAAGCTGGGGCTTTCCTTGGTGCAACAGGTAACTAGGCCAGCCTTAAATCTTGGCTGCAACACTGTAAGTCAGAATACATTTCTTAGCCTCCCTGGGCCTTGGTTTTTCCATCTACAGAATGGGCATAAAGCACTTTCTCCATTGGAAGGCAACATGGAAATTAATCATTGCAACTAGAATAGTAACAAATTCTGTATGACTAAATGGCTTCTTATCCAAAACAATGAATTTTCCAAATCTCAGCTTCACGTCATCCACCGGGGCCTTCTCTATCTCCCCAGACCAGGCTGGGTGCCCCAATGGAGGTCCTCACAGCATCCCACTGTTCCCTGTTTGATGCTCCTCACTTGCAATTGCACGTGACTCTCCCTCCTCCCACCTGAGCCACAGACAGTAAGCACCTTGGAGGTGGAAACCTGGTGCTTTTCCTTGACCTCTTTATACGCCACACTTAGCATGCTTCTGGGCCTCAGAGTATTTGTTAAATGAATAAAGAATGACTGAATGTCTTTGCCATTTCAAAATTTCCTTTGACATTTTCTTCTTTGATGCCATGAACTTTGCCGTGTGGGCAAGTGGCCTGATAGTTTGGAAGGGCCAGTGCTCTGAGCTCTAAGAAGTAGGTCATGACCCCTTCGTTACCAGGGCTCAGTAGTGCACATTTTGCAAGTTTCTTTTCCCTCCTGAGCCTCGGTTTCCTACCTTAGTAAAGGGGTGGGCAGATGAGCTCCCCCCAGCATCTATTTATTAAAATGTGCATTTCAAGGCCACATGTGGCCCAAGGAGACTAGAGTCTCAAACAGAGACTTGGAATCTGCCTTTTCACACTGTCCCCAGTGACTGTTGCGATCACTAGCCTAAGGACCAAGCACTGGAGGCCTCCCAGGCTTCTCCAGCAACCTGGGGCTGGGTTGGAGGCTCCCATCTCTCCCCTGAAGTCTTTCTCTTCCCAGGGTCTGCCCTTAGAGGACAGGAAAGGAAAGAAAGGGGTGGGGCCCCATGGGTGGCCTGGGCTGCTGAGAAAATTCTCCCACTTCTCAGGACCCCATTCTACCCCCACAGTGAGATAACAGCCTCTATCCAGTCTTCGCATTGCTTTAGCCTGATAGGTATCTGAACATTAAGTAAAAGCCATTGTTTTCACAGCTTCAGGGAAGAGCAGGGACAAGGCGGATTTTAACCCAGCAGCCTCTCTCCACCCAGCTGCATACTACCAATATCTGGGTGATGATTGATTGATCGATTGATTTTGGTCCTGCCCGGCCAGGCATGGCTCAGAGGTTGAGCATCGACCTAGGATCCAGGAGATTGCAGTTCGATTCCTGGTCAGGGCACATGCCTGGGTTGTGGGCTTGACCCCCAGTCAGGGGTGTGCAGGAGGCAGCCGATCAATGACGACTCTCTCATCATTGATGTTTCTATCTCCCTCTCTCTCCCTCTTCCTTCCTCTCTCTGAAATCAATTAAGATACATAAGAAAAAGTGAAAATGCTTTTGGTCTTGATATCTGGGCCATATCCCAGGTCTATTATATCTGAATATCTGAGGAAGGAGCCCAAGCATAGGAATTGTGGTATGAAAAACAAGTATCTTTCCAGTGACGCCAACGCCCAGCAAGGCCTGAGCTCGTCTGTCCAGCAAGGTGGTTAGTTCCAAACCCAGCATGGTGAGAACCCGGCTCATTTCCTCGGGCTTCTCATTATATTTGTATAAGCATTTCCCACCAACCCCTACCCTCTCCAGGGCAGGGATAAGTACTCCTGAGTAAGTGCTCCTGGTGCTGCACCCAGACCTCCCCCTCTGCTCTAACTTGCTGCTGTCCCCTGCTGAGGCAGGAGCTGCCGGTGTCTTCGCCCTCCTGTGCCCAGTGGGGTGAGGGAGGAGTTCAGCCAGTGTCCAAAGAGGAGGCGCATCTGCCTGAGCGACCGGAGCGAGTGACCATTTCTCTTCCAGAGCTGCCCGCCAGGTCCGTCGATCTGTCTGCACTGAACCTGACCGAGGTGGTGAACAGGATGCTGAGCAGAGCTTTAAAAGGTAACCTCCTCTTGAAAGCACAGCCCAGGCCCCTTTGGGTCTTGAACCAACCTCACCCTGGACTGTGTGTGACCGGGCCAGACGCGTCCCACCTCCGCGGCCCAGCTCCCCTGCGTTCAGAGTGGAGGCTGTGTGGTCCGGCCTAACTCGGGGCGGGAGGGGAGCACCCAGGGAAGTAGCCGGGTGCCAGCACATGGAGGGCAAGCCGGGTGCCAGCCCCCCGCAGGCGCCAGCTGCTCTGCATCACTGTCCTGAGAGAACCGCGGAGCCCTGGGCCAGGCCAGGGAATGCAGCCGCACAACACGCATTTTTGCATTTGCGTTTATTATTTTCAACTCTATTATTCTTTTTAGTTATTTCATTATGTGTTCCTTGTATTGGTAATTCCCACGATGGGCTTAGGAAGGTGTGTTGGTTATTTATGACCGCCAGCAGGCATTGTCTCTCCATTTCGATGTCGTTGGCAGACAGCAAGAAATTCTTCTCCTTGCTCAGCATCACCTCCTACAGCTCCTTTGCCTTCCACAAGTTCTCTGTGGCCATCTACAACAGTAAGTGCCTCTGGGAGGGGGCCGAGAGCGGGGCGGGGACAGCCGCGTCAGCACCGCTGTGTGGCCGCCTCTCTCCACAGTCTCGAGCCTGCGGCCGGCGGACCAGGCCAAGTTCCCCACGCGCCACTGCTACTGCTTAAGCGACAGGACCGGCGGCCTCTCAGGTGGGCGGGACCCCCGGGTCTCCAGGCCCCCATTTCACTGGTGCTCCCTGGGCCAAGGCTGGGCCCATCTCCCCTTCTTAGAGCAAGATAGGAAAACGGGGCGGTATCTCTTATGCTTAATATGTGCACGTTCGTTGTCTCAGAAAGTTCTTTTCTTGGCTTTTCCCCTAGAGCAGTGATTTCCAACCCGAGTGCCGCAGGGATTTTTAAACATGCAGCACCTGACTGTTTAGTCAGGGGCACTGACCTCTTTCCCCTTAGGGGGTCAGATAAAACAGTGACAATGGCCAACACCACAATAGCCGTCCAGAGTGAGTGAATCAAAAGTATACCTATTTTTTTTTTTCAGATCAGCAAAAAGCATAATATATTTTTTGGAGTGCCGCAGAATTTTAATTAATTAATTAATTAATATATCTTTATTGATTTCAGAGAGGGAGAGGGAGAGGAAGGGAGAGGGAGAGATAGAAACATCAATGATGAGAGAGTCATTGATCGGCTGCAGCCTGCAACCCGGGCATGTGCCCTGACCGGGAATCGAACCCCTGGATCCTAGGTCGACGCTCAACCCCTGAGCCACGCCCTGCTGTGCTGGGTAGAATTTTAGTAGTTTATGTGCCGTGAGATGAAGAATGTTGAAAACTGCTATTCTAAAGAAATAGTTATGTCTGCACAGAGAAATAAGAACAAAATGCTGATGCAGCATTATTTTAATAGCAAAACCTGAGAACAAGCTAAATATCCATCCTTAGGAAAATGGTTTAAATAGTCTATGGTATAAACAAACCTCAGAAAACAATCAGAGACAATACAAGTGAATTGGTGTGGCCGGATTTGGCCTACAGATGGAAAAATTTCCATGACATTTTTAATTAGAAAAAGAAAGCTACAAAATAATATGCAGGATACTATGAAAAAATACATCCATGAATGGGCACCGGATGGGCAATTGTCTCTGAGAAGATTGGAGTGTAAGTTCTGGATAGGAAAATATTGATTAATGGGGCCCTGTATTA
This sequence comes from Miniopterus natalensis, assembly GCF_054644295.1. Lineage (NCBI taxonomy): Eukaryota > Metazoa > Chordata > Mammalia > Chiroptera > Miniopteridae > Miniopterus > Miniopterus natalensis. The sequence goes on along the minus strand of NC_142096.1, from coordinate 38,064,782 downwards.
TCTGACTTTTTTTTCATTGAGAGTTATTCATGCATTACTTTTACAACTACAAGTATTACATGTCCCTTATATTTAGAGAAATTTGAAAAATTAAAATTAAAATTACTCTCTCACCACTAATCCATTCATTCAACCATTCTTTGTTGAGCACAGACACTCTTCTACATGTGCGGGTGCCACGCTGAGCAAAAGGGGCACCCCCTGCTCTCATCGAATTTAGATTCTGTAGGAGGGACAGAAAAGTAAATGGAGTGAAAACACATAGTATGTTGGCTAATAGAGTGACTGTGAGAACAATAAAGCAGGGGACATGGTGAGGAGGGAAGTGATGGGCAGGGTTGCTGTGTGTGATCAGGGAAGCTTCTCTAATGAGGTGATGCTTCAGGGGTGATCTGCAGGAAGTGGGGAGACAGCCCTGTGGTACCTGGGGAAAGAGTGTTCCAGGCAAAAGCCCAGGCAGCAGAGTGAGAACTGGAGAGGCCAGTGGGCTGAAGCAGGTACGCCAGGGTGAAGAGTCACGGGAAATGAGCTCAGAATTGTGGGGTAAGACAGGAAGGGTATTGCAGATCATGTAGAAGTTTACAGGATAACGGGGAAAACAAATCAGAAAAACCATCATTCAACAATTTTGACCCGCACAGCTCTTTGGGGTTGGCAGACAAGGATTTGGGAGGAGAGGGCAATGGAAGAGAAAGGGGATTATAACAGTGGGTGCAAACATTTTCTGCCTGCCTGAAATTAAGACTATTAAAAATAATTAGTGGTATTTCTCTTTATGATTGTTAATATTCTTCAAATTACTGAACTGAATTGAACTTGTAAAATCTACTCTGAAATATCCAAATACAATATACTTTCCCCCTCAGTCTCTGAAATTTAAACCTGCTCAATCTGTCTTGCAGATTTCACAGCCCTCCTGGTGGACATCATTGGAAATTCTACCAGCTACCTCACAGAGATTTTTAAGTCGACCTCCATCCTCTCAGGTGTGTTTATCTTGAAAACACTTTTCAAATTTGAGATGTGGCATCCACCATGGAGTATAATCAAACCCAGCGGACCACCCAACCCCTGCCCCAACACCTGCAATAGGCCAGGCTGCCAGGAACATTAGCGTAAGTTTTATTTAGACAATCAGTGTGTCCAGTTTCAACTACCAGTATCCGAAGGTTCCATCTTCCCATCAGAGCTAACATTGGAGGTAGAATCCAAGGCTCAAAGTTGGGGGAAATCTAGGCAGACTCAAGAAAACAGCTTTTGTTGAACAGCTATGCTCTCATTTTAAAGATGAGAAAACTGAGGTTCAGAGAGGTTGAATATTTTGCTCAAGGTTGTTCAGAATTCAGATTGAGATTTATCTGACATAGAACTGAGAAGACATGCCTCACTTATATGGGGGCTTCATAGAACTTCAGGCAATCCCTGGGGTCCCAGTTTGCAAAGCACAGGTCTATTTAACAGCCCAACACTTGGGCTCATCAGAAGGATGGTTTGCAACACTGTGGAGAAACTACTGTTTTAGAAAAAGGGCAATAGGAAAAAAGAGAAATAATAATAGATGTCATTAGGTACCTGGGAGTCTTCTAAGGGCTTGCCATGTATTTCCTCATTGGATCCTAACTACGCTCTTGCCGGGTAGCCACTATATTTATCCCCAACTTATCCGCGATTTAGAAGTGAAGAAACTGGCACAAAGAGGTTAAGTAACCCGCCCCAGATCATTCTGCAGAGAGGGAATTCTAACCCAGGCGATCTAGGTCTGAAGCTCATGCTCCTGGTCACTATGCTAATACACATGATAATAGTAGCACATTAGCAACAACAATTATTATTATTATAGCTCTTTACCAGGCACCAACTTAGAGCTTCACGCACATCTCAGGGGATCATCATAGCCATCCTACCAGGGATACGTGACCACCCATCCACGGTCCCTAAAGGGACAGTAAATTCAGGAATTCAGAAGATTTTAGACCATTGAAGGTGTAGTAGGGGGGCTGCACCAGCCATGATAGAGCATCCTGTGACCTCCAGCAGCCCCCGGGGCGGTGCTGTCATCAGAGACACCCGTATTCACGTAGCAGAAGGTTGACCCTTCACACCACGTGGGCTGGATAAAAGACCACAAATAGCCTCACGTCTGTCAAGCCAGGTTTGGCCACTGAATGAGTTTTGGTACCAAAATGACACAAAACGTCCCATCTTACAGAGCTTTGGGGATTTGGAAATTGCAAATGAGGAGCTATGGGATGGTAATTTCACCCTTTTAAAGATGAGTAAACTGAGTCCAAGAGAAGTCAAGCAGCTCACCCTTGTTCACGTAGCTGGTAAGTGGCAGAGCTGATGTACCGGGCAGCTGCCCCCGAGGCTGTGCCCTGAGCCGTTACACCATGCTGCACCCCACCCCGCGGAGCCCCGGAAAGCCGGGGCTGCCTTCAAATGAGCAGGGGCCTTATTTTCCCGCCGCGGCCTGCGCTACGGGTTTCTAGCTTAACTCTCATTTCGCACGAGGACGTCACAGCTCCGGAGCCATTGCTGAGTGTAGTGTGCTGTTGCCTTACAGTGAGTCAGACAAACGAATCCGACTGTATCTTCATCTGTGTGATGACAGGAAAGTCAGGTGAGCCCCAGCCGGCCTTGGACGAGCTCTCTCGGCTGAGAGTTAGAGGCAGCCACCAGCAGGTGAGTGCAGATTGAACCTGTCGGGGGATCTTTGCAGGAAGGAACCTGTCTGACTTCTGGGAGATGGTGGAGAAATCTCCGGTTATCAATTACACCTTTACCAGCAGCCTGGCTGGTGTCCTGGGTGAGTGGAAACCTCCCAACTCGGGCTCTAGAGTCTCCAGACCAGGCTCCCTCCTAGCAAACCGAACACTGAATGCTGCCCGCAGTATTTTATTTACTGCGCTAAAATATATACTGTGCTAAAATAGGAAGATTTTGCTATTTTTTGAATTTCTTTTTCTTTTTTCTTTTCTTGCAAAAGATCTGGCAGCCCTGGATCATCTTCCCCCTCACCCATGGCAACAAGCAACTGGTGCTGAGTAGCTGCTGCCCCCATCCTCGCCATTAGGAAGGCCACCTTTCTCCTGTCTTCCACAGTCCTCTCTGCTCCCTATAGTCTTGTGCTTTTTTTCTGACAGCTTTGCATTCTGTTCACTGTACCTCTTCAGATGGCTTTTTCAGAGACTGCTATTTTAGATTAATTTGTCATTCAAGGAGAAAGCGTCTTTTTGGTGATATATGATGCTGGTCTGAGTAAGGTTTGAATCTCTGCATTCTAAGTATTTACTGTGAGATGGTGACCTTTCAGTGATGCAACAGTTCTTTATGCCCAAGGTGACAAAAATGTTAAAGTTGCATAGACTGTCTCCCTGACTATGCAGCTACCAGGGGGACCGCTGTGACTTCAGAGCTCACACCCGCGAGCCAGCAAACCCTGCCAAGGACAAGCTCTCCAAGCACAGCCCAGAGCACCGGCGTGTCTGCTCCGAGAACATCTCCCTGGACAGAGACAACTCGTCCTTCAGAGGGAGAGCAGACCGTGAACATAGACAGGCTTCTGGAACTTCTTGCCAAGGCCACGGCCACGGCCACGGCCACTCCAGACAGTGTCACTCCCACCCTCCTGGGCTCGGGTAAGGTTTCTCTCCCTTTCCTCTCCTGCCCTGTTTCACCGTCCTGTGCCCTCTAGGCTCACTTAATCTTTTCCTCTCTTTACCAACCCCTTTCTTCTCATATGGATGTGAGTGAGTATAGGTCCCATACTGACAAGTGTCATTGATATATGTCCTTCTAACATTTATTTGTATAATTTTTAAATTTTGAAATAGTTTCAGACTCACAAGAAGTTGCAGATATAGTAGAGAGAGTTCCCTAGGACCCCTCACCCAGCATCCCCCATGAGAATCTCTTACACACTTGAAATATATTGCAGCAAAAAGGTATTTTTATTTCAGCAAAGCATTTAGCTGAAATTCACACTAAATGATGAAATGCATTCAACATTTTATGGGGGGGTTAGGTTAATTTGTAGCTGGCTGGATAATGATGTCAAGGATATGTCAATGATGATGCCAGCGTGAGAAGCTACCAGTGATGGCTGGCCAAGAGGTTCCTCCTCCCCCACTATCTTTGTGGACACCATCAGTAGTATTGTCACTGAAGACACAAAACGTGTACTTAGCCTATTTGGAAAAAAGGTACAACTGAGATAACTCTTCCAGTCAATGAGCTCCAGCAATGGACCAGAATCATCAGAATTCATTCATTCATTCATTCATTCATTCATTCATTCATTCATTCATTCAGACATATTTAATACCAGACACCAGGCTAGCTGTTAACAACACAGCTCTGTCAATGTTCCCTTTTCTTCCCGAGTTCGCAGGCCAGGGAAAGAGACATAGACAAGTAAACTGACAGTTATGATCCAGCCTCCAAAGAGTTATTGTCCTGGAGAGCCCAGAGAGGGAGCTTCCCCTGGGAGGTAAGAATTAATAAGAGTCAGGCAGCAGACCTAGAAGAAAACATAGGCAGTAAAATCTCAGAAATGTGTCATAGCAATATTTTTTCTGATACATCTCTTCGGGCAAGGGAAACAAAAAATAAACAGATGGGACTACGTCAAACTAAAAAGTTTTTGCACAGCAAAGGAAACCATCAACAAAATGAAAAGACAACCCACTGAATGGGAGAACATACATCTGAGAAGGGATTAAATATCCAAAATTCTGCTCGGCCAGTGTAGCTCAGTGGTTGAGCGTTGACCTATGAACCAGGAGCTCACGGTTCAATTCCCGGTCAGGGCACATGCCTGGGTTGTGGGCTTGATCCCCAGTAGGGGGCATGCAGGAGGCAGCCAATCAATGATTCTCATCATTGATGTTTCTATCTCTCTCTCCCTCTCCCTCTGAGGGCAATACAAAACATATTTTAAATATGCAAAATTTAAAAAGAATTTATAAAACACAATCCAACAAAACAAACAATCCAATTTAAAAATGGGCAAAGGACCTGAATAGACACTTCTCCAAAGAGGACATACAAAGGGCCAATAGACATATGAAAAAATGCTGAACTTAGCTAATCATCAGAGAAATCCAAATTAAAATCACAATGAGGTCTCACCTCCGGCCTGTGGGAGGGCTAGCCTGCCTTCAACAAAGCAACAAGCAACAGGTGTCGGGGAGGGTGTGGAGAAAGGGGAGCCCTCGAGCACTGCCGGTGGGAGTGCAGACTGGTGCAGCCACTGTGGCAAACAGCATGGAGTTTCCTCAAAAAATTAAAAATGGAGCTGCCTTTTGACCCAGTGATCCCACTTGTGGGAATATGTCCTAAGAATCACAAAACACTAATTCAAAAAAATATATGCACCCTTATGCCCACTGCAGCCTTCTTCACAGTAGCTAAGATGGGGACGCAGCCCAAGGGCCCACAGCAGCTGAGCGGATAGAGAGCCGGTGCACTTAGCCAGGGGGATGCCGCCCGGCAGCGGGGCCTGGGTGCGCCTGGAGAGCACTGCGTGTGCGGGGCCAGCCAGAGGGGCGCAGGTGCCACGTGGCATCACTTCTATGTGGAATCTAATGAACAGAATAAACTAGGAAACAAAATAGTAACAGCCTCATGGCTGTCAGGGGGAGGTGGAGGGGGCTGGGTGAAAAACCTCATAGACAGACAAGAGTATGCTTATTACCAGGGGGCAAATGAGGTGGGAAGAGGGGAGGGGCACAGAGGGGATAAATGGTGACGGAAAGGGACCTGACTTGGGGTGGTGAGCACACAATACACTATACAGATGATGTGCTGTGGAACTGTACGCCTGACACCAGGGTTGGGTAACGTCCTGCCCTCGGGCTGTATAAGCCCCTGAAATCATTTGTTCTGGCCTGGCCAAGGCAACCTCAAGGGGCACTCGAAATTCAATAAATCTGGGAGCTAATTTTTAAGTTGATAACTTTGTATGGCCTACAAATGATGTTATAAATACCCAAATGGCCCTTGGCAGAAAAATGTTCCCCACCCCTGACTTAAACCTATATACTTTTATTAACCAATGTTACCCAAATAAATTAAAAAATAAAACACCATATGCCCTTAGATTCTCCTAACTCTCATGACATGCAGCTATGGGGCTGGACAATAACATGACAGGCAACTACTGGGCCGGACACTATCGAGAGAGGAAAACACTATGGCGAGAGGCAGCCATATATGCTTTTTACTTTAATGAGAGTCAAATAAAGCATATTGAAATCAATGAATCAATATACCATTTTCTGGATAAGAAATCTGAGTATTTTGAAGACGGCAACTTCAAACTTGGAGGTTTAAAGTTCTCCAAGGGGATTCGCTTTGCAAGACCTGAAAAAATGAATTTTAATTCCTACCATGGGAATGAACAAGTGAGAATCTCTGGCGGTTCTTTAAAAGACCAATGAGGGAAGATTTGTCTTAATAACAATCCTGCCATACTTCAGGGTATTGTTATTATCTCCATTTCAATGATAAAACTAAATAGTTTTGTAACTTGCCCCAAATTTTACAGCATGGAGGAAGCAGGAGCAGAATTCACCCCTCTAGGTCCCTTCACCTCAACCCCATAGCCTTTACACTATGACAGAGGGTTTGAAATAATGTTGAGATTGCTTGGGTGTCCCAGGGATTTGGATATTTTTTAAAATTGGTAGTTAGAAAAATAATGTTTAATTTGGTCCATTTATTCCAGTTCTTGGTAGTGTTTAAGTCCCTAAATATCTCTATGATGCATGCACAATGCATTTACCCTGTGATTACATTTCAGTGACTTATCGATTTTATATCCAAATCAAAGTGATCCAGTGTATAAATGCTCTGTCACTGTCACTTGTGCAGCTACCAGGAGGGTGGCCACAACTCCATGGGTGACAGATAGCTGGCAGGCCTGGGCTTCCACATTGCCTATGCCGGGGACTCAGACTATCAGTGAAGAAACACCTGGAGGGCCTCCTTGGGAAACACTTTCCTCCGGAGTGACATCACCTGCAGAGGCCGAGGGGACCAGGAACACAGGAAACCTTTCAGAGCCTCCTGCTAGGACAAAAGGCAGCCCACCCCGGTCTAGCCCAACCTCAGGTAAGAGAAGATGTTCTCTCCCAAGTCCCCCACTTTTAAACTAAATTTAACGTTGTCTGTTTTTAAAATCTTTTCTAAATTTTTGAAACATAATACACGTGGAAAAAAGTAATAAAACACAAGTTAGCAGCACAGTTAAAAATCACAAAGCAAACGCTCTCTTCTCCTTTCTTTACCCCGTCCCTTCTTCCCACCTTTGAGTGAATGAGTGAATGAATGAATGAATGAATGAAAACTCCTTCCTCACTGGAATCTTCAACCTCTTCTCTCTTTTATGTACCCTCTCGCCAACTTTTTCTCCTTTCTCCATTTCACTGTCCATTAGACAAGTTTCCACAAGAAGCCAACATTGTTTACTCCAGGCAATTCAGCTGCCTTGGTATTAGTATATTAATATTAGTATTAGTATATTAATACTAATTAGTATATTAATGCCATTGTTTTAATTATATATGCATCATGCATATGCAGTATAATATAGCATACACATTAATCACATCCATGAATATAATTAGAGTATTAATATGTAATCATGTAATATGGAGAAGGCCTGAGTTCTAAAAGGCACTTAAAAAATTATCAAGTGTGATCCCAAGTCTAGTATGTATGTATATGCATTTATGTGTGTATACATGTGTGTGTGCAATAAAAATACATAGAAATAGAACACAAAACAAAATAAGACTGAAAAGAAATTCACAACATGTTAACCTTGACAATATCTGGGAAGTAGAGAAAATTTTTCTTTCTGTTCACTCCAATACAGTGAATTTTCCATATTTTCTAATCTTATAATTAGACCGAAAAAAAAGTTTATTTATTTTAAAAATCACTTCTTCTGATACCTGCAGCCAGAGATCCTCCCTCCATGGTCACCAGTCAGTGGATGGTAACAGTTATCATTGCTGGGCTGTTAGTGTCCTTGAACTTGACCTTTCTCCCCTGTGGGACATGCTCTCCTCAAGGGCCTGTGTCCTTAATCTCCTGTTCCCTTGAAACCCAGTAGGCTTTCCTTAAGTTTGCTTTTCCTGAATTTCTTAAGAAATAGAGGGGAAAGAGTAGATGCATTTTAAGGGGCATAGTTATCTAGCCTCGACTTTAGGCTCGTAATGTCAATCACACAGACAGATCTGGAAAAACAATTTTGATAGCCTCCAAGGGTGACTTACATACACGCATGGGGAAAATAGACGCTAATGCTCTGGGGTTGGCCAACTGGACAACAGCAGCCAGCACAGCCCTGAGGCTCTGAGCTCTGGTCTTTATTTCAGACACAGCAGGGTTGAAATCCTGACTCTGCCATGGCCTGTGTCCTCATGAAGTTCTCTTGATCTCTCTGAGTCCTGGTTTTCTCCTGTTCGAAATGGAAGAGTTGATAGCCGCTTTCCAGAGCGGCTGTGAGGACTGAATTAGGCGATGTCTGTAAGGTGTTCGGCTCAGCAGGTAGCGTCGTGGAGCCAGTGAGCCACTGACCATGACCGCCCTGCCCTCCTGCACCCGTGGCAGCGCCGCGGCCAGCTTCAGGAGACATGCTTCGGAAAGAGCAGTGACAAATAGGCCGCCCGCCACAGGAGAGCACGCGGCAGCTCCCCCCGGGTCCCTTCCAGCTTGAATCCTCTGCTATTCTGTAGTGGTTAAACTGTGAATAACAATCACAGCCGAGGGAGCCCTGCTCTTAGGGTGTTGTTAAGGCTGCTCAGTTACTAGAAACTCACCCAGGCAGCAGCACCCACTGACCCTTCCTTGTTCAGGGGCTTACAGCCCATGCCTGAGAAGGAATCGAAAGAGATGCTGACCCACTCTGGGATGCTGACCCGTCTCTGGTACGAACGCAGTGGGCTAAATAGAGCCAAAGCCGGGCTAAGGCCAACGCTGCCTGGCCCGCGGGCCCAGCAGAGGAGCATGCGGAATATCAGTGCTACCTAAGCCCACGCCAGGAGGGGTCAGGCCTCACGCTCTGAGGCTACTCGCCTCACCCCTCCGTGTCACCTGCTGGATTCCAGCCACAGCAAACCGCCTCGAGCTCACCTCTCTGGGTCTTTGCTTATGCTCTTTCCTCTGCCCTGGTCCCTGGACCCCGTGCTGCTCACTAATTGATGCGTTTCTTCTGTCTCAGGGACGCTGTCACCTGCCCCCAGGTCCCCACCCCAGCTGAACTGGGTGCCTGCCTCCCTTGCTCACGTGAATGCCAGCCTCACCCCTCTCCTACCACTTAGCCCCACCAGGAAAATCGCCATTTCACCTTCCTCTCCCTTACTCCCTATAAGGGGGCTGCTTTGCCAGAATCCTTTTATTGTTAATGCTCACCTGAGGATATTTTTTCCATTGATTTTTAGAGAGAGTGGAAGGGAGGGGGAGAGAGAGAGAGACATTGATATGAGAGAGCCACATCGATTAGTTGCCTCCTGCACTCTCCCTGGCCAGGGCCAGTGATGAATCTGCAACCCAGGTATGTGCCCTTGACCAGGAATTGAACCCCTGGCTGCTTGGTGTGCAGGCCGACGCTCTAACCACTGAGTCACACTGGCCTGGGTAAAGGCCAGAATCTTGACACTAAGGATCATGCCCTGTGGTCCTTAAACCAGGACTTTATAATCACAAGAACTGTTGAGATGAGCGCATGCCCTGCCATGAAAAGGACAGGCAATTTATAAAGGGGGATGGAGTGAATGTGTACTGAGACTCAGGCGAGTGAGAAGTGTGTCATTTTCTCTTTGCTGAGGAGCACTGTGCTTGGACATTGCCTGGGTGACACCATTACACCCCCGCGCAGTGACCAGCATTAGTGGGTTTCTAATGGCACCGACACACTGTACCCCAGTTACTGCTGGGACTTGCCATTTCCTCCTGGACACGGGGAGTCCTCCGCTGTGGCTCCTGTTGCTTTCTTATGTCTGCATCCTCAGTGCCCTGCCTGGTACCTGGCTTGAAAACCATCATTGGCTGCATCGGGCAGCACTGGTGGCCTGGGGCCCCTGCTCCCGATCAAGCGTCCTGAGAAGCGCAGGCTCACCTCTCTCTCATCTCATCTCAGGGACACTGACCCCTGGCACACAGACTTCAAGTCCAACCAAAGCACCGGCCCCCAGATATCCACAGACAGGTAAGGACGTGCGCTGGAGAGAGAAACCCAACACCGCAGGCAGGAAACGTAGCTTAGGGGCAGGGTTGCGGTGGGCTGGGGGGCCCGGCCGCAGGCTGAGCTGGTTATTGCTCTTTATTGGTTCCAGCAGGAGGACAGGCAGGAGAACCAGCTTTGCTGTGCTGTTAAGTTGCCTGTGAACCTGAATAGATCACTTCCTCTTTCTTGGCCACAGTTTTCCCATAGATTTCGAGAACTCTTTACCTTAAGGTGCTATGATTCCCTGGTTGTTTGGATAACTCAAGGCCATTTCATTTGGATTTTTGAGGCCATTCTTGCTCCTTGCAGGTGATCTCCCATGGCCATTTACCCCCAGAGAAGAGCCAGCCCTCGTTCCTGGACCCCACCAAGTTCAAGTTTCAAGTATGTGCCTGTCACTCCCATTGCTTTTGTTTGTCTTGGATCCGGTTGTGTGTTTGACCAGTTCAGAGTCAGGCTGCGGGGACTCAGACCCCAGGCCCACCATTTACTGGTGAGGCGGCCAGGCCCTCGGCTTTCAGAACTCAGTAGCCTCGGCCGCAGAGCGAGAGTAATAGCAATCACTGCGGGCGGTGAAGCTGTCCTTCCCCCACGGGGCTTTGTCTGAAGCAAGAGAACGTGTGGAAGTGAGCTGGGGCTCTAGAGCCCCGCGTAATTTCATTCCGTCAACTTTTATCGAGTGAACGCCCACTGAGAACGTGCCGTGCGCTTGACAAATGGAGGGTGTTCTTCTAACGGGCCTGATGCTACAGGAAGGAGACTGAATGACAAAAAATTCAACCCCCGTTTTCTGGGTGCAATTGACTTGTTTTCTGTTTTAAAGGACACGCTGCTGTGCCCATCCCTGCAAACTTAATTCTTATGAAATTCTAGAGGAAACCCTTTCCTGGGCTGGGGCCCGGGCTGTCGGAGGCTCAGGGTGTCCAGTTTCTGTGGTTTGTGCCGCATGCCCCCAGCTTTGGGGCATCTCACCCTCCTCCTTCCCGTCGAGCCAGTTTCCATAAGGGAGAAACGGATATGAAGTGCGTCCTTCAAAGCTGGTGGAGCCCTCAGGCCCCTCCCGCTCTGGATGCCTTTCGGTCCCGGTTTCCTGAACGTCCCTAGCCGTGTGTCAACAGGGCATTATTAAATGCTGGAGCCCGCACAGTCTCCTTTTTCATATCAGCCCAGATCTGCCTCAGCTCCGCTCTCAGCCCGTGGTGAATGGGCCTTTCACACAGAGATGTGATTATGTTACCGTAGGAAATTATAGCCCTTTCTGGCCCCGGGATTCAAAAGAGACTCACCAGCGGTGCAGATGGGGGCAGTTGTCAGCCTGACTTTGAGAAAACAAGTTGGCTGAACCTGCACCTTCATTGTTACGTGCCCTGGAGTCCCTATGAATGAGTGCTGTCTGCAGATCCTGTCCTCACAGCCCTGCTCAGCTCCTGTAAATCCTGCCGACGGCTTCTTTTATAGAGTCAATCTAGCTCCTATTTGGTTTCCTCTTCTGCTGTCTTCGATTTTTCCCAGCTTTAATGTCTTTTCCAAAGAATCCTGCCTTCTATATCCTTGTATCTACATCTCTATCTTTATTTGAATCTATACTTATGTATCTATATTTACTTATATAGCTCTATTTATCCATCCATCTATCCATCCAGCCACCCCATGAGAAATATAAATATAAAATAACGGGGTTCTGGTATCTTCCAATAAATGAGTCTGTCCATTCACAAAAAAGTGTGCCACACAGGTTTGGACACCACACATTCTTACACTCTATAAATATTTATTGAGGTCCTACTTGTGCCAGGCATTGGGTTATGCCTATTTTTACTTTCTCTTTGCAATGATCCTGCAGGGTAGGTAATGTTATCTTCATTAACCACTTTCAGCGAGTCTTACCTATTAAAAAGTGACTCAGTTTTGAGCCCAAACCTATCTTATTCTGAAGCTTGTTCAGTGTTTCAGATCCTTGTGGAATATTTACTCCTCAGTAAAACCCATCTCTGGTTTCCTCCAGGAACTGGATCCCCGCTTGTCCTCTCCTTGATCTCTCAGACCTGTCACAGCAGCTTTCCTGGGCAGTGGTGAACCAACACCATGTTTACCTGTCTGTCTCAGAGCCACCTGAGATCAGGGGCAGGTCCATATTCACCTAGCACAGTATCTCACAGAGGGAAGATCCTTGTTAAATTTTTATTGTTTGAATGGTCTGGGATCATGTCTTCTAGGGTGTCCTCAGCGGCTCCTCAGAGAAGGGCCCATGACAGATGCTCCTCTCCCGTTGGCCGCCCAGAAGCTCAACCTTTGCCTGATGGAGCTGTGCCGATTTTTCCAGCAATGCCTCTGCATGAGCCTGAGGACGGACCCCAGGATGGAGACCATGAGGTAACCTGGGCCAGATGACACTTTTCTAGTATTTATACGCTTCCTGTTGTGCCTGGTTTCTCCACGGGCCACAGGCAGCCAAGCATGAACTAATCTACAGACATGTGACAGGGCCACCTCAAGGAATGGACTCTCCAGGGACTGTCACCTTCTTGAGAACCAGGATGGATCCTCATTCATTTTTGGGTTCCCAGAAACCAAGTGCAAAGTCTGACATAATAAGTGTAGTTGAGCCAAGTCAAGTTGAGCAGAGCTGAATTGAACTGAACTGTGTCATATCTGGTGGAATGATTACAAAGGACTTTGAGTGGCCCTGAAACCCAAATGGCCTTAGCCTGGTGAAATTTGCTAGAAGATCATAGTCAGGGGACATGCCCATTTAAATTACAGTTCTTTCATAAATCCCTGGCAGCCTTTTGCAGACCAAATGAAAAGGTTGTAAGAAGATTAGCAGGCAGACTGGTTTTCTATTAAGAAGGTCTAGGTGTGGACACTTTCTTGCCCTGAACACTGATATGCAATCTGTCTTCTGGAATTTATTCTTGGCTGTAAACCCAGAACCAAGCAGCCTAGGTAAATAGTTCTGCTCTATGGTTTGAGGTCAGTCTATCAGATCTTCAATGTTATTTTCAGTCTACTCATTGGATCCTTCAGCTTTTCCAATCTCCATTAGCCACTGGCTCTGAGCCTCAGGTTCAGGTTTGTAGCCTTTTCCTATCACCCTTTTCTGGCCCCGGTCTGGGATCCCTTAATGAATGTGACTGTTTCCTCCACCCAGAGAGGGCAAGAAGCAAGATCCATAGATCCAAGGGTGTTAACAAGCAAGGTGGAGGCATTCCACTCATGTATACGCGTAGCAGCATTCTCGCCGATATTGCCAGACTATTGTGAGAATGAGTCGAAACGAAATGGAATAATACACTTACTCGTTCCTGCACAGTGCCCGCGAAGCTGCACTCAGTGGCTGCTGACAGATGAAGATACACTGGTGGTTGTTGGTGCCTTGCTCCCTTACCCACTTTCATAGCCACGTGAAACACCACCTCTAGCATCCTTGATACATTGTAGCTGTGGCAACCATATACCCAGCGGCCCTGTCAGCTGTTGACCAAGCTTGACATGAAAGGTTGTTGGCCAAGGCTTGGAGATGTCACCTGAGAATATGAGATCACATGCTCACAGCAAAAGTAGCCCTGGTGGTGGTCATCTTTCACTCGACTCTCAGATCCACTCTGCTTTCTCTCTAGTCTGCTCTGCAACGTGTGTGTGTTGGGGGGGAGGGGGGTTGGGTGGCTGACTGGTTCAATTCACATTTCCCAGGATGCCTTTCCAGCCCATGTCTTATAAGTTCATTCAGTGGAAGATACTGGCAGGACATTGGACAACAGGAGAGGGGAGAAGCCAAGAAATTTTCTCCCCCTTTATTTCTACTTTAAACAGTATTTCCCTGTTGGTTTTTCCTAACCTTTTTATAGGTTGCAGTTCTTGTAACCCCTTTTTAACTAATTCCCAATATTAAATCTCCTCTCTAAAACCACCTGGGTTCTGTTTTCTCCTAGCTGGGCCCTGACTCATGTTGGTCTTATTGCCTAGTAGAATGGTTATGTGCTCCTGGGTTTAAATCCAACTCTACCACTTGAAAGCAGTGTGTCCTAGGGCAAATCCATTTATCTCTGAGCCTCAGTTTCCTCAGTTTTAAATTGAGGGTGATAGAACCCGGGAAATCTTTACAGCTAACTTTCTTGAGTAGTTAGTTGCTCCCCAGAGTATGATAGAATCGCAAAGTGATGGAGTTGGGAGAGAAATTAGAGAATGTTGAGCCCACTCTCCACATACATCAGGTGAGGGGTTGAAAGGGAAGTGAATTCCCAGAGTCCTACAGTGAGCAAGTCACACAGCCTGTCCCAAATCCTTTGTCCCTAATAATGTCATCAGTGCTACTTCCCTGCAGCCCTTTGAGGCAATGGTGCCGACACCAGCCAAGAGCAGCGTATTACTTTGCAAAGTCTTTGCTGCCGTGTTAACTGTAACAGCACTGTGCTCTCACACACACAGATAGGTGAACACCATCATTTATTGAGCACCTACTACAAGCCTGGCACTATTCAGGAACTTTGCAAATGTCATCTCATTTAACCACCACAGTGTAGGTTCTATTATTGCCTTCTGTTTATGGATGAAAAGCTAAGGCCCAGAGAATTAAGTAATTCCCCTGAAGTCACACATCCTAGTAAGCAGTGGTGCTAGGACTAAAAATAAGTCTTTGTGACCCCAAAGTACAAGCCCTTTATGACGCATTCTGTACCTCTCCTCCCACACCCCAAAAAGATGGAGAGGGGGTTCCTTGCTCTGAAGAATTGTCCATTATGACTTTAAAATCCTGGTTGTCTCCTAACAGCCACAAAAGATAGTGATTGCTCTCAACTCTGGTTTAAATTTCTAGGTACTGCCTCGAATACTATTCCTGGTTTCTGAAGAATGCAACACACATCTGCCAGAAGGCGAAGCGGGTGTCCCACTCGCACAGTGAGTATGCAGCTTGCAGCTTGCAGCTTGCAGCTTGCAGCTTGCAGCTTGGCAGTGCTGTCTTGGCGATAAACGCATCTGTGAAAGGGTTCTGGAACCCTGTGTGAGTTTCCTGCCTCAGCAGGGGCCTGGGAATTCATCTAGTCATCACCAATTCTAGACAAAAAGAATCTAGGGTATTACTGATTCCCCTGCACCCAACAGTTTGATATTTGCCATAGGTATTTAAAAAACATCAGGAGTCAGCCAAACCAGGCCCTGTTGCTTTCTGTGTGTGGCTTTATCCTGCCTGAGTCCCATGAAAGCTAAAAATACAAGCAAACAAAGAAAAATCAAACAAGACAACCCCCCGAAACACTCAGATTCCTGACCAAAGCAAATGTATACAAATCATTCGAGAAAAAGGAGGCGGCACACGTTGCTGGAAGGGGGTGTGTGGTGCCTCTCCGTGTCCTGATGGCGTCAGAGCCCTGTCTTTCTCGCACTCCCATGGACAGAAGTGGCTGATCTAGTGCAGCTGGTCCTAAATCCAGTGTTAGGCCATTTCACTGTGCCATCTACCCGGCTCTCTGGTCAAGGGACTCTGATTTTCTAAAAATCATGGAACTATATTGAACTCTGTGAAAAATGCCTTCTTAATGTAACCCAGATATAAGCCAGGTGCTCACATGGCTGTCTTGGCAATGTTTTACATTAAAAAAAAAAAAAATTTAGCCTCGCAATCATTCCTTGTGGCTTTTCAGGAACACCAAATGGATACGATGCCAATGCTTAGAATCCACCCCTTCCAACTATCCCTCACTTCCGACAAGCTGCCATCTCACAGCCTCTATCTAAGTTTATTTTCCAGCTTACAGCTCAGCACCTCTCCTAAAATCAAGCTGGCTCTCCTCTGTTTCCAGGTGCTTCCTCTGTTCATTTTCGTTTCCTTTCGCCTCAATACTTTCCTCCCTCTCAAACACATTCCCTTATTTCTTCTGCAAACCCATCTCCCCACTTCTGTCTTCTCTTTCCATCACCTTTTCCTGCGGTACAAAAGCCAAGCCTAGGGTGTGGGGCGTGGGGGGCTCAGTAGTCAAAGGAGAAGTCCCTTTACCTGGCACCAGCAGAACTGGGGAATCTCGCCAACTGCTTATAATTGAGCAGCTCTTCTTTTGTCCTTGTCGCATCAAAATCGCCGCATAAACAACATGTTATGTTTACTGAGCAATGCAGTAATGAGTTTAGATTAGTTCTCTGCAGGCTGGGGAAGGAGGTGGGTACAGCTGGGCGTTAGAAAAACATCACTGAACAGAGAGTGGGAGACGAGGCTGCTTTCGCCCCGACGTCGCTGCTGGCGAGCAGGGGTCTTGCCCACGTCTCTGACTGTGCGAGTGGAAGGAGCTGAGTCCGGGCAGCTCCCCGCCCAGTGCGTGCATCACGCTTGCCCTCTGGAGGAGCCCAGTGCCGTCAGAATTTATGTCGCCGTGGCATTGCCTTCTTGGTGCTTGAGTCCCCTTTTCTTTTATTTTCAGCCTTAAAACAAAGATGCCTTGAGAACATCTGCAAGTCTGTGTGAGGCCTTGAGAAAACAACGGGACCTAACAGTAAATTGGGCAGCGTCTCCTCACCCTGGCCCCTGCCCCTGGCCCAAGTTGGCTGCATTCGCAGAATCCACCCAGGCTTCAGCTAGATCATCAGCTCATGGGAAGCGGCTCTTTTTGGAAGTAGCATTTCTGTCTCTCCTGTGAATCTGCAGAACACATGGAGAGCGGAGGGCCACGTGCTAGAGGCCTCACAGTTGATGCAGTCACGCCAGCTCTCCTGCCTGCCCAGGCCATAGAAACCTAATCACTCTGCTCAAGAAGCTTCCAGGATGCTTGCAGCAGTTCTGAGCCCAAGAGCTAACTGACCAGAGTCTGGAGACCACGGTCTCCTAGAGTTTAAGGGCGGGATGCTTAGAGCAATGGGATCTCGGGGGTGCTGCCACACTGGTGTGTCTCCTAATTTGTGCAGATGTGGCCACCAGCGTTTCACTGATGAGGTAAAAGAGATCGGACAGTTACTGTCCCCAGCTGATGAGGGAGGCTATGCGGTTACACCTGTAACATCATTAAACAGGATTCTTGGAGACAAAGGCGCAGGTGCATTTCTGTCCATTTCAATCATGCCCAAAAGACAAGCTTAATTGGCAAGAGAAAGAGAGGGGAGGGAGGGAGACAGGATGGGGAAGAGGGAGGGTGGAGATCGATGAGATGAAAGGGGAAGGGAGAGGGAGGTGAAGGGGGAGGGGAGGCGTGGGGGAAGGGAGCAAAAGGTGTTCTGCGTGTGTTATTTTGTCCCCATGAATTCCTGTGTGTTTGAGTGTGCGTGTGGCTAGGTCCGCCTATCCTGAATAGGTGCACTTCAGGTTTGTGTGAGAATCCAGGTGCTATCACAGTGCAATCTGTAATTTTCAACTCTCATGCAACAGCTTCATTTCTCTTACGTCCGAGTTCTTATAAAACCTTTACTCTCACCCTTTTCCACCAACAGAGAAGAGAAAAGCCAAAGCTCCAGGGATATTGTAGGCTAGTGGTTCTCAATCAGGGGTTTTTTGGACCCCAAGGGACATTTGGCAATTTCTAGAGGCAGTTTTGTTTGTCACAGCTTGGGGAGGGGGACTGCTACAGTATCCCGTGGGTAAAAGTCCAGCATGCCACTAATATCCCACAATACGCAGGATGCCCCACAACAAGAAATCATTTTGTGCTGGTGAGAAAGGATGGGGCAGTGTAGCTCCACTCTTCAAGGCACTTGAAATGCTGAACAATAATTCATGATCTGTGAACAAAAGCTTCAACACACAAGGACAATGAATTAGTCAAAGAAACCCTCAGTGGACTCTGTAAATGCTCAACTCTTCCCTGATTTCATCGCTGGATGAGCCCTGTTTCTCCAGGAGGCCCGTAGACTGAACCTCACATAGGGTTTGCTGCCAGGCTGACCCGTAAGCCAAGAATGGTTCCATCCCGTGGGCTGGAACAGACACCTCAACCTCGATGACACCATTTGTCCTGTCTGTAAAATGGAGCTAATGTTCCATCTGGGGTTGTGGGAATGGTAAGAACGAATTCCTGTAAAAACATCTGTGGTCTGTGATACGCACTCAATACATGTTAGTTGTGAAAATCTGGAAAGAACACAATTCTCAAGGGGCCAGGAAGAGGAGAGGAGGAATTAAGATTTAATGAGCCCCACTGTTCCCCTCACACTTTACCCGGCTCACCTCCTTCTCTCCATCTTAGCAGGATCGTCCCCACTGAATGGATTCGGGAGCTGAGGCTGAGCAGTGACGCTCAATGTCCCACAGGTGATCCGTAACCAAGCCTAGAATGGGGACCCTGGATGTCTGATTATGAAGCCCCATTCCTCCTAACCCCACAGCCTGGGCCGAAAATCCCTGAAGAAGAGAGGCATCAGATTCCCAGGCCTGAGGCCAGGAACATATAAGAATCATCCCTGAGATCTTGTTGAAGAATTAACTGGAATGGACAAAGCCAGCCCTCTTCCTTGCAGGGGAGCCAGGGTGACTTTCATCCATCTTTCATCCCCCGGGGTTCCCCTGATGACCCTGAGACATAATCCCCGGCCTCCAAGCCTCTGAGGTGCGGTAGGGGGTGTGGAACAGGGGAGCCTTTGTTCTCTAATTAGAGCCTGGGCCTCCCTGAGGCTCAAGATGGGGCCTCTGACTCGGGAGCCTGCAGCTGCTCGAGCCCTGGCTTTCTGAAGCCCGCCCCCTCAGGCAGCCCACCTGCCCAGGTTCACGAAAGGCTGGCCCCTTGATGAGAGAGGGGAGGGGCCACAGGACCAAGGGGCTTTCTGTGGGGTATAAAGGACCTGTCCCCATCTTGTTTGAAACCGGGGATCGTTCATCGGACTTCTTTCCTTGGGACCTGCACGGTAGGCACCTCTTCTCCTGATGGGTGGGGAGCCAAGGAGGGAGGGAGGGAGGGAGGGGAGCAAGGGTGGAGGAAGAGAGGGAGGGTTGGAAGGGAGAATAAAGGTGGAACTGAATGAAAGAGAGGGGTCAGGAGAAAGGGAAGGAAAGGGAGAGGAAGGGAAGGAAGGAGGAATGGATAGCAGAAGGGGGAGGGAGGAGGGAAGCTCTCAGGGGGTGTCTGAGACCTGGCTGCTCCAGGGTGTAGCTAGAAAGCCAAGGTACTCCGAGTTCTCGTAGGAGGAGATGCAATGCCAGAGAAACAACAGCTGGTGAATTTCCTGGGAAAATCCACCGCTGAGGGTCCTGCAAACCTGTGTGGGCCAATCGCTCTCCCCAGGGCACCTGTGTGGAATGTAAGTCATCGGTTATGACCGGCCTTACTGAGCACCTACCACATGCCAGGCTCGATAGGTGACCCA
This sequence comes from Miniopterus natalensis, assembly GCF_054644295.1. Taxonomy (NCBI): domain Eukaryota; kingdom Metazoa; phylum Chordata; class Mammalia; order Chiroptera; family Miniopteridae; genus Miniopterus; species Miniopterus natalensis. The sequence goes on along the minus strand of NC_142096.1, from coordinate 38,045,269 downwards.
CGTTTACGATATTATCCACTTAACCCTCCTGACACCCCAATGAAGAGCCGCCATATGGGCATTTTACTGCCTATAAGACTAGTTCCAGGGAGCTTCAGCGCCTAGCTCAGGGCACTTGAGCGGAAGGCAGAGCCTGAGCCCCCACCCACCCCAGGCCTGCCCAGCTAGAAAGGCCTTGCTCTCAGACAGTTCCCATACTGCATGGAATCGGTCATCAGGAGGTAGCTTGGTGAACCAGGACTCCAGGGTATGCAGACCAGGTGAGACCTCTCAGTCCCACAAGACAGCACTGCCCCCCAGGACCCCTGACAGCCCAGCAGCTTCCTTGGGCAAATGAGAAAAAGGCGGTCCCTCCTCCAGGTGGACACAGCCCCGCACCCAAAGGCACCTGACTTGGCCAATAGATGGTACAGCAGCCCAGACCCCAGTGTGCTTGTGCCCGATCGGGGGCTCCCTCCCCATGCTCAGGGCTGCATCCTGATTTCCCTTTTCTTAGCTCTTAGCTGGGGATAGTGCTGAGGGGCCTTCCAAGCAAGTATCACAAAAATGGTGATAGTTATACAGTGAATAATGAGTGGGCCGCTTGTGTTGGATTTGACGTCAGCATGGCAGGTGAGTGTAATTCACAGGGACTGGCTGACCGCAGTTTCCATCCTGCTTCTGGGGCATCATGGTGCCCCTGCAGTGGAGCCTCTTGGCAAGGTGGCCATGGCCAGTCACCAGACCTGCCTGAGCCTCAGTTCCCCACCTAAAGAGTGAGGCGTGTGCTAGTCAGAGTCCTGGAGTTTCTATACCACTTGCCCGGAAAAATAACCCCATGCAGGGGGGTGCTTAAAGAAATAAATTCTGAACTTACTCTGTTTCTAATTGTGGTAAAATACATAACATGTAATTTAGCATTTTCACCCTTTTTAAGTGTACAGCTCAGTGGCAGTAAGTACATTCACATTGATGTGCAACCATCACCACCATCATCTCCAGAACATTCTCAGCTTCTGCAACTTCACACCATTAAACTCTGACTCCCTCTCTCCCTTCCTGTGGCCTATTTTTAAAAAGCATAATAGAGCTGAGTCAAGGTTATGTCTGTAATAAAGTCCCTTTCGGTCATTTGCATTCTAATAAATATATGCTTGAAAATCCAATAAGTATATTTGCAATTCCAATGAACATCACCCCAGCCTGTCTGCTCTGAGCGTCGGGACAACCCAGGGGAACGTTCCCTGAAAACACCTGAGAGAAAAACAACATCCACTGCGCTAAACTGACCACCCACTCAGGAGCTTCTACTCGAACAGGAGCTGGGGGCTGTCTTGTAAGAGCCTTGACTGTTGCTGGACACAGTGGCTGTGATTTCTCATGTCTTCCAGCCATTTGTCTCCTTCAGGCTCTGTGTAAATGTCCTGCTTTGATTAACTCATTCGGTCCTCACAAGGTGTTAGGCGGGTACCATTATTATAATGAGCAGGTACCTGGGATGTGGGGCATTTTTACCACAAATTGCCAGTCTCTGAGCCCAGTGGTCCCGTCTGTGAAATGAGAGTTTGAGCTAGATGATTCCAGTGCCTCTTCCAAGCTCGGACATTCCAGCTCTCTCATCGTGTGACTGAGAACGTGCCAGGTAGTGGCCTCAGCCTCAGTCGCGTGGCTGTGACTTCACTGGGGTCCTCTAAAATGCCACCAGCCACTGGCCCTCAAGCTTTCCAGGGCATGTCACTGTCCATCTGGCAACGTCCCAGGCCTGGCCCTTAATTTCCAGTCTGGGTTCATGGCCGTGACGAGGAGTCGTTCAGATCTGAGTCTCCGCAGATCAGAGAGCCTGTCTGACCTTGAGAGTTAATCTGCTCTGAGAATTTGTGTAGCTAACAAGGTTATAAGCTGAGCATTATGAATGCACAAGATCAGATCATAACCAGAATATTAGAGAATGCTTAAGCTAAGCGAGAATCCCAAAGAACTCACACCTTACCCCTCTGCATTCATGCAACAAACAGTTGTTTCACAGCCACCAGAGGCTGTGCTAGGCCCTGGGGTAGGTTTGTAGAGTAGCAGTCCCACAGCCCAGCGCTGTCTTCTCCTCTGAAACACCTTCCTTGGTACCAAGCCCCACCCACCAGGCAGGGCGGCCCACCACAGCCCTGGGTGCATATGCAGGACCCTGAGGACAGGGGCAGCCTTTGCAGTTGGGAAGACAAGTTGCAGAAAGTGCTCCTTCTTTCAAGCTGTGCAGTCCTGCAGAGGGCAAGCGTGGGAGTGGAGCACTGGCTGCATTTCATTTCCTGCTTGTTGGCTCAGGGCACCCCTTTTGCACAGTGCATGACACGTACAACCTCACCCTGCAGCCCTGCGTGTGCCCCTGGGTAACACCATCATAGTGTATTATCATCACGCTTGGTCCTAAAAACACGCTCTAAAGCAGAATAGTCACAGTCGACCATCCACCTGACATTCTTTAAGGAGTAGCGTTCCCAGGGAGCTAAAATCATTCCCAAACCCCTCTGGTCTTTAAGTTTTTTCCTTCCCTGTGAAACACATAATTGACCTGCTTGAGCGCAGGCAGTGCCTACTGCAGTTAACTCTGCTGATCTGAGCACAGGGCAGCTATGATTGACATGTGATGGGTTCCTGGACCCTGCCCACCTTGCCCCCTCTCCCCGTGGCAGCCCCCCAAGACTCAGCTCTCTAACCCCCGGGACAGCAGCAAAGTGTTAAAATTGCTCAAAAACCAAAGGCAAGGAAGCAAGGTGGAGTGTCCTTTGCCAACAGGCAGCACCGCCACGCCATGGACAAATTTATTCAGGTCAGGCGATGTTGGCATGAAGGCTCAGTCAGCCTGCTAAGTAGATATTCAGAATGTTGCTGCATCCTCATGCATGGGTTATTTAAAATCCAACTGGCCAAAGTCAAAGTAGAGCACCCGCTAAACTGCCTCCTCCCCCATTAGCCTGTGAACAAGTCACAGGGGAGGGGTGTGTTTTCCTCACCTTGCATTCCTGGATCCCTGCACCATGCCTGGCACACAGTGAATGACCATGGGATGAGTGAATGAAGTGAATGAAAGGACGTGGAAGGGAATGAGGGAGGGAGAAAGGAAGGGAGGGAGGGAGGGAGGTCCTCAAGGAGCACCCAGCTAAGTTTCCATTTTACAGATGGAAAAACTGAGTCTCTTTGATGGCATAGTATTAGTTAGGGGAAAATATGGGACAGAAAGGCCGTCAGGCTTTCTCCTTGACCTCACTGCCTCAAGGGACGGGGGCTCCTGCGGGTTCTTATTCCGTGACGTTTCTGAAAGCTCACTCATCATATTGTACTGGCTTCTCTCCCAGGAGCTGTGCCTGTTGACGCCTCAGTCCCGTCCCGTGCTCGCCTGCTATGGCCGCGCTTGTCCTCATGGGTATGCTGATGGCCCTGGGTGTGGGTGAGTATTGGTATTTGACACTGTATTTCTGGCTTAGTGTACAATTGCTTAACCTGAACATGGGCACTTATTGTCAAATTCCTTCGGCTCTGCTCATGACTACTTTATCCCCTCGCCTAATGAGTGATGGAAACGAAACATTAATGAGGAGCCATAGGTTTAAATCAACTGATCTTTCTGAGCACGCTGCATAATGCATGGGAGATGAGGTGAGATTCGGGGAAAGCAAAGGCAAGGTGGCCAGTGAGCAATCTCCCCTCCACCTGATAGCATCCCCCACCTTGTTTTGTTGATGTCCTTGGAGTGACCTTCCTGACATGCAGCCCCTCCTTTCCTCCTTTTGTAAGTATGACCAGTGTAAAGGTCGAACACTTGCACCCCACATTCTAAACCTGGGTCCCATGCCACCCAAACCTGGTCGCTGAGCAAACTTCTTGGCGGCCTGGGATAATAACTTCAAGTTCACTTGGCGCCTTGCTTTCGAATGTGAGTCTTCGGCGCCGTCGATCTCCTTCCTCGTTTGCACAGTTGTGCAGCTCGCACACGCCCGCACGCCCTCCTTCCGTCCTGCAGCGGGTTGGGGGGTAACTGAGGCCACGCTCTCCCGCATTCTTCTTTCCTTCTCATATTCAGCTGACCGCTGGCCAGCACTGTGAGGGAACCGGTCCCGTCCTCGGGGATAAACAATTTACAGTCCAGGGTGACTTTTTGCGTTGCTAATGAAAATGTGTGGGTGTTGATATCCTGAGAGTAGGAGGAGCCTGCGGGGGGCCAGCATCCCCGATTAGCGCATGGCAGTAAGGCTCGCCCCCACCCTCCGGAACAGCTCAGTGACCAGCTGCACCAAGGGGCGCCTGAGAATTGCCCAGGAGCCGGCAGGGTTTCCCTGCTGCTGGAGTAACCTTAGCCGCTGGCTGATCCGCTATCGAAGTTTCTGAGGCAGTCAGGCCAGATGCGCCCCAGCAACTCCGTGGGCTCCGGGATGAGATCCCAAGTGGAACTGGAGCCCCCAGCGCCCCTCCTGCTCAGAAAGCCTGCGTTATTTTCTTCACGGGCTACCACAGACTAGCACCTAGCACGCGGAAAGTGCTGGGAAAAAATGCACGGGTTCAATGGACGTGCGTCCCGGTTGTGGTCCTGGCTGCCACCGCCCAGCCTCAGCCCAGAGAGCCGGCTGTGACATGTTTGTACCAATCCCATTCTCTATCCTCCTTATCAGGGAGCCACCCTCTGGACACGCCCCACCGTCCACATGAGCTGCCTCCAGGACTCTCAAAAAATATCAGTAAGTGTTCTTTGAACTTTCCTTAGGGGACCTAGTGGGTAGAAAGTTGTCTAGGACATGGGCAGAGAAAATGACCCCTCCTGAATATACCCGAGAGCCACTCACTGCTGTGACATTTGTAGGTAAAGGGAGTCAAGTGAGATTCAAAAACCTCTCCCTCGACGGTCAGCCTTGGTGTCGGACCCACATCGGTCTCTCCTTTGAGACAAAGTACTAAAAATTCCCATCAAAAGACAAAGGTCAGCTGGGAGGGGAGCCAGGAGAAGGAAGTCAATGGTCTTCTCATGAGGGTTATAGGGCAACTAACTGAATTTCAGCTTCAAATTGGGCTCCGGACTCCCTCAGGCAGAGCAATAGGTAGATGGCATCTCACAGCTATTAAAGTAGCCCTACATTCCTTGGGGGAGGGGACATTTTCCTGGTGGCAGATTATACAGATTTCTCAGGTAGGTTCTTTTATGGCCATCACGGAAGAACAAAGCCCATAGTGAACTAGCTGGAGGCTAGCCTGAATTCAAGGGTCACTTTCGACCTTTCAGGGAGGTAAGTCAACTGGATTATTTGTGCGTGAGCCCCTGCAATCAAAGAGCTGAGTCCCACCCAGACCCCATGACAAGTGGCCTCCCTCCAAATGGCATAACCCCCATGAGAAGTGCAATGCCCACCAGGAGGCCTTGGGTAGACCTTTAAACTCCCAGGCCACACTTGGCACATAGAAGGGTCTGGTCCAAGAAACTGTGTCAGCAGGCCATGGCCGCTGTCCCTCTTCAGTGGCAGTAGCCCTGGCAGCGACCACACAGAGTCCAGGAACCCCAGGTACCAGCTCAGGTGCAGGGAATGGGCTCAGGTGGAGCAGCCCCAGACCCTTGCTGGCCTAGAAGCTTCATTCGCCATAAGAATCAGTATCCCTGGGAACAACTTCATAGCTTCAGTTTCTAGGATGCCCAGAGGGACATGCCTAATTGCAGGAGTCATCCCCCCCAGAATTTACAGTTCATCCATAGTTCCTGCCAGCCCAGGTCCACTTTACCATCCTGGGGACTTTTTTATCATTGAGCAGTGTTGCCTGGTAACGCAGGCCCTGTTTCATCTGATCAGGTCTCCATGGCAACCTGTGCTACTAGGAAGTTAGCCCAAGGTCAAATCTCTCCTTAGAGAAAGAGGAAGGGTTTTCCTTCCTCTCCAGAGGGTGGACCGGGAAGGGGAGAAACTACTGCTCTGTAATTTGCTTTCTCTTGCTTCCACTTAGATGTCACATTCTTCAACGGGATGTTTAAAAATGTGGAAAGTGCGACCGAAATTTTTGGTAAGTTAGATCTGAAATTGCTTTTACCTCCCGGGTGTCAGAGCATGGTGCCTGTGGGGGAAACCTAAGGAAATGACCTTGGACTCCGCCCTCTGGGCTCCCACGGCCTCCCCAGAAAGCTCCCCACAACTGTGATCCTGGCTCTGAGCAGAGAGGTGGCTCCTTTATTGCAGGCGCCTCCGAGTAACTTCATAGGTTAGTCCTGACCGCACCCTGGCCAGGAGAGGAATGGTAGCCCCATTTTACAGGCAAGAAAACTGAGTCTAAGGAAGTTAAGTGACTTGCCCAAGGCCACATGGCTAGAAGGGAAAAGTTCTCTTCTAAATCCAGAGCTTAGGCCCCCTCCACCCAAATTTTTTTATTTTCTTCCCCCAACTAATAACTATGCATTAGGCCTAAGAATTTCAAAGGGCATCTAGTATTCTATTTATCAATAACATATCTATCAAGCAACTATCAATCATCACAGTGGTTCCTATAATTTGATTGCTAAAATTACTCAAAAAATATGATTATAACCTGATGGACATGAGCCGGGAGATTCTGAACTGCTATTGGATTAGACACTGCTGGGCATAAGATTGCACCTGATTTTGTACATATGATGAAGTGCAGGTGTCCTGTAAGTTTTGAATAAAAATGTGTGTTTACGTAAATACACACACACCTTAGAGTGGCTTTCCCCACCAGCGTAGAATCATTTCTTCATTGTTTTGATTAGAGTGTGGAAATGAACAATGGGGAGAAATTTGGGCCAGGTAGGAAGCAACCAGAACAGTCGGGTGGAGCTGGTCCTCACCAGCAACTCTGGCTCCCCCAGCTCCCTCTCGCAACCCCTGCACTTCAGTGTGGTGGGCTCATCTCACTTAGCCCTTAATGGCCCTGAGGTCAGAAAGGCAGAGAGTGGAGACGGGTGCGCATGAGGTTTAGAGACAAAACACTGGATACTGTTTTCCTGCCAGTTTTGTCTGCCAGAACATTTTTGTTTAGGGCAAGTTACCATCGCTGGTGGATGCCTCAGGTGTGGCTCTGACTTGTTTCCTTACCTGTGAAATGGAGGTGATAGAACAACACCTGCCTCGTGAGGTTAATACGAGGTTTTTGGGATAAGAGACAAAGTGAATGCTCTCTAAAGCATGTCAGTCTAAGTGCTATTTCAAGCACAGTCCCTGGAACATAGCAGGTGACCCCAAATTATGTCTGTACCCCTTCTCTTTCTGCACTGACTTTCAGTTCTCTAGTGCCAGTATTATATCATTGGGGATCCATTCAGCAAGCTAACAGTGACTTAAATAATATATTTAATTATCCCACATAAGCCATCTGAAGGCACTGGGACTGGTGCAGTAGCTCATTGCAGGTTTCCGAGACCAGCAGGCTCATTCTGTCTCACCCCACTGCTACCCTGGGCACATTGGTTTTTCAGCTTTATACTTGGGACCTCATGGTTGCAAAGTGGTTGCTGCAGTTCCAGCCAGCATTTCCTCACCCACATTCAAGGAAGGAGAATGGTGTTGATCAAATGGATCTTCTCCCATGCCTTTATTGTTTATTAGGAAACAAATACTTTTCCAAAGCCTCCAACAGACTTTCCCTTAAGTTGTTTTGGCCAGGTCTGGGCTCCATGCTCAGCCTTAGACCATCATGGGAGCATGAGATGGGCACAACCAGCTGAGAGTGGTCATGTGACATCCCAGGGACTTGGGGAGAAGGCTCACGTCCTTGAGTACTGTGCAGCTTTGATGGCAAGGAAGAAGGGAGGATGACTATTAGGCGCGCAGCCAGCAGGGACCCCGGCTTATAAGCCCCCTTCACTTTCATAGCCTAGCACAGTCCTGAGTACACAGCAGGTGCTTAGTAGGCTGAGAGGCACCATCAGCACACGCTGCGGGAAGCTGGGAACGGGCCCCCTCCTGCACGCTGGCTCCCAGCGCCGCCCTGCTGTCCCCGCAGACTGCCTGGGCTCCCACTTCACCTGGCTGCAGGCCGTCTTCACCAACTTCCCCGCGCTGCTCCAGTTCGTGAGTGGCATGCGGTGTGTGGCCGGTCTCTGTCCCCGGGACCTGGAAGACTACGGCTGCGCCTGCAGGTTTGAGATGGAAGGGCTGCCCGTGGACGAGTCTGACAGGTGAGCAGGACCCTGGGCGAGCCGGGGCAGCCTGGCTGGAGCTTGGCAGGGCGCGGGCCCAGAAAGCTCCCCAGGGGACCAGGCGGTGTCTCAGTTCTGTCACTTACCCGCTGGGAGACTGCTTTCCTCATCTTTACATCGCAGTTACTCTGTGATCTGCTCATGTCCTGGGAAGTTATCAGGATCCTGGGTTATGTCCGATATACAAATCTTTACTTTCGTTTCTCAAAGTTTGGGTCCACCTGTGGCAGAACCACCTGGATGCTCGCTCACAGGCAGAGTCCAGAGACCCATCCAGATACCTATCGACTCACCTTCAGGTAGAACCAGGGAGTCTGAATTATACACAAGCTGTCCAGGGGGCTCTGAAGCATAACAAAACCTGAGAACTATTTGTAATTCAGGATAGTCCTGGACACCAGGGGTAAAGCAACTATGAAGGTTTCTGAGAAATTTTCAACAAGCATGTACCAAATACCAGTAAGATGTGAATGTTGTGCTTATATAAACAGGACACTACCCTTGCCTCAGAGAGGTAAGTGCCTAGTGGGAAATATAGAGAAAACATAAGTGTCCGATCAAGATGCCCCCTCCCTGCATGCAAGGGGAGCGAATTCAAGCCAGATAGCAACTTCTACCCATCAGATTGGCAATCAAATTTAAAGTCTTAGAAGCAGCAACTGTTAGCAAGGATAGCCGAGCAGACACTGGTAGCAGGAGGGTCTATTAGGAAAATTCTATGGAATCTGTTAAGAGTTTTAAGACATATTGCCTACGAGCCAGTAATTCCAGTCCTGTTCCTGAGGGCTCTGTGACCTGAGGCAAGTTATTTAACTTCTTATGCTCTAGTTTCTTCATCTATAAAATGGCCCTAATAATAATGCCTACCTTATAGTTATTATTTAGGATTAAATGGCCAAATACAAGTTAAAGAGTTTGGGACGCTGCCTGGCTTACTAAGTATTCAAGAGTATTAGTGATTAAGCGATAGTAAGAGTGTGGTTGGGCTGGAGCAGGAGTAGGAGTAGTGACAGTGACTAATGACGTTAGTATTCCTAGAGCAGCGGCAGGAACAGTCACTGTGGGGCTGCAGGGGGCGGGGGGGTAGTAACAGTGCTAGTAGTAACCGTAGGCACAGTAGCTATAGTAGTATTAATAGTGCCAGCAGTAGTAATAGCAGTAATAACACAGCAGCAGTACTAGTAGCAGCAGTAGGACTGCTAGTTGTAACCATAGCAGCAGCAGCAGTAGTGTGGAAGCAAAAAATTGAACCCAGGTCTGGACTCTGCTCCAAGAACCGTGCCCCACCCCACTGGCACCCAGCGCAGTGTGAGGGCTGTGTGCTCTCATCTACAGACTCACAGAAGTGGAAAGGACCCCCCTTCGGAATCCATGGGGCAGCCTTCCGTCTCCCCTGGCATGTCTCCTCCAGGACACCCTCTGTGAATGTCTCGCCTCCCAGGCACCAGGGCAACCTCTGGGCTCCCCAAACCTCTGGGCTTCCCTTTCTTGCACCTCCCACGTGGGAGGCTACGTGGACACAGCCTGTTTCCCACTCTGCTCAAGGTCCTCTAAGGACCATCTGCTCAGTAGTATCTCTGTAGGCCCAGCACGGACCACAGCACCTGGCACATAGAGCTCAATAAATTAAAGGATTGACTAGGTGGCCAACTTCCAATTGCTTTTCAGAGATGAAAAATAAATAAGTGCACTGATTAGAAAGTGATGTGTCCTTGATTGACAAGAACTAATGACTTTGGAATGAAAATACATCTCCAAATCTCTAAGAGAGGGCGCAGGTCACCTCTGGACCAAAGGGGCAGTTTCCCGCTTCTGCGACCATGAGCAATGTCCTGGAGCCAGCTCATTGACATTCAGAAAGGGGGAGGCTGCTTCTGTACAAGGCATCGTGCCAGGGCCACTTCTGGGGACGCTTTCCTTTTGGGTCCTCCCTTGTCACTTCCTTTAATTATTAAAACACCTTGCAGACTTAGAGGTCAAAGAAACGAAGCTATAATTCATCACTGTCTCCGATCCCCAAAGAATGTTCAAAGCACAGGTGGCAAGAAACTGGCAGAATTTGGGGTCACGCTCAACTTCAATTACGTTACACAGATCAGCTGATGGGTCGGGGATTTCCAAGCTCCTGGAGGACAGGTGATGGCCCCCTTGAACTTGAGCTCCAGACTGCAAAAATAATCGCTACCATTTACTGAGTGCCTACCACATGGCAGGATCCGTATAGATGATTTCTTGAACCCTCCAAATCCTTATGAGCTATGTTGTGTGAGACAAGGTCATCAGACAAGGCCTGTACATTCTTTCTTCTTGCCATTGGTCTCTGCTGACCCCCTGTGTGCCGGTGTCAGCCACGCTCTGAGGTCAACCTGGGCTTTGGCAAGTTACAGAGGCCCATGTGTCTCAGTCCCCATAAATGTAAAGGCTCATAATGATAACAGCACTTGCTGCATAAGCAATATAATTCAAATATTGTGTGGGTGTGTGTATGTATGTGTGTAAGTGTGCTGAGCATCTGAAACTGACCACCGCCAGGAAGCATCTGGAGACATGGGGCAATCGAAGGCTGCCTGCCTCCCTCCTGACCCTCCCCCCCACACACTCTTACCCTGACCCTCCCCCACACTCTTATCCTCACCCTCCCCCACACTCTTACCCTGACCCTCCCCCACATTCTTACCCTGACCCTCCCTCACACTCTTACCCTAACCTTCCCCCACACTCTCATCCTGACCCCCTCCATCCGCCCCAGCTGCTGCTTCCAGCACCGAAGGTGCTATGAGGAGGCTGCTGAGATGGACTGTCTCCAAGACTCCACAAAGATTATCACAGATGTCAACTGCTCCAGCAAGAAGATCACGTGTGGTGAGCATCTCCAGGTGTCCCCGGGGCAGCAGGGGGCTCAGAGGCCCCAGGCTGGACCCGGCCAAGGGCTCCCAGGGTTCATGTTCATCGTTATCACCATTGGCATCATTGGCATCTATACTTAGAGCCCCACGAGGGCCAGTTCTACGGCATCTATACCTCACACAGTAGATGCACAATAAATGCTTTTTGAGGTGACACAATAGTCAATCAGCAGATTATCTAATTTATAGTTTTTATATGTGTAGCAACCCTGGGAACTTGGGAAGGGGAAGTAATTTGCTATTTGTGTATCATGAGACATTGGGGCAATTATTACCTCCTCTGAACCTCAAAATGGGGAGAAAATCTGCCTCAGAGAGTTGTTATGAAAATTAAATAATGCTCACAGGACAATTAACCTGGAGACTGGTGTACGCTAAGAACACAGTGGAGGGAGAAGCCGTACTGGATGAAGGCTGTGGTGTTCATTGTAAGAATCAGCTGTCCACCTTGCGCGCTGTGCGACTCCAGGAATTTTATTTCATGTCTCTGGGCAGAAGGAGCAGACTAGGCAAAGGCATAGAGAGAAGAAGAGCAGGCACGTTGGCGGTGCCACCTTGGAGCCGCCCTTTATAAGTGCCTACTGTGTGCCGTATGCTTTATACACAGCAACTCAGATCTTTAAAGAAACTGTCAGATGGAGGTCATTATTCCCACTTCTCAGACAAGGAGAGGAAAGCTCAGAGAAATTAAATGACTTGTTCAGAGTTACGTAGCCACAAAGTGGCAGAGCCAGGGTTTGACTCCAGGTGAGGCCGACTCCACAGTCCAGGTGACATGGATCAGCTGGAATAAGGAGCTTCCAGAAAGCGGCGAGCAGAGGCATGGGAGTGAACCACCAGGCGAGGCACACGGTGAACACTGAAAGCACTACTCATTCATTCACTCACCCATTCACTCATTCAACAGATATGACCGAGCACCTACACCAAGTCCAAGACAAGTGTCCAGGTGTTAGGGACATCCTGACATTCTGGAATTTTGTCATGGTTGTCAGACTCTGAAAATACCAAAAACAAATGATACGGTCTATTAGATAGTCAAAAGAGCTGTGGAGGACAATAAATCAGGGAGAGGGACAGGGAGGCTGGGGTAGGGGCACCTATTTAAATAGAAAGGTCAAGAGAAGCCTCCCAGAGAAGGTGACAGTTGAGCAAAGACAGAGAAGAGGCATATCCGGGAGAAGAGCCGAGCAGGTGGACGAAACAGCAAGTGTGGGCATGTGGACCCGAGGCTCCAGGTGCCTGGGGTGTGAGAAACAGGAGGCCGGTGAGGCCGGAGGGGGTGGTGAGGGAGAGGATGAGGTCTGAGGAGCGGGACCCGCGGCGTTTACTTTGAGTTGGGAGGCTCTGAACACAGAAAGCACGTGGTGTGATGGGGCGGGACCTGAGTTTTCAGAGAGCTGTTCTGGCTCCTGTGAGAACAGACTGATCAGCAGCGGCGGAGGCAGGGAGAGTAGTTAGGAGCCACTGATGTAACCCATGCCACAGGTGATGGGGTGGCCCAGGAGAGTGAAGCGGAGATGGGGACACCTGGGCAGACCCTAAATAGTTTCATTGAAAGCAGAGCCCATAAAATCGTGCTGATGTGACAGTAAAGGAGGGTGCATGGGCCCAGACTGGACCCACACAGCTGAACAGATGGAACAAGAGATGAGGTCACTTGTAAGAGGCGTGGGGCTTGGCAGGGCAAGTCAGGAGCTCAGCTTTGGCATTTGCATTACCTCTTGGGATTCCCAGTGAGCTCTTCCAGCCGGCTCTGCCCTTGCTGTGTGCGCAGAGTCCAGGGACCCTTGTGAGCACCTGCTATGCACCTGCGACAAGGCTGCCATAGAGTGCCTGGCCCAGTCCACCATCAACTCCTCCCTGAACCTGCTGGACACCTCCTTCTGCCTGGCTCCGCCTCCGGGTAGGAGGAACCTGGCCCTGCATCCTTGGTGGGCTGATGGTTGGGGCGAGAGCTAGTGTGGGACCCTGGTGTGGGTGCCTGTATCTTCAGATGCCAAGTCCTGCACCTTCTCTCATTCCACACACTTACTGCTCTACATGGGTTTTCTTTGCAGAGACAACCAGCAGGGAGGAGCTGACGGCCCTTCTGCCCAAAGGTAGGCCCCCTAGGGAAGCTGCTCTTACTCGGACCTGAGGGGCCAGACTACGATGGGAGCTGGGGGACACACATGCAACTGATGCCTGTTATTCCCTGTTCACCAAAGTTCCCACGACCTCTCAGGCCCAACACCATGGCTACCTGGGGGTGGGAAGTTCAAGGTGTACCTCCGCAGAGCATCCCGTCTCCTGAGCTGGGTCTCTCTCAGAAGTAATCTTGCAGTGTTTGGTAAAGAGGGAGTTGGGGTGTGTGTGTGTGTGTGTGTGTGTGTGGTGGATTTCCAAGTGTATGCGGGTGTGATATAGTGTGTGCATGAGGGAGTGCGTGTGGGGTGTGCATGTGGGTGTGTGTGTATGCATGTGCATGGGTGTGTGCATGTGCATGGGGGAATGAGTGTGGTGTGTGTGTGTGCATGGGGGAGTGTGTGCAGGATGCGTGTGTTGCATCTCCAGGTATCCTCTGGGTCCAGCATTCTTTCTTCTCTGCCATCCTGCCTCTCCTTAGAAGAGAGGCCTTCTCAAGTAAGGATACAACACTCCACAGCCACAATCCTTCAGGGTTTACAGCGTTTTCATTGTCACAGCCTGTGTTCAATAGTGTCACCTTCTCCACCAGAATCCAGGACCACCTGGAATCCCTCCTGAGCTGGGCCTGGTTGGGGACCCCTGCATTCTGGGAGGCGCACTAGAGGCAGGGAATCCTAAGCCAGGAGGAACTGCCCTTCTCTGGCAGCACCTTGCACAGTCCCTCTTCCCTTCGTCCCACAGTCCCCACCCAGCCTGATCTTGGTTGAGACCCTTAAGACTTGGTGTTCACACTGTGGCCATCACTCATTGCTGTTGGGGACTCCCTCTTTTTCAGTGGAACCTGTGGAGCCCACGGACACCAGCCTGGTGGCCCTCTCAGGAGAAGGTGAGCTCAGAGGGATAGACGTGCCACCCAAATGCCCACATTTTGATTGTAGCATTGGTCTCCTTGCTGGAATTACTTCCCCTCAAATGCCCCCTGCCTTGGCCTGCAATGGATCAGCTTCAAGTCCATTTAAAAACAAATCCCAGTGCCTCCTGACTATAAATCTCTACTTGCTCAGCTTTCTCCCAGGCTCCTTGCAACCTCAGTAGGGTTGTCAGGTAAAATGCAGAACTCTCACCCTTCACCATCTGAAGTTGAACTTCGGATGAACAGCAAATAACTTTTGAGCATAAGTGTGTCCCATGCAAATTCTGGGATATACTTATACTAAAAAAGTGTTTGTTACTCATCTGAAATCCAAATTCAGCTGGGCATCCTGAATTTTTATGTTAGATCTGGCGACCCTACACTCAGAGAGATCACCACACACAACCATCTCCCTAAGAGTTTGTTTGTCTCTCTCCTCTGCTGCTGCTGCTGCAGGAAGGATAGAAGCAGAGACTTGTGGTGTGGTCTCCTCCCCCAGCCATTCCACGTCCAAGGGCATCTCATCCTACACGGCTCCCAGACAGCCCATGCCTTGGGGGCCCCAGGCCTAGAGAAGAGAGGAAATGGCAGCCAGGCCACAGAAAGCTTCACCATCTGCCCAGCCCAGGCACTAACCACACCCAGTGACTTCCATTCTAAAGGAAACGCTGCAGATTTCGAGGCCCCATCCCACAATCCCAAAATAATCCCCAACCCGTACATTTTCCATTGTCTTCAGCCCAAACCACCATCACCTTGTGGAGTGAACCTGGGAAACATGCAAAGGAAACAAGGTTCCTCAAGGAGTCTAGAGTTTAACTGGAGAAAACGGATACACACACCTTCGCCCCCGCAACTCACGCGCACTCGTACCCATGACCTGGACAGTACACACCAGTGCCGTCCAGGGGAGGCCTGTCAGGACTCAACCACACAGGTGCAGGCGCAGCTCAGGAGGAAAAGCTGTAGGGCTTGTAACTGTTGTCACCATCATGTGATGAAGCATTTATGTGTTGGAGTTGAGCAGATTTGGGATAGAATCCTGCCTCTCCCATTTTCATCTGTGACTTTGGGAGAATGGTTTAACCTCTCCAAGCTCCAATGTCTTTATTAGCATAAAGCAGGGGTCAAAAAACTTTCTGTAAAGAGCAAGATAGTAAATGTTTTAGACATAGGATCTCTGCCACAGCTGCTCAACTCTGCCATTGCAGGGGAAAGCAGCCATGGACAATAGGTCACCTCGTGGTTGAGGTGACGTATTGTCCATGGCTGCGGCTCTGTGCCAATAAAACTTTATTTACAAAAATAGGCCGAGGGCCAGACCCCAGTTTACCAACCCCTGGAAAGGGATGATTATATCTGCCTTTCAGGGTGGCAGAGGATTCAATGAGAGAGAGTATGGAAAGATTCTGGGCCAGCATCTTCTTCTAGAAATTCTAGAGGGACTGTACAAAGCAGCACATACCATTGAATCACATGCAGGACACTAGACAACTAGCTTAAAATAAATAACCTCATTTAATGCTCACATAACCTCATGAAGTAATTGCTGTAACCTTCATACTGAGATGGTATGTTGAGATGGAGAAAGAAGTTGCCCAAGCTGAGTGGTAAGGCTGGGATTGAGGCCTCTGATGTGTCCTTCCTTACTTCT
The DNA here is from genome assembly GCF_054644295.1 of Miniopterus natalensis. Classification (NCBI taxonomy): domain Eukaryota; kingdom Metazoa; phylum Chordata; class Mammalia; order Chiroptera; family Miniopteridae; genus Miniopterus; species Miniopterus natalensis. Next base: position 38,029,508 of record NC_142096.1, on the reverse strand, counting down.
AGAATGAACTCCCACTTAAGCTGCCTTCCCACAAGGACCTGATCCAATCAGGGTCAATACTGGCTCTTTCTGCTTTTTGCTGGTGTCTTTGCCTGAACACAGGACTGACACTAATCTGGCCCCTCGTCCACTGAATGGTAACTGACTTAAGCACCAATGTGCAGACACACCCACCGCACGATCAGATTGCCACGACCCTTCACTCAGTAGCCTCAGCTCCCAAACCCATTTTATTTACAGGTGATCTGGCCCAGCTAAGGTGCTGAGCTGGACTGATAATTGATCATTGATTGATAATTGGGTGATTTTTCTTCACAGTGTCTGCTGATACCAGAGCTGACCAGCTGACCACTCTCTCCAGGACAAGTCAACTGACCACTCTCTCCAAGACAAGTAAGCAGAGGGGCCTTCAGAGGCCAGCATGGAGTCCAGTAGAGAAATTCCATCTCTGTAAATATTTGCATTCAGTTTGGTGACCACTTTTTGATGGGGCCCAGAGGAAATATTATTATAACATTTTGCAGATAGTGTAGGAAACTGAGGCTCTGAGGGGGTGGGTGGTTTAAAAGTTCCAAATTACTCAGCAAGTGATTAGTTGGACTGGTCGCTAACCCCAGGTTTGAGGCTGTAAGGCCTTTCTTTCTATTATATGACAGTGACTGACATAGAGCAACCCTTACCTAAAAATACCTAAGCCAAGAAGTCATAGGAAGAATTAGCCTAACCATTTACTTTGCTTGTGGTGATTAATGACCATGGATGCTTTATTAATAAGTATAAATCACTGATAATGACTGTTATTTACTCATTACTAAGAAAGGTTAAAGGGCGGTGACATTGTTGAGGACCTCGATGGGCTAGCAGGTTTCTAAGCCCCTTCCTGATTCTCCCCTGGTGCTGGGAGCCCACTATCGCCCCCACTTTACTGGTGAAGGAGAAGCTCCAAGAGGTAGAGTCACTTGCCTGGGGTAGTTCAGTGTAGGTTCCTTTACTTCTGAATCTATACATTTCTGTCTTTGAAGAGAACCATCTGCCCCACCGTAGAACTATTAAGAGTCTCTTTGCTGGAGCATTTCTGTCTCCAAGACTGACTGTTTAAGCCTAATGTTCACATCAAACCACCATGATCTTGATCTCTGACACAGAATTTCAGGCAGTTCCTTCCTTTCTGAAGCATTTTGGAGTGACGATCTCTGGCTCTTTGTGGTTCAGCCAGCAGTGAAATCGTAGCCTAGCACAGTGGTTCAAGGGTCAACTTTAGCAGGTGACCTGGGTTTGCATTCTGCCACTTTCTAGCCCTGTGAACTTAAAGGGGGGACCTCACTTTTCTGTGTGTCACCTTTCTCATCACTGAATGAGGGTGGGCATTGTAGTAACTCATGGGGTTGTTACGAAGTTAATCTGAGCAAAGCACTTGGTGCTGTACCTGGCATGTGGTAAGCCTTAGTCTGTTCAGGCTGCTGTAACGAAGTGCCACAGACTGAGTGGTGTATAAACAGCAGAAACTGATTTCTCACAGTGGTGGAGGCTGGAAGTCTGAGATCGAGGCACTGGCAGATCCTGTGTCTGGTGAGGGCCTCTTCCTGACTCATAGACAGCCAGCTGTCTTCCTGCTGTGTCCTCACATGGTGGAAGGGACCAGGGAGCTCTTTACAGGGCACTCATCCCATCCATGAGGGCTCCACCCTCATGACCTAGTCCCCTCCCAAAGGCCCCACCTCCTAACACCACCCCATTGGGGGCTAAGATTCCAACATGTCAACCTGGGAAGACGCAAACACTTGGTCTGTAGCATAGTACGAGCTTCACTACTGTTAAAAAAGCAACAAACTCATTTCACAGAGAAGCAGAGGCTCAGCGGCCTTCCTGGAGCCACATGGCGAGCAAAGGCACTCACAGTTCTTCTGCCACATTCTTCCCTCTTCAAAATAATATGGTTTCAGCAGGTTCACCTGCAGCTGACTTTCCAGCAAGCCTGGGGAAGGGGGTGGTGTCGAGGTCTCTTTTTGACTCAGTGGTGACTGCCCAACACCAGGTCTCCTGGGAAGCCAGCAGGGGCCGAGCAGAGACCACATGGCCTCCCTGTGCCCGGTGGATGGAGCTGCCTCGAGAACAAGGTGTGGCAGGCTGGGGTTGACACTCACCCTGTCTCTCTTTCTTGGGAGCAGAACTGCAAGACCAGGAAGGCACAGAAACCGTGAGGACCACAACCCCTCCCGGTGAGCACCCTTGGCTTCTCCTGCCTTTGACTATGTCGTTGCCCCTATACATTTATTAACTCGGGCGTGTTACAAAGCAGCCTGGGGGAAGAGACACCAAACTCAAAATGGAAGAAATCAGGAAGCCAGTTTACTTTTAGAGCCCCCGAAAAGTAGACAAATTAAATTAAATGTTGATCCATTCACAGAAAGAAATGGATGATTTTTTTAAAAATATAGAAAGCTCTATTTTGTTTTCTGTTTACATCACCTGCAATTTCACATTATAAAGTAGCCACTTTTAATACTTGAAGATGCTTTCTTCCAGCCTCCCCATGCATATCTACGACGACACCCAAGAGCCACCCAGCCCTCAGAACGGAGCTGGGGCAGCAGGTGGGTGGGGCCCAGCCACCGGACCAGCCTGGGCTGGAGGTGCAGCCTGTGGGCTGCGGACGGGGCTGCCTCCAGCTCAGACGGCAGGTGGGGCTGACAGTGAGAGCACAGGGGCGCCTGTGTGAGGGAGCAGGGCCAGGCCACGCAGCCTTGCTGGCCACGGTGGGAACCCCCCGCTTAATTCTGAGCATGAGGAGAAGCTGCTGTGGTGTTTTGAGGGGTTTGAACCGTTTGCTTGCCTACAGGATTGTGGGCCACGCATCAGTTTAATTTCCCGTCATTCTTGTCTCTTCACTTGTTAATGCTGCGATGGGGCCTCACTTGGCAGGCACATGAGAGTGACCAGGACGCAAAGGCAGGCCTGAGCGGTGACAGTTCTCACCCACGGGACGTCATCCGAGCGTCTAGCCAGGCTCCTGACAGTTTCAAGGTTATCATAGAAAACTGGGAATCCACGTGCCATTCCTGGATCCCTGAGACTCCCTCCGCTCTGACGTCTGCAATCCCAGTCTGGGGGCACTGTCCTGCTCTGAAATGCCTGCCTGCCTTTGGCCTTGACCTTGTATTGCCTGCACTCTCTCCTCAGATCCCTTTTTGAGTATGGACTGAAAAGTTGTGCATTTTCAGGATCTGCAGAGATTGCTGCCACAGCTGGAGGAGTTCCCGGCATGAAATCTTTGGGGTTGGCTGTGTCACCTGTCAAAAGTGGTCCCGAAGAGACCACTGGAAAAGGTGAGCAGAAGCAGGCAGCCAGGTGTCTGTCTCCTCCCGGCCTTGAGATCCTTTGGTTAGGTGGTTAAAAAGCCACTGTATCCCACTGAGACCTTGTCATGTAGCTGCGACGGGAAGGTGCTGTCCCCTTGCAGATGAGAGACTCACAGAGGATGGACTGTCCTGCAGGCACCCAGCGCTGGGGGGCAGGGAGGGGAAGCCCCTGGCCCATGCTCTTGCCGCTCCCACTGGCCAGAAGGAAAGGCCTGGCGTCGCCACACCCTGGTTTCTTGGAAAGAATGAAACTCGTGGGCCTTATAATCCTCTCCTTGGCTCTCCTCCTTTGGGTGCCTGACCAAAGCCCTGCACCTGCAGGGAGCCGCAGGCAGGGGACTCGGAGGGGGACGCTGGTGCTACTGGGCAGCCGCCCACCACGCGGGAAGCAGAGCTGCGCACGCAGCTGCGTGAGAGGGAGGCGGGCAGGGGCTCCCGGGAACCCTGGCCTCCTAGTGCTCACCAAACCTACGAAGGCGGGGTCTGCCCAGCGCAGGAGGGGGGATAGGGTGAAGATGGGGGCGGGGGGGGGGGGAGAGAATCAAGGTTCTGAAAGACAGGCCCCCAGGTGCGCTGACCTGCTGGAGCCAGCCAGCGAAGGGGACAGCCAGGAGTGCCCCGGATGCCGGGTCCTGCCCGTCCCTCTACTCAGTAGTAAAATGTGGCCCAAAGAGCATCTTCTGTCCTGACGAGTCCTGGCGCCTGAGCGGGATGTAACAAGGAGCCTGGGCGAGCAGACAGCTCAGAGAGAAAGACAGCTCAGCCCAGAAGGGGACTGGTCACAGAACAGTCCCCCAGAGTGGGGGTGGGAGGCAGAGGATATGGGCTCCTGGTATGACCCATGGACATTTGGACCCTGCCCTCCTGGGAGCACAGTCCTGACATGCCTGGCTCTCCTGGTCCTCGTTTCCCATCAGCTTGTGACAGGTTCACCTTCCTGCACCTGGGAAGTGGGGACAACACACAGGTGATGCCACAGCTGGGAGAGATGCTCTTCTGTCTGACATCCCGGTGCCCGGAGGAGTTTGAGTCCTACGGCTGCTACTGTGGGCAAGAAGGACGAGGGGAACCAAGGGACACCCTGGACAGGTAGGGATGCGCAAGGGTGGCAGGCCGGTGGCACCAATGCTGCCTGCAGTGAGAGGTGACAACCCTCCTCTACCTGGGCCGTCCCTCTAGGTTCACAAAGAGCTTGTTGCCTGCATCACCTCACTCAGGAGGCTCATCGCCATCGCAGGCCCATTTCTCAGGTGGGCAGCTGAGGCTCAGCCTTGTCTGAGGCCATTCATGTGTGAAGGGCAGAGCCCATAGATCTAGACCATTGGGTGTGGGAGCCTGGAGCTGCACCACAAACACTTCCCAGCACCCTAAGAGGGTCACTCAGAGGGACCCCAGACCTGCCCGTTTGCAGTGAGCGACACAGACGATTGGTTTCTCCGCTGCTCTGCTCTGCCAGAGACCACTTTGAAATTAGCTTCCCAACAACTTTTAAGTGTCACCGGTAAATTTTATATCTGAATTTCATGTTTACCACCTGGGAGGAATTGCACTGGCCTCAGGCACCCATGAGTTGATTCGCTCAGGGGTGCGTGCGTTCGGCCCACACTTCTTGAGCTTTCGCTCTGCGCCAGCCACTGCGCTCGGTGGCGGCAGCTTAGAAACTGTTCAACTGGACGAGCAGATCAGACCACCCGTGTCCAACGGGACCCGCGCAGTGAAAGAGACGGGCAATTTTACAGAAACCCCACCGGGTGTCATCAGTGCGTCAGGAGAGACGCAGGAAGCGGAGAACTCAACCTGCAGATGAGTTTGAGGAATATTCTGAGATCAGCAGTGAGGCTGGAAGACGGGTCGCAGGTGGACATGGCCCGTCCACAGCCGGTTGAGAGCTCCGCGTTGAAAAGGCCTGTGACCGCCTCGGATGCTGTGTTTCCCAAAGAAATCAACAGCTAGAGCTGAACTTAGAAAGAAAAGACGAGTCTTGCTGTGGTTAATACAGGTAACACGAAGGGCAGGGTTAGGGCCGGCAGCTGGGGCGTTACCGAGGTCGGATGGGGTGTGATGGCTGCATTGCTCACCCCCCCCCCCGCCTCCACCCTGGTTTTTCTCCCATTTCTACTGCACAGTCATCCTGACCCTTCAAAACGTCCCTCCCGCCGGGTGACACTAAGGAATTTTTGATTCTAGCAAAGTGTACAGCACTCTGTGGAATCATAAGCATGCCTACACATGAAATTTGGAAATATGCCCTTTACTCTCCACGACAGAGAACACTGTATCGCCCTGAGTCCCTAGCACCTCTGAGATTAGGCAGGGGACAGAAAGCTGGGCAGCAGCCGTGCCGAGCCCTGTGGAATCCCACGGACAGAAAGCGGGGATGTTTTTGAAGATGTTCCCTGACCACTGAGCCTACTGCACAAAAATATGAGCTTTGACCAGGCAGGCAGGTAAGTTACGATGGGGCTTCCTTGACGCCCATGGGGATGCAACGGAAAAACTGAGAGCCACAGCCTTGGCCGAGGAAGAGCTGGCCAAACGGGCACCATTTTCTGCAAGGGTGTCTCTTCAAAACCATGCATCCTTTACTTTCTGGGCAACTTGAATGATTTTCAAGGATATTTCTGATCATACGTGATTTCGGGTTCACTCACTGACTTTAGATTTTAACTATTGTACTAACTCTCCATGGGCACCCGCCCCAGCCAGATGCGCACACGAGATAGCGGGGCTCTGTGGGAGTAACAGCTGAGCTGACGCCCACCTGCAGCCGCTGGCTGATGTGACGCGTGAGGTGGGGGCTGCCTCCCCTTGCCAGCAGCACGGAAAGGCTCGTGAAGCTGACACTGGGCTGAGCACACCTGCTGTCAAAAAGCTGCAATCTCTGAGTGACCCCTGCTCCGCTGGGTCTCCAGGATGGAGTGAGACATAAAGGAGGGGAAGGGCTGAGAAGGGAGGCTGTAGGGAGCAGTTGTAGCCCCTTGTTGGGCGGGGCCATCAGGAGTCCTCGGATGTCCCTCTGGCTGAGGGGACACTGGAGATTGAAGCTTTATCAGGCCAGATGGGTGGGTCTCCAAAGCAAGACACTGACTGACTCATTCCCATGTTTACTGAGGTCTCACTCTATGCCAGTCACTTTTCCAGATACAGTTCTTTATTTATGCTCAAGGCTGGGGGGCAAATGGGGTGCTCTGTGGATGTGGGAGTAACTGTTCTATTATGTAAAAGGTTGGAGGGAGCAAGGCCACTGTAGTCCCCACTAAAAACAGTGCCCATCCTCAAGACCCTTTGTTTCCATCTGTTGGAAAATTATCGTAATAAACATGCGAACCATTCATCTTTGCAGTCAACAGAATCATAAACCACAAAACAAGAATTTTTAACGTGAGATGTGTACAGTGTGACGCCCCTCTAGATGTGGCGTCCCTGTGCAGGGCACAGCCTGGACAGCCACGCGCGGGGGCTTGGCATGCGCATGAATCAGGCCCTGCACGCTGGCCGGGGGCGCTGGCTCCGCTCATCGCCGGGGGTGCAGGGGAAGCAGCCCGAGGGCGTCTGGGCAGCTGGGAGCCCTGGAGTGAAGGCGTTGCCTTGGTCGCAGGTGCTGCTGGTCCCACCACTGCTGCCTGCAGCGGGCGAGGCGGCTGGGCTGCCTGCTCGGGAGGCTTCCTCGGCCGCCCGTCGTGTGCACGGACGGGACTCCCCAGTGTAAGTGTGTGGGCCTCCCAGTGTTACGCTTTCATTCGGGTGAGTGTCGCGTCCACAGCTCCCGGGTGTAGACACTTTCCCCAGCCCCTCTTCGTCGGTCATGTGGCCTAACAAGCCTCTTCACTTTGAGATGCACGTTAGATCCCCTGTTCCACTCAGGAGGAGATGCCAGTCGGAGAGGCTGCCAGCTGCCGGAGGGCACAGGGCAGGGCAGGGCAGACCGGGGAGTTACAGAAGCCCGTGTGTGTGGCGCGCTCACCACGTGCTGTTTGTGCTAAGCTCTTGCTGTGTTAGCGCAGCTCATCCTCACAACCATCAAGGACAGAGCACTGGGGTCTCCCCAGGTTAGAGGCGGGGCGCAGGTCCAAGGTCACACAGGCAGAAGGCAGTGACAGGGCTGGGATCAGGACCGCAAAACCCACTGCCTCAGACCTCGAACGGAGCCTTCACCGTGCCGGCGGGCCTCTTCTCCTAAGAAGTAGACCCCTTTTCCCCAGTGAGATTCTGAGGGGCCCCATAAGGAAGACAGTGGCCCTGGCTGAAGGGCTGGGTGGGCCCGCAGCTCCATCTCTCTCTGTCCTGGAGGCTGGAGGCTCCTCTGTGGCCCTTCAGGGCCTCAGGCAGGACGGCTGGAAACTGCCCCACCCCTGGACATCATCACCCAGAGCAAATAAACTTGCTTTAGCACTCGAGATATGGACATTCTCTGGCTCCATTTCCTCACCCACATCAGTGGATGCATTTCCCAAATGCTTTGCGGCTTAAAGGAAGTGCTCCTGGTAGCATTTCCCAAGAGCCCAGGGAAGGTTGCTCTCCTCTGCATTCTCCTCTGGGGAAACCACTGGCGCAGGCAGTCCCCTCCCCCTTCCTTCCTCTGCACGTTGCACCCACCTCCATGCCGTGCTGCCTTGGTGGATCATGCGTGGCCCTCACTTCCCGAGAGCTCCGTGCTTACGTGTCGCTGATCATCCCCCCATCCATCCATCCATCCATCCATCCATCCATCCATCCATCCATCCACTCATTCCTTCAGCTTTCTACTTATCCACCAAACCTTCATCAGGAACTAGAAAAACAGTGAGCATGCATGAACCCTGCCTCAAACCCGAGCCTGGAGGGAGGGGACAAGCCAGCGACTTTCCTAATCTCGTGTCCTAAATGCTAACAGGTTGCCTGGAGTCTGGGATGTGGGTAAAGGGGGTGGGGTCTGCAGAGTATGGCGGTGAGGATGGGAGGACTTGGGGGCAGTCAGCAGAGGCAGCGAGGTGAGGCCTGAATGGGTTTCCGGATGTCCCAAGAAAAGGAAAAAGAGGAAAACTGCGGCATTTTGGGGACACCTGGCAGTGTAGGGTCAACCTATGGTCCTGTATGGCCAGCAGGGACAGTGGGGGGGGGGGGGGAGATTGCTGAAGTGCAAGGTGAGGCCGGGAGACAGGCCAGTACCAGATCATGAACCCAAGACTGACACACTGACACTTTGTCCTGTAGGAGACCAGGGGGCCAGGGGTGGGTTGAGAGCCCATGAGTGACAGGACCAGATTATTGTTGTCGTGTGATGGAATCACGCTGTGAGGTCTCCCCCGCCCCTCTGGTCTCACAGGATCTAGGAACACTGCATTAGAGGTTGAGCTCAATGTCCTGTACCTGGTGCAGGTGACAGGTGATGAGAGGGCATCCCAGAGCCTGCTCTGTGCTTTCTGACACTGGGCTCGGGCCGAGGGTCCGAGTTGCTCCGGGAAGCAGGCTTGTGTGTGTCCACTCTGCTCTTCTCCTGCTGCTGAGATGACATGTGTGCCGGGCTGATGTGAAGGCCAGAGTCTGGGATCTGGAGGGTTGGTGTGGTGAGAAAAAACCTGGTTGACCTGGTGGTGACTACTTCATGGTAGGATCAGACGAACGAATGCAACAGACCAGATACGTCTTTGAAAGCCACAGTAACATTTGCAGAATGCTTCTCTCTAAGCACGTGGAAACACATGACCTCATGTCGCACAGGTGCTATCCAACCACACCCACAGCATGCAACTAAAACATGCAAGAAATACAGTAGGGTTGCCAGGCCTAGCAAATAAAAATACAAGCAGAAAAAAAAAGAAAAAACAATCTGTTGTGATAGAGCCGTAAGGTGGGATTCCTTCGAGGTAAGCCTGCAGGGAAGATACTGCATTTAGCTTGGCGACTGGAGGAAGCTTCTGGGGAGGGGATGTCAAGGGGAGTCTTGACCAAATATGAGTTAATCAGAAGAAAGCTGAGGATATTTCCAGTAGTGGAACCAGTGTATGCTGGACACCCAGAGGTTCCAGATGGGGGTGGGAGGCCAGGGCTGAAGGGGTGGTCAGGCCCCCTGGAGGGCTCCACGTTCATGGGACCGTGTCTCACAGCTGCTACTATGTTCTCCCCTCGAAGGTGTGGGGCAGAGCCTGTGCGCGAAGCTGCTCTGTGCCTGTGAGCAGACGGCGGCCGAGTGTATGGCCTCGGCCTTCTTTAACCAGAGCCTCAAGTCGTCGGGCGGACAGGAGTGCGAGGGCAGCCGGCGCCCCTGCGAGGACGGCATGCCAGGGCCTTGGGAGCCCTCCCTCGGCTCCAGCTCCGAGGAGAGCAGCGAGGAGGCCGTGCCCCACACCGTACACCTGAGAACCAGGAGATTTCTCGGGAAGTCACTTGGTCGCATGGGGGCCAGGCCACAACGTGGCCCCAGATAGAGCCCAAGAGAATGACAGGCACACCCTGCTGCTCTGTTTCTCCCGTTAGGGTAACCTCTTTGGGCCTCTGTCTTCCCCTCCGTCCTCTGAGCAGAGTCTCAAAGGGGAAGAGGCAGCGAGGCCCGGGCACTGTCACGCTTGTCAGCTCACCTCTGAATGTGCATCTGGAGAAGGCGGACCAGGTGTGGTTCCAAGCTTCCTGCGGTGCACTGCGGAGGCTCAATAAATATGCTAATCGGTTTGTTTCCCCCTTGGTTTTGTGTGCTTTTATGAAATGTAGATACTGGTACAAAGGTGAGATGTAGAAATGATGAAGGGAAAAATGTCTCTACTCCTTAATCACCGGGAGCTAATTTTCTTCTATTAAAAATAGAAGGGAGAATATGTAGTCAGTCTTTTGAGATCACCTGAGTCACCCATAACCCACCAAAGATGTGCCAAGGGCTGAGGGGTAGCTATTGGTTTGTGCCCTAAAAATACACCTGTCATTCTAGTTACTAGGAGAGTGGCCATGTGCCACCCCACCTTGATGAAGAATTGCTGCTCAGCCTGTCTTGGGTCCTGGACTTGTTTTTTAAAAGTGAGGTTTTATGCCAGCGAGTGGAAGGTCAGGGAATGCAGATGCTGCTCTGACACACAGATTTGTGTTATAGTAATTGAAAAAAATGAACTATATCCACTCACCCACTCACCCACCAGTTGAGATTTATTCTGTACCAAGCAAAAGGCATCCCATCTTTAAAAATCCCTCCCCTGACTCAATACACAAGATGGGGGAATTTTGAAATGATATTATCTAATGCTTCTAGATTAAGTCTTGTCCTTAAATGTCAGACTAGGTGGTGCTTTGTCGGACGTCTTTTTCCAGCTCCATGTCGCCTGGTCCCACGTCTTACTGCAGGCACTGTGACACCCAGCTCCACACAGGCTGACGCGCTGCATCCCCGGAGGTGGGTCTGGCGAGGCCTGCCTCTGTAGTCCCACACTTCCTACCTGACACAGGTCTTCTCTGATGGGGCGTGGGGCCCCTTGGAAAGGGCTCTGCACTCAAGCCACACAATCCAGAAATGTGGGGGTGTTCATGCCAACGGGGTCTTGACCATGAATAGAAGCCACAGGACACGTGCTCCCCTGACTTCCGTCGCCTGGGTGGACGGTTCTGATTTCCTCATGAGAAGCCTTAGACTGTTGAGGAGGCTGGATCTGCAGCCACCCAGTGATGGCCAACACATGAATGAATCTTTTTAAAAAAAAGTTTTTATTGATTTCAGATAGAGGGAGAGGGAGAGAGGAACATCAATGATGTGGGAGTCATCGATCAGCTGCCTCCTGTACACCCCCTACTAGGGGTTGTGCCTGCGACCTGGGCAGGTGCCCTGACCTTGGAATTGGACCATGATCTCCAGGTTCATGGGTCAGCGCTCAGCCACTGAGCCACGCTGGCCAGGCCAGAAATGAATCTTCTTAATGAGCCTTTCTCCTTCCATTTCAGAGGTTCCTGGGGTCAGGTCCCCGAGTAACCTTGCATGTGAGCCTGTCTTCAGCTCTCCTTAGGAGAACCCAGACTAGGACAGTGCCCCCCTGCAGTCCACCTCTGACACAAAGTGTAAGTGAAAGGAAACCGCAAAACAACGAGGCAAAGCTTGGTGCTCGTTTTTCTGCGTTTTTACTCACTTGAACTTAAGATCAGTAATTTATCAAACAAGAGACTAGGGAACAAGATCCAGTGAGTTAGAGCTGGATCTTGAGATCCCATGAGACAGCAAACCATATAGACTGCTCATCTTGCACCTAAAGAAATGGGTTCTGAATGCGGAGCAACTGGCCCAAGTCCACAGAACAGAGGCAGGGCCAAGCCACTCAGGCCCATCCGAGCTGCAGGAACAGCGAGGAGCATGCGGACACAGGCCTGGCACAGAGAACCTGAGGGTGGGACTCACTCCCCAGACCTTACACGTGAGGACTTCAAAGCTTCAAGTTTAGTCGCGTGCCTAAGGCCTTCAGAAAGGAAGTGGTAGGAGCGGATTTCAGCCCGATGCCCTGCTCCCTACGGCCTTGCCAGGAGGCCTGAAGGAAGTCCCTGGGGCCCTCAGGCTATGTTTGCAGCCCTCCGAGTGGTAAAAGCACACCAGGGTGGCAGAGGGTCCCAGGGAGCTGTTATTTTAGAGGGAGGCTTCCTATAATTTATACGGCAAGGAGGTGGGGCTGAGAACGAGCATGAAGACGGATGCAGATGTCAGCGGCGCTTTCCCACGCTCACCATGCCCTTTACCCGGGCCACGCCTCCTCATGACCAGCCACCAGGGCTCTGATACTTCTGGTGGCTGTGAGGGTGAATCCATTGGACAACCTGGTTTTCACTAAAAATCTTCACTTTTAACTATGGCAAAATATTGAATAAATTTATTTAATAAATGTAATAATGGTTATTATAAAAATGTACTTATGCACAAGTATTTTGATTTCCTTTTATTGCTTACATATGAATTACACAGTGAATTTTTATATTTCAAAATAACTCGCTTCATTCCATTTATTACGTATATCGCAGTAAGACTAATGCGTTCCATTTTCAGACAGGAGAAAGAGATATTTTGAGGAAGGAAAGTTAGTTGCATTATAGGAAAATGTTGCATTATTCTAAAAGATAATGAGTTCAGAAGTATTAAGGGTGAGTGTGAAAGTGTGTGTATGAGAGTGTGTGTGTGTGTGTGTGTGTGTGCGCGTACGCGTACTCAGGCTAACGCCAATGACAACCAAACTCTATGAGCAGTCAAAGACAACACAGTGTAGGAGGAACATTTAAGTGTAATGATTCAATGTCAAGAGAAAAATGAGTGGTATAAGCAACTGTATACAGCAGAAAGTGATTAACAGTTTATTAAGAATTTTAAATATCTACAAAAATATAGCAATACAGTGAACTTCAACCAATCCTACACTCAGCCTCAGAGCTGGCCACAATACAGTATGCTCACCTACGCCCTGCAGAACCTCTTGGAAGGACACGCCAAAGGGCAGACCCACTTCTTGGGAATCATTGTTAACAAGACCAGCTCAATAGCCTAGGGTACATAGAAGTCTACTGTGATTTAAACACAATATAAAAAAACCCACAAAACCCGAATCAATAGTTTACACACAGACAGGAGAAAAATGTGATACACCTGGACTGAAGTGGTTGCCTTTTCCATGCAACACATGCATTGGATGGAGCAGAGATGTGGAAGCCTGTGGTGAGCAGAGTGCGTTCTCAGACTATTAAGGTACACATTTCCCTACAGAAGCACACAGTGTTCATCTATAAAGTAACATCCAAGTGGATGGTGATTGTTTTTGCATGTCCCCCTGCTCTGATTTTCAAATGCACTGTCAAAAATTAATATCCTTCTTTAAAAATACAGAAGAAAAAAAGGGAAATAAAAAAGATATAAAATTTGGCCTATTAAATGGCAAAACATTTTGGCCGATCAAGAGGCGAATACAGTGACAGCTGCTGTATGGCCGTGAGCCCCAGTGGTGCCCACACTGTTACTCAGAAAACCAGGGCTTCTTCAACGATGTGTACTAAGGAGTCCAGGATGTGAGAGTGGCATTTTATAAGGACTGCAGTCTTTTGCAAGGTGTTTGAAGAAGCTGTACTGTGGTTTACATATTGAAAACATTTCGAGTGTGCGTCTTTACTTTTTCTGTCTCTACTATAGGCATCTAAACCATCACAAACACAAAGGTGTGACATGCCATTCCTCACTGCAATTCCCAACAAAAACAAAAGCTGAAAACTAAACTGTTTTTTGCGCTACAATTCTAGATATGTATATTTTTTATGTAAAAATAAATAAAATCAGAAAGGGTAGAACTATAAACAGGTTATTTTATTAAAATGTCCTAAGAGAATGTTATAACACTTGCAAAGACAGCTGTTCATTTTGCCATGTGACAGACTCACTAAAATGTACCTATTGTAAGAAAACACCATCGGTCTTTCAGCACAGGTCGAGTGTCAGTGCATGTCATCTTCGCGGCTTAGGTCACAGAAGTCTACACTGACAATCCTTAGCACATTTGATTGCTAACACCATAGGCACCCTTTAAAAGTAATATAACAAACCCTAAACACAAATGCATACAAGCTACAGTTCAAATCCTACAAATCAAAAGTCCACTTCAGTAATTTTCTGACTGAGGATTTAAAACAATGCACAATATAAAAATGTAAATTAATGTGCTCTTAATAAAAATCAAAATGCTCTTCACAGGTGAACTAGTAGTTGCTTTAAATGTCTTTATACTAAATATAGATCTCATTTAATTAATGGAGCCACAGCAAAATACTACTATAATTTCAAAGCATAGCCTGTAAACTAATACATCTTATGATGTAAAAAATATTGCACAGTTTGGTATTCCGAGAGCAAGCTCTAAGCTTCTCAAGTAGAATGATCCACTCTCGGCAGGAAGTACAGTATTACGAGAACTAGACACTTTAAAGTATGGCGACTTCAGGGTCATATTCTAGAAATATTATTCAACACGTCACTACCATAAACGGTGGAGGAAAGCCTATTACATATATCACGCTAAGTGAATAAAGGGAGCCTATCGCACATCTGAAACAGAGGGACAAAAGCCACAGAGCTGTTTTGCAGCCCCAGGACAAACATATTTGTATGTTTTTACTTTCACAGATAACCAGAAACAAGAGCAAAAATTCTACTTCTAAGCAGTTGTGTAGATGTTAAGAAATACAGTAGACACTTCATACATCTTTCAACCCTCAAAGGTCTAATTTTTAAAAAATTACGTTTGTGAAAAGTTTAAAATATATTGTTTAACTATGAAATAATGTTGAGACTAATACATGTTCAACTTTAAAAGCGAATAGGAACCTCAAAAGAAATTAACATGGCATGAATCTATCTTCAAAAGTACTCTAAATCATACATAGTTTCAAAATTTCTAATACGGTATGTATGTCAAGCATTTGGTCGAAGATACCTTCCAGCGTTATTTTCAAGAAGTATGTTAATATGCATTAAGTAAACAGCCTGGCCTTAATTTTTAGGCTTTAAAATCCTATACTGAGGTCTTCCTGAGCCACTCAGTACACACACAGATCTGGAAACTTCATCTCATAGACGGGGACAGACTGGTACTGGGCGTGCCCAGAAGTAATGGTCAGTGTTCCCGATGGACTGGGAGGAGGGCTGGAAAAGAAGGACAGGCATTGTCAACAGTGTACACAAAAGAACTTTGTTTCACAGAGCATCCTAATTACTACTGTCCCAGCAGGTAGGACTCCTGCACTGCAGGGGTCACTGTGCTGTGCTTGCTGGCCAGCTGGAACGCTACACAGAAAACAGATCATGGTGGTATCAAGCTGTTTTTAAGTCTAAACCAGACATTTTCCTTTGAATATGAATACATAATTTTTATAATGGGATTACAATATATACATCCTTGTAAGTTTGCTGTTTCACTAGTAAAAAGTCTTTCAAATTCAAATACACATATATTACTCATTTTTGATGATAGCATGGTATTTCATTACATGGTATATTATAACTGATTTAATCCAGTGGATAAAATGCAGCCTGATTTCCACTGTTCATTAGTATAAATAATGCTCATACGTCTATTCTTACACATACATAATTTTATCCTGCCTGCCTACATCCTTGATTTTACAAATAGAATTCTGGATTAAAGTGTACTCACATTTTAACTTTGGTATATACTCCCAGAATACCAGTGATTTATACTTTCAACATCTGAGCATACCTATTCTCTCATACCATTATAAATCTTACATGTAATCAACTTTTTGTCTTTAAATCTTTGCCAATCTGACAAGCAAAAGGGAATTCATTCTTATTTCTATCTTCAATTTCGGGCTACCACTAATGCTAAATATAAATATCCTTGTAGATTTAGTATCCTTGTATGATGTAATGCTAAGGAAAACTTTCTCCAGACCAACATTTAAAAAATAATTCCTGTATAAATTCTAGTATTTCTATGTATTTTTCTAGTTAAAATGTTCTATTTTGGTAAAAGAAATAGAGAATCCCCCTCTCTTCCCCTCCTTTGCTGGTCAATAGTCATTAGCAGCTGTCCAAACAAGATTGCTGAACATCTCCTCTTCTCCCGCCAAATATGAAATCTCCTCTAGTCTATTTACCTGTACCCAAGGCCAATCTGTTCTAAGTTCCAAGCATCTATCACGTTTTCCTACCTAGCAAGGCAAATGCTCCCTGGTTTTTCCTTCCACAGCATTTCCCTGACTGCTTTATATGTGAATTCTCCCACGTGGTCTTTAGCATCCTTTGTTCAGATATAAAAAGAATTGCAAAGATTTTGACTATAGCTAGAGAGTAATCTGCAGATTAGTGGCACTTGTTCTTGAATTTCACAGTCTACAGGAATGGTCCATACAACCTATACTCTATTATGTCTGATTTCTTTTGCTCAATATTTTTTTTTCAGGTTTACCCCAAAAATGCATTTCTTTTTATCGCTGAGTAGTATTTTACCACAGAAAGACTACCACTCTTGGTCTACCATTTATCCATTCTCCTATTTATGAACATTTGGTAATTATAATAAAAGCTGCTAAAACATTCATGTACATGTCTTTTTGTAAACATATGTTTTCATTTCTCTGAGAAGTGGGATTACAAATTGAAGAGCAGGTACATGTTTAACGTTAAAAGGAACTGCTCAAGTCTGCTAAGAGTCTGTACCATTTCACATCCCATGAGCAATGCAGGAGAGCTCTTCGATGATGCCCACACACTGTAAGTTCATTCTGTGAAATCTTCTTTCAGGTTGTATGGCATTCAGTTCTTGAACTATAATTTTGTTCCTTTTCAGTTTCCATTTCTTTCCTAAAATATGTGTATTTTTCTCTTTAAATTCTTTGGAGGCGTGTGTGTGCGTGTGTGTGTGTTTAGATCCTTGTCTACTAATTCCAATACTTGGGTCATCCATGGGCTGCTGACTCATGCTGTATTTTCCTGCTCATTGCATTTCTTAAAACTTCTTTATTGTGCCAAGGTCAAGGTGGATGCAAGAACAATGGGGACTGAAGTATAAGACTATTTGGTTACTTCTCTATAGAACACACACTCTTTCCTCTGCCTGGCGGTTAGGGGCAGACACATTAGCAAGAGGAAGTATGTTAGACAGGAACTCTGAAGGCGTACTAAGAAGTCCGTTTAATTTCCCTGTATCATGTAAGCTATTCAGAACTGCTACTTCCTAACTAGGTGACCTTGGATAAGTGGTCCAACTTCTACATGCCTCTGTTGCTACACCTGTAAAGTAAAAATAATCACTACCTATTTTTTAGGTCTGCTGTAAATATTAAATGATTAATGCACTTAGTACAGTGCCTAAGACACTAAGTGTTCAGTGTTAACAATGAGTAGTAAGTGTTCAGTAAATGTTAACAATTAGTAGTAAGTATTCAATAAATGTTAACAATTAGTAGTAAGTTATAAACTGATGATAATTATTAGTAATAGTTTCAGTATCAACAAAACAATTAGTCATAACACTTATTCTAAAATACGAAATCTACATGGTTATGACAGTGTGGTTAAATGTAACATGGTGGGTGGTCTCTAGCAATGCTCTTTTTAAGAACATGGATTATGAATTTGAATTTTGAATTTTCCACTCACTAGCTGGATGAACTGCAGCAAGTTACTTTACTTCTCTAAGCCTCAGTGTCTTTACCTGGAAAATGAAAAAAATAGCATCTACCTAACTTTGCAGGGCTGGGGTGAGGATTAGCAGAAATAACAAAGTACACAGCACAAGATCAAGTACATAATAGACGTTCACTATTACAACTAATAGGCATCAAAGAAAGGCAATTTTCTCTGAATCTAAAGTATATCACATATTGCATATCTCAGTCCCATTCTCATTCCCATTCTCTGTTCTGAAACTGTGTAAATGAGTGATTCACAGCTTGCTGGGGGTTGGCAGGAATGGTGGGGAAATGCTAGGGTAAGATGTGACACTGATGAAAACATGCTTTGCCTATGAGGGAGGAAGAAAGGCTGAAATAAAAAAACAAGCAGACTACAGCCTGTATCTGCCTCTTCTATTTACAGGATATTGGGATTGAAGCAAAACAGTCTTTGTTAATCAAGCTAGAAATTACAAAATCTAAGGCTGATGTAGAAACGAGGTGCAGAATCATGGCTCCTATCTACGGATCCTCTACGGCCCATTTCCTACCAAGGCAGCTTCCACACTAAGCAATAAAAGAACAGGCAGAAGAGCTTTCCTTGGATGAAACCTGGAGTCTGCCTCTCCCTCTGTCATGTGCTTCATTACTTAATAACAGACTGACACACAGTAACCAAAGTATGTTAGATACCATATGTTTTAGACCATAAAACAACTTATAATGGGTTATGATTTAGAAAATCTCAAAGTTTGTTACTGCCCTGGAAAGAACTATGAGGTCGAACCATTAAACACTGTAGTTTTTGCAAGTCAAAATGGTAAAATAGGAGAAATTTGCCTAGTTCAGCATATCATTAGGGTGTGAGTCTTCCAAATTACCCAGCTATCCTTTTAGGAACATTCTAAAGGACAGCTAGAAAAGCCAGGAGACCCCTGGACAAGAAATGGTCGAAGACTCTGTCTAGTGAAGACAATGCCTAACAAGACAAAGGTACCTGCACGATCTCGTGTTTACTCTAAATGAAAAACATTAATTATTTAAACATAATCAGCCACAAGCCTATATGGGGCTAATAGTTTGTACTTTGTTGTTTTATTGCTGTTGTAGTAACAAATAACAAAACCCTTACCGTATGGTGAGTTCCAGTATTTGAGCAAGTCTATCATGAAGCAAATTCGCCTACAAAAGAGAAAAAATGTTAAGAATGAACTTAGTTTTCCAAATACTCGTATGTAATAATACAATTTAAAAATGCAATTTAAAAGACAAAGCATCACCATAACTATTAAGCTGATGGTACAGAATGCTTTAATGTTTTGACTTTTCTGTCTCATATAACGTAAAATTTCTCTTTTATTCCTTTCCTAGTCTCACTTGTAAAAACAAACCAATAGACACACAAAATTAAATACCCACAGCAAAAGCATTGGAAACCACTGCAAAGAAAGTATGAAAGCAACATCAATCACTAACATGTAGTTTGGGATCTCTCATTTGCATCAGTTTATATAACACAAAGAAATTATTTTACTCATAGCTATCTATGTTCTCAATGTCTCAGTCCCTATGGGATGCATCATGTTGTATTCTGCTGATTTGCCTAAAGACAAAATCCACCAACCAATTAGCAAGAAAGTTTCCCCAAAACCACACTCCACCCCCTCCCCTTTGGCATTTAGTCACTCACTTTGGATTCACACTGCGCTGCTATTTCTTCAAAAGGTGCTTTCTGGAATTTCTCTATCACGAGGCGCCTCTTTTCCTTCTCCTGTTCTTCCATCCCGTTGGTATCTATGTGCATGTTTATAAAGACCCGTTAAGAGCAAGACAGAATCTCACAGAACCTCGCCAATGACCATGAGAGAAAATGACCTCAAAACCCAAATGAGACATAAGTCACAGAACTCCTTTTATGCGGAAAAAAGCAAAAGATATCCATGCTTGAAGTGTCTTAGTTACAACTAGAAAGCAACACGTATACAATTTTTTAAAAAATCTAAGGGTTAAAACTACACAAGACCCCTTTTCATAGACTAGCTCTGTCTCTCCACCAAAGTGGCAGAGCACGACACTTCTTTCCTGAAGGGTGAGTCCCTGACCACCGGTGACACGCTTGCACAGCTGAGGCGCTGCCGTGAAAATCTGCTCACCTTGGTATCGAGTGGCATAGTACAGAACCAACTGCATTAGCCTTTTCCACGAACCACAATCAGAAAAGTGAGTTTTTATCTTGAGATGATGTGTGGTCTGGCCAAAGTTTGTAATACAGTAAAATAATAAATGTCTACCTCATCACAGATAATTATTTTCCTTCATCTGGACAGACTTTTCTAGAGTTATGCAAGCATATCACAGTGCATTTTAGTGCCACCCTTATTTGGTGGCCAGCATGCAGGCTGCACGAACATATGAGAAACAGGATGAAAACTCAGAACCACTGGGAAAAATAACAGAGTGTTTTTTAACAGGCACAGAGACTAGTAAGAAGTGTGTCTGTAATGGGGTGAAAGAGAGGAGCTGGCTGAATGTCAGCAAGCACAATTGAGTGCCACGTTAGTCCTTGCTATTTTATCAATGAAAACACTGAGGCAGCAAAAATAACACATTCTCCCGAGATTACACAGCTAGAAATGCTGCAGCCAAACTTCATACCCAGGCTGAACTGACTGTAGTCTTCACTTATCTTTGTATAAAATATTACTCTGATTTTTTACAGTTGTAAAAGCCTAAAGAATGTAGCTAAATAAACCAATGATATATTTATATAGAAATCAACAGTATATTTTTCATGCTGCCTCTATTTATTCGGGCATATAAACATGTACTAAGATAAAGATAAGCTATCAAAATACTAGGAATAGTTAATGAATACAAAAAAACCTCACCAATTGCTTTCTTCAATGCTTCAAAGGTAATTTCTTCGGTATTACTAACCTAGAGAAAGGTGATTTTAAATAAAATAGTTAAGAAAGGTCAACATAAATAATACTTTCACCTAGTTACAAGTCATATAAGAATTTTACAATTTTTTTTCTTTTTCGTGTTGGCTTGATTTATGATTATACTCCACAAACGTGACAATGGTGTACCACAGCAGTTCCCAAACAAGTCTACAGACTAGCATTAGGCTGGCGGAATTCACATCCTCGAGGCAACCCGACAGTGCGGAAGTGGAACCAACCTGCAGTGGTGGACGGCAACCAGACCTGAGCCCCGACTGCACTGCTTCATGGGGCAACAGTGCTTGCAAACATGCAAGGCTGAGATTATACAGAAAGTTTCAGCCAAGTAACAAATGAAAACTAAGTACTCCGTAGGCTGTATAATCTTGGCACCTCATACAGTTTACAAATAAAAAATGAAATCATGTAAAATGTTAAATGGTTGAAAAGCAAGAATCACTACTTTGGGAAGTGTTCGATGAGTATAGTTAATTAACAGCTTAAAATAATCACATTCTGGATCTTCTAAGGTCAACCACCAAGTCTTACCCTCCAAAAATACCCTTTACCTTGGGGTTTGCAAATCTCTCTCTTGCTCTGAGATATGTAAAAGGTATGAAATCAACTGCTTTATGATAAAAAAAGTCAGTAATGTTCTTTGTAAGATACCAGCACATTATCAGGAGGCATATATATCCAGCTACTACATTATCTCTGAATAAAAATTAAGAAATGGTACGTGAGTACTTGCCTGGGGCTCTGGTCATCCCTAATTTTAGCTCATGAGCTTCGTTTGCTAAGTCTAAGGCAGCAAGACTAATGAAAGTGAAAGGCTTCATGCTTTGCACCTGAGCTTCTCTGCAATACAAAGGCTTTAGCTGCAACAGATCCACTGCCTCAGTTTTTCTACTGAGGGTTCACATTTCTAGTTGAAGTCAGATTAAACTTGGGAATCTTCCGTTGCTTTGTTCTAGATATTTGGAGCAGATATATAAGATTAGGTTGTGGCTGGTCAATTATTTGTACCTAGAAGCAATCTAGTCTCACTGAAAAAAAAGAAACCAAACAACTGTTGTTCTTGCAACTGGTTTGGAGCCTTAGACTTCTGACAAACAACCATATCGCCCAGAAGAAAGAATGCTGGAGATTTTTACTTATTACCTGTTCAGTCTGGTAAGTGAAACACTATGTACTTCACTTAGACACGCTTCTTCCTGTTCTCAATTCTGGTAACTATGACGCAGTCTCTTAGCACCTACACCAGTCACTTTGCCCGTGTCCTGTTTGTAACCTCTTTTCTCTAACTCGCTTCCAGTCACTTGCTGGTCCTTCCACCTGCCTGCAGGATGGGCACTCCTGCTCCTCTGCCTCTTCCTCTTCTCCAGCCTGGATCCAACAGGTCCTCACGAGCCCCAGTCCAGGCTGTTACAAGGACCTCCTAGGTGGCCTCTCTGCCTCGTCACGCTTCTCGCATTCACTGTATGAAAGCCTAGCTCTGAAACGACACTGCCCGAATGTCAGTGTTCCACTCCTTCTTATCTAATTACATACAAAGCCCTATAATTTGTCTTCAATCTTGTTTCCCAAGATTCTGTTTTGTGGATCCTATTTTTAAAAAACCTCACAATAGCTTTGTAATAGTGTTTAGTGATTCACATTTTTCATACAAGGTAGCAGCTACATACAAGCCACCTACTTCATCTGGTGCTCAACTGAACTAGAATCTGCTCCCATTCTGCACCTGGTATGCTGGAGCTACTGGAAAATGGGGCAAAGGCACCATCCCAGGAGTCTCCACGTTCCTTTTACTTGATGACACTTGCCTTGTTTGCAATCTATAACTCGGACCTCGACTGTACAACACCCTTGGCCTGCGTAAAATCTGCTATTCATCTTTTCCAATCAGACTAGTTCTTATGTCACTTCCACTGACACCTCAGTAATTTTACAGCACCAAGCACAGCAGGTTCTGACTAATACTGACTTGACGTTAGAATTATTGTTTTATTAGCACACATGCAGGTAATCTTCAGTTATATTTGGGGAAAAGGCAGGAGTCTGTATGTATAAAATAGACTTGTTACTCGTCCTAGGATAAACAACAATCCTTTTCAGTCAACCATTGCTTAATTTTGTAAAAAGAAAAACTGAATATACATAACCTCCCATCCAATCTCCCAAATAATTAAGCACTGACTACTACACCTTTTAGAAGAACTGAGTGGTGATTTCAAATCTCACATCCATTATGCACAGCAATCATGCCAACAGTGCTGAGAGAGCACCAGAGATCAAGTCATATCTACAGTGCTTGAGTCTGTTACTCAACTGGTAATTTTATTTCAGGAAGCAGAGATGCCTCCATTACATTTTAGCCATTTATGTTCTTGAATTAATTAAACATATATAAAGATTTTTAGAAAAAGCTCATATATATATAAAAGTATAAATATATACATATGTATATGTAAATGGCAATTTTTAGAAAAAACTCACTAAGTGATTCATAGTAAGCTAAAGTTTGAATAGCAAGTGTTGGAACTGACATACCTCAAGTGGACCAGGTATTGCAACAGATTATAGTAACAATTTGAGTTGTATATAGAGAAAACACATGTATGCTATGATCTCCATCTAAACAATCTTCTGACTTTAAGTTATAAACCCAAAAAGCAGATATCAGATATTCTGAAGACTAACTGGGATTATGTATGGAAAATTTCAAATTTTGATCAAATATAGGAATAATGTTTTTGAAATGAGCAATTTTACCTAATCCACCATTAACTAATGTACTTATTCATGGTTTGATATTCTGTTAGACCATTAACTGGTGACTACCTAACTGATCCAAGTTTCTCCTGTCCATACCATGAAATGGATTAGTTCTAGCCTAAACGGTAATTTATTTTGTCTTCTGGCATTTGAACAATCATTCCTAATATGCAAAACCAGAGTCCATAATGGTAAATAGGTTTGACACTCCAATGTGCCCAAGGAAATCTCACAGTAAACTGTTTACTTAACTTTTCAAAAGCTCAGCGGGAGGTATACTTGACTTTGGACTTATAGAAAAGAGAAAGAATCTTTAACAAGTTAACAAATGTATTAATGGACTTTTAATGTGAAGTTCATGTTGGAGAATCTTCCTCCTACATTAAGTCTGTATGCAAATGTCTTTTCAGTTCATTTTCTGAAGAAGGACTGTTTACAACAGTTTGAAGTGCTTTATATGTATCTTTAAAACAAATAAGTATGGTTAACAAAAGTAAAGTAGAATAATACCAGTCAATAAAATATGCTGTACTCTTGACAAAGTAAAGTGTATAAATTAAGGATGTAGATGATTTTCTTCCCTCTAAACGTAATAGAGCCGAAATGAAAACAATTAAAAAACAGAGCTAGCAAGATACCCTCCTTACTAGTAAGGAGCACAGAAATTAGAATGGCTTGGAAGAGGTGAATTTTGGAAAGATGATTTTTCTGGATCCTTAGATTGGCAAGAAACTTTCAACCAATCTCAATGCCCTAAGTTCCACGATGAACACTGACTGCCACTTGATGCTCTGCCGACCATTTCTTAATAAAACTGATTAGTTCTACGTAATGGAAAGATGAACAGCACAGAAGATGTAAGTTAGTCGACTGTGCCCTGGCCATCAAATCATTTTAATTCCTAAAGACAAATTCACTGGCAATGATTGGGATGGGGAGGAGAGAGGAGGCTGAGAAAGCATGAATTCAGACAACTTCCTTCCCCTTTTCTTAGATGGATATTCTTTTAATTATTTATACTGTACCAAATGAGAAACAATGAGATACCTAGGAAGGCAAACAATGAAAGACCACAAGGAGGAGGCTGACTTGACATGCTGGTTTTGCGGCATTTTTACTCGACTATCAAAAAAGTCTCTGGTGATTGTGTGGAACAAGTCCAGAGAGTGCTGGCTGCTTTTCTTCCTATAACTCAGGAGGGTACACTCTTGTGCTCTATTGAAACAGGAGGAGAGCATTAAATCTTTGAGGTTTCAGGTAAGTCACACAGTCTTACAGGTCATTGAGACAGCTTCACCTACATTACATTCATATACTTACTATCTAAAATGATAAAAAAATATCCCTCGTAGATGAAGTTTTGAAACTTTCTAAAAGTTGTGAGCATCTGCCTTCACGTGAAATGTCTAATTCCATTTATTCTCGTAATTTGTTTCATAAATCTTTAATAGTATCTAGAGGCCTCTTAATTTATTAACAGGCCATATGTGACATTTCTTACTTATAAAAAAATCTTACTTGGTTCTGTTTCACAGTTCTTATTACACTAAATTACAATGATATACACATATTACACTTATGTATCTTTATAAATAGTTGAAATGAGTTTAGTAAAATAAATTACAAGTCAAGGCTAAATCAGATTAATCTCTACTAAATAGAAATTGTTGATTTGGGGATAATTTAAAGTTGCATTTGTCCCTATTTGAAAGCATGGAGGAGCAAAAGTTCTTTTAAATTGATGTGGCTCTCAAGACAGTACTGTGCCCTAAAGTTTCAGCAACTTACCACATCGTCAGAATGGATGCTGTTGGGTAAAATATCCACCTGGATGGATACGGTGTCCACAATACTTTTTCTTCTAGAAAGTCGATCTTCATCTAAAATAAAAAAATTTCCCTGTTATATGCCAGTTAGAAATGGCATGTCATTTATAAACTACATATTTCAGGTTTCAAAAACTTTCATAAAATTAAGACAGTGTGTCATTTTTGCTTTTTCTAAATATACAAAAGCACTGTGTCCTCAGGCCTACAAATTTCGTGACGTAGTTATTTAATAATCTGGCACCACTCTATCTTTCTAATCCCATTTTGTATACACTGTGATTTCATTCTACTGAAAGAGTAAAGAACGAAGAACCACACTACTGTCTGTGTCCATGGGCTATGCATAGATGAGCAGAAATTCTTGTTTAATCTCTCCCCACCCCAGCCATCCCTCTGAGATTCGTCAGTCTTCCATGCTTCTCTGTCACTGAAATCTATTCCGTTCATCAGTTTATTACATTCTTTCGATTCCACATACAAGTGAGATCATATGGTATTTGTCTTTCTCTGCCTGGCTTATTTCGCTTAGCATAATCTTCTCCAGGTTGTGGTTGCAGGGTAGAGGGGTCAAAGGGGGAAAAAAAGGGACACCTGTAATACTTTAAAAAATAAAGATAAATTAAATAAAATTAAAGAAAATTGGAAAAAAATAAAAACCTAAAAAAAAAGAATGGAGAACCAAAAGGTGGCAAGGATAAAGAAACCAGCTCTCTGACTGGCTACCCCCTTCTCCCAGGTTGCCTTCCATACTAGTAATTAATGCTATTAATGGGATTTGGTAGTTTACCCTTTTTCTGGGCACACAATAGGATTGCAATTCCTGGCCTGCCTGTGGTTAGGAGGGGCATGTAACTAGTTCTGGACAATAAAGTATGAGCGATGTTCCTGAGTATGGCTGCTCCATCAGCTTGGACTCCAGATGTGGATGATGCGAAGGCATGCATGGTCTGAGCACCAAGTAAATCTTCACTGTTTTAAACCAAGAAGAACCTGCGACTGTTTGTCATCACAGCCTAACTTAGATAGCTTTCTTAACCTTGGCACTACTGGCATTTTAGGCCAGGTAACTGTTGTTGTAGGAGCTGTTCTGCGTATTGACGGATGTTTAGCAGCATCCCTAGCTTCCACCTACCAGATGCCAGTAGGCCTGTCCCAGTGGTGATAACTAAACATGTCTCCAGGACTGGTAAGTGTCCCCTGGGACGGGCAAAATCACCCTTGGTTGAGAGCCAGCTACCCAGTCCATCCGACCGATGACAGACCTTTCTACAATTTTCCCTATATGCCACCATCATGTTATAAGCTGCTTTAAACACAGGCCCCATCACTCCCCAAGCAATTCTACCCACTGCTTGATGAAATTAAAAAGGCGGACGTTCTGGCCTCTCAAATAGGATCTTACAACAGTAACTTCAACTGCCCTCACGTGATGTGGTGGTCAAGCCCGTGTACCTTTCTCCCATGTGTGAGCTGCTGCAGCACCCCTGCCTCCCACAGCTTCCTACAGACATCAAGCCTACTGGAAACTCTTTCAAGGCCAGAGCATATCCCTTCCTTAAAAATCTTAACTATCGCTCCAGTTATTTCTACTTACCCCTCTTTCTTCTGGCTACAGAAGTTCACTACCAGTTATGATGGATCTTCCCTTCAGTCATTATCACCTTTCTACCTTCTACTAAACCCCAACCATACCAGAAATTCAGTGACTGATGTACTTTGTGTCTGTCACACAGGAGTCCCTCAGGTTCTGCTCTGTGACGGCTGGAGGTACAGAACAGGCACATGCTCCATGTGATAAACTGCTACTACACAGTGCTCTGCTATAGTTTTCAGGTTACTCTTTTACTACATGTGGCTACTACTGAGTTCACCTAAGACACTGCATTCTTTGTTTCTCCTCCATGATCATGTGCTTTGATATAAATTAGCAAACATAATGACATTAATAGAACTGCTACCAAGGAGTATGTGGTCATCACTGTTGACTTGCTTGTATGCTCTAAGCAGGCCAACTTCCAAGGTCTCCCCAGAACTCAAAATTAGTGATAAATAGCCTGCTTTACAAAGACCAGGATAAAAGAATGCCCAGCTTAGCATACAAAGGTTGATGAGTTGCAGAAAAGAGTCAACTTGAAACCTAAGATAAAAAGGAAAACACTTATGGGGCAGGAAAGCAATCACTGGGAGGCAAGAATTAATGAGAACAGAAGGGAAGTACAGAGGAGAGACATATAAAAAGCCTCAAAATTTTAAAAGGGAAGAAAATAAACTTAAACAGGAAACCCTAACACTACATTCTCAGAACACTTTTTCTTTTGACCTATATAATCACCATCTTACAGGTGACAGAAGAAAAGCCCAGGTACAGCTATATACCTTGCACATTTACACAAACACAAGGTTTCTAAAATAGAGCTCATGGGAGATAATGCTCATTCCCACAAGCCGGCTCCGTCTGCTCCTGAGCTGCGCTGCCAAGCCTGCTGAAATGCAGCAGCACCGCCCCTCTGTGACTGCCCTGCCTCTGGCTCCAGAGGACGCCCTGTCGCCACCTCAGTATCTCACTATACACCCCTGGGGCAACCCTTGCATCCCTTCCCTAAGTGGGGCTGGGGTAGTCCCAGACACTGCTTACTGTGTCCTTTCCATTTTCCAACCCCTCCCTCCTCCTTCCTGTGTCTGCTGTGTACAGTGGGACTCCTCAGTGCTTCTGGTTAACAGGAGCCTGGATTTCAGAAGCAATACTGACAGCTGAGCCTCACTTCCTCCAGCGATACTCTGTTGCCACCTGGTGTACGACATGTAATGCAAACAACTGCATTCAGATGGCAAAGGAATAGAGAAAATAGTCTGAGTGCAGGCGTGGCACAGACTACAGATTACTCAATATAACTTTCTACAGCTATTTAAAAATAAGATACAGAAACTGACTTAACTGGAAATAATAAATCATAAATGTAACCAGGGCTGCAATACCCCTGAGATCCATTAAAAAGCTAACTGAGGAAAAATGGAATTTCACAAATAACTTATCTACACAAAATTCAGAATGTCTTAGTTTAATGCTGATACTACTCACACAGGTAACTTTTTTGGTCCTACAGAAAAACACAAAATTCCATAGAATTAATGCATACAGGGGTGGCCAAAAGTAGGTTTATAGTTATAATACAAATAAATTATACAACAATTAGTAAATTATAAAAGAATAAACTGTAAACCTACTTCTGCCAACCTCTGTATTTACAGAATAAAAACAAGCCAAAAATCATGAAATAAAAATAACCAAATTATTTATTTCGTTTCAGCCTCACTACCCTCATTTGGAAACAAAGGTAAAAGGTTAGAGGAGAAAGTGACCAGAAAGGGCGGTGCCCAGCACAAGGCCCGTGCCCAGCAAACAGCAGTGCTATCTTGATCATGGTGTATACACCTAGATCGACTTCTGTACATACATCTAATCTCTACGTATGCACAACACACAATGACTTCAATGTGTTTTCCTTTTTTCTTTCAGCTTAATGTTCTTATATCCCTTAATTTTCAAAATGAGTATCTGATGTTACACAGCCAAAGAAAAACATAATGCCTGGCTGATGATCCCATGAAGTATCTATCACTGCATCAGGGCACATGCACATGAACTGCTCTAAACACCCCAGTCTTAATAAGTCAGAGAAATCTTACTCTGACTAAGAGATTTCTCTGCAGTTATATATTCAAATATGGAAATATCCAGATTCTTCCAGTCAGTGATAAAGAGGCATAAGAAAGGGAATACATCTTTTTCAGGAGTGGAAAAAATGGGAAAGAGCAAACCTCCTGTTAAAAAAGCATCAGAATGTTTACTAAAAATTGTTAAGAGTTAAAGGATCAGGGTCAAAGGAAATAAGCAGTGGAAATAAACTATAGCTATGAGGAAGGCAGAGCAAAATAATAACTGAACTTGTAAGTATATAAAATATACAGGCACTGGCTCCATTTACTAAAAGGCACATTTTATTAAGCTATTTTCCTAGAGGACAGGGAGGGAAAGGGCCAGCCAGGTTGACATTGGATTTACCTTTGGACTTGTGCCTGGGCTTATGAGGTTTTTTGCCTGAAGGAAAAAGAGCTAAATCCAAATTATAAGAATGAAATATTTTAAAAGTCTTTAGAATTATAATCCTTTACTAAAGTTTTACTCTTAACATTTTTATTTCCCCTAGGAATTCATGAATAAAATCTTTTATAGTACAGAATTTAAAATAAAATGCAAAAGAATTCATTAACATCTCAGACTATTATAAACAACTATCACTGTAAAAAAAGTATATATTTTAGATCCACATTATAAAAAAGATAGGTATTTACAAAGATTGCGCTGCTTTCAGTGATTATTACATAAACCACCTAACTGAAATCAAACAGTTCTCTCATACAACAGAGATATCCCCAAAGGAAGAACTAGTTCTACCAAATTTTATATTTACACAATCGCAGAGTGAAAATGAAGGCAGGAGACATTGTTTTAGTTTCTAAAGTAAAAACTGAATGTAAGACACCAGCAGTTTTACCCTGAAACACAACAGAATTACTGCGGT
This sequence comes from Miniopterus natalensis, assembly GCF_054644295.1. NCBI lineage: Eukaryota > Metazoa > Chordata > Mammalia > Chiroptera > Miniopteridae > Miniopterus > Miniopterus natalensis. The sequence continues at coordinate 37,999,911 of NC_142096.1, read as the reverse complement.
CCATGAAAAGCACAGAAGGAAATATATAGTGCATACAGGAAAACATATTCTTAACTTCAAAAGTTTGAAGATTTCTTTGCACAGCAAATGATCTGCACTCCTTCAAGTGACAAAAGTTGCCTAATTCATTAAGCTCAATAAACACAATCAACCAATAAAACAATGTTCACCGATTTCCGTAAGTTAAATATTGGTTAATAAGGAAAGATTGCACTTTCCTTGTTTGAAGTGTATTATTATTTAGTATGACAATGATAATCACTTGAAGACTCAATTTGTTCATAATAAAATCATATACAGGAATGGGCAAAAGTAGGTTAATAATAATAAATACAATAATAAATAATAATACAAGAATAAATTATTTAGCATACTCACAACTATAAACCTACTTTTGCCCACCCCTCTATATACCTTTAGAGATTTACTAACAATTTGCAAAAGGGAAATTTAAAAATATAAGTAAACACCCTTAAACATCTGAAAAAGCTGTGGTATAGTAAGTACACAAGCAATTAATTGTCATTGCTAACTGAGCATGGAAAAATTATTGAAACATATCACTAGAACAAGAGTCTAATCACCCTCCTCTTACCTGTGACTTGTGGTACATATGGCACTGACAGTTTCTCAACACTATAGCCACTTCCACCTAGTGACTCAGCAATCTTGTTGGTCAAAAAGTACAAATTTTTGTCATGCTTCTCCAAAGATTTTGGAAGCCTGTCAGGTTGATCAAACAAAAGTCATTCAATGCTATTTAAATTACCAAGAAAAATAAGTAAACATGCAAACATTCTAGGTCAAAGCCTAACTATTATAAATAAACTGTAATTAGTAATGGACATAGTAATTTTAGAGGACTAATTTGGGCTCTTTACAAGCACAAGGTATGTGGTCCCTCTATTAACCATTCCGCTGTGAGTAGCATTCAGATGGTGAGTGGTGAGGTAAGCATCATATTATTCTGTTGGTATTCACGTTAAATGATAAAGAGGACTACATTCAGCTTTCACTTTCCCCTAGGAATTAAAAATCTACTGAGAGAAGAAAATACAAATGCAGTTTATGCTAGTTAATGAAAAAGCGCACCAGCCAGCTAAGTGACAGGAAGCAGTTGCCCAATCGAAGTTTCACTTTCAAACTGCTTGATTTTATCTTATGCTGATGCTTTCAATAGTAAACCACTTTCAGAGCCCAAAAATGGCAGGAATACATTGTTCATTTTTTTTTGTTGTTGTTTGGGTAGCAAGAAAGAATGCAGGGTATAAATTATTAATTTCCCTAATACATTCTTTCTCTCACAATTTTATGAGTATTGTTATCTATTTACCGAAAGTCTTGAACAGGATATTATATTCTCCTAAAGGACTGTTCATTTATATGAGAACATGCTATATTTAAGAGAGATATCTCCATATTAAAAAGATATTTTATCAGATTGATCTGATAAAAAGGGATAAGCCTATACTTATCACATATAAGAACTTCTACAGCGAGAGAAAGAAGATGAATTAAACAACAGAAACACAAAACATGATCATTATAAAACACCAGAAAATCATTCTAATGATGGCTTATTCCTTTAGAATCATTACTGATTGGTTTCTCATCGGTGCCCATCCTTAAAATGTGAAGGACTGACATACGTGCACTTATCTCTGAAAATATGCTCTGGCAGAAAATAAGGGGCTTCCATCGTCCGAATTTCAATAACCTGAAAAATATCCAAAAACAATACAAAACAAAGATCAACAACCTCACTTCTCAGGACCTTGCTATGAAAATGGGGGAAACTAAAAAAACAGAAAAAATAACTAAACATTTATAAGAACAACCATAGCTTTATTTTGGAATTTAAACTATGTTTATAGCCCACACGGAGAGAGTTCGTTCTGTTTTTATATTGGTTGCTTTCAAAATTCATTAGTTAACAACATGATGACAATATAGTAATATATGTAGTAAAAAATAAAGATACATCTGATTAAGCCCATTACACAGGGGTAAGAACAGTATTTTTCAGATGCACAGGCCCTCAGCATGCCCCTCCTGAGCTCCTGCTGCATCCTGTGGGTGAAGTCTCAATGCACACGTGGTCTGGCTCCTCCACTCAACTGTGAGCAACCTAATGGAGTACTCTGTTTTCCTCATCTTTGTCTCTAATGGCAGGCATCAAATGTTCACTCAAACACTTGCTTAGTAAACGAAGGAGTTTTATTTCTTAGAATGCACTAAAATCCAACATTTCAACAAGGACTGAGAAATGTGCTCTCAATTCCATAAAATAAGGTTTCCCTGAAATGTTATTAAACCATTCAATTAATTATTTAATGAGTTACTGCTGAAAAACCTAATACAGTTGAATGACTCAGAACAAATCTCTGAGAGGCACATTCATTTTTCAACTCAAGTAGATTGGTTGAAAACTAACAATAACAAAAATGGTATAATTTAAGGAAATTTAGATACTAAGATTCATAATTGTTTAAAGGAAAAAATTATGTAAGAAATCACACAAAGTATTCTAGAAAAAAAATCAAGTATTCTATTCAACCACTACATAAAAAAATTCTAACCAAACAATAGGCCTCAAAGAAAATATAAATACTAGCTGTAGTTTTAGCTGTAGTTTCAATTTAGTCACTGCATACTTTTATGGAATTAACTTAATTTGATACATAAACATCACAAGTGAAACAAACCATCACTGAAAGAAAATTAGGCATTTTGTATACAAATCAAATTGAGGAACTTTTATAAATCCCTTACCTTGGTAACATGCTGGCAAAATGCAGGGACAGCTATCATCTGGCTGACGAAGTTGAGGTACGCAGCCACCAGTGCCATGATTCCACAGCGATGGAACATGGGCAAGTTGTCCTCGTTGATAATAGCACTATCCTTGAACACAAGCAAGCACAGCACAAGGTCTTAGGCTCCAGTCATGTCTCCCCCACGCTTGCACTGAAAAACTGCAGGCAGTTTGGAATGCTAACAAAATGTCACCTCATAAGAAGTTATTTTTTAAAAATTCTGAGAGTAAATGCCATTTACAGGAGAGTAAAAGCTCTCAATTAAATAGCCTTTCCTAAGGAAAAAAAAGTACATATATATTAAATATATATCTCTCTCTGATATACACATGATATATACATATTCTCACTACATACTGTCCTTTCATTATGTAACACTTAAACCCCAACCAAACAACTATATTATTTAATGACTATCTTCCACTAAACTCCAAGTATGAGCACAGAGACCACGCTGTCACAGTATTTTCCTAGGGCCTTGAACAATATTTAGCAAACAGTCAAATGCTCATTCAACATTTATTAAAAAAAAAAAATGACTACGGTCATTGTCTTGAGTATTTTAGATTTAAAGCCAGTTATCTCCCCTTTAAAATTCATGTCCTGGGATAAAGGCAACAACACTTTAAAGATGGTGTCTATTTCCCTAGGATCCAGGAGATCGAGGTTCAATTCCTGGTCAGGGCACATGCCTGGGTTGTGGGCTCAATCCCCAGTAGGGGGCGTGTGGGAGTCAGCTGACCAATGACTCTGATCATTGATGTTTCTATCTCTCTCACCTCTCCCTTCCTCTCTCTGAAATCAATAAAGATATATTTTTTAAAAAGACGGTGTCTATTTCATATAAAAATGTTTTCTTCAAGGAAAGGCTATGAAAGCATACCTGTAAAGCAATGGCTAAGCGAATGAGATCAATAACCACTTCTTCATTGGCCAATTCAATTGTCATAAGAGCAAGAGAAGTATAAAGTAACTCATAGTTTTTCTGAACATTGTCTTCCTCTTTACAGCCCAAATATATGTGCCGATATAGTTGCTGCCCATTCTGAAAAGGGTAATGACAGAAGAAAAAGATAAGTTTGCTTAAACTGTAGTAAAGGCAGATTTCACAGGCATATAACCCCCTACAAAATAGCTATCTTAGTACGTAACTTACCATGGAAGAGAAATTTAAACTGATAATCAAATGAACAAATTGTATTGCCATCATTATCATCAACAAATATACCAGCATAAAACTACAAACATTAGAGCTGAAGAACAAGCCTTCAATAAAAACAGCAAGAAGTAGTTCTAGTGTCAACAATGAAAATGTTTTTAGTAATAATGTGAAAAGACAAAAGCAAATTGTAGATTGATAGGAGAAAAAACTAAAATGAATGGCAGAATCATGGGAGCCTTGGCAATGATGGGGGAAACCTGGCCGAGGGGGAACGTGCTAAGGCTTCTTTGTCTTAAGAGTCTCCTGTGAGGCGTGTTAGGGCTCATCCAGGGAAGAGCTCCTGCAGGTTCTGCTAAAAGCTGGCATGAAGTCCCCAAAGGCAAGTCTAAAGCTGAGATATCGGGGAGAGGTTACAGAAACTTCCCAGGGATTGCACAGTTTCCCCTTAAACCAAACTGACGTAAGTATATTAATAAAGTATGGCTTCATTTCAAGATCATATGTCTTAAATATAAAACTACCTAACTATTCAAATGGCTTTAACTTATATCATGTATTATTTTTTAGAAGATAAATCTTACCTTTTTCATGAAACTTGTGTCTTGTCTACAAATTTTTTCTCTTTTGATCTTTAGGTCAGCTACATCAGGTATTATTCTAGAGATAATCAATGTATCATTCTTAATGAACAGCACATTTAGTTATATCATGTCTTACGTGGCAAATCAATAGCTATACTTAGGAGTTTGAACTATATAATACTCATATCAATAAGCATGTTAAGTAAGCCTATATGTAATGATACCACTGAATTAGCAAATTTAATTAAGAATTTAATAAAGTAATCTTGACTCCTAATGCCATTTCTACGTTTAAAGCAAAACCAAAAAAAAATTCATAGACCTAGTGACCACTAGTGGCTGAGATCTTTGAAAAGACTGCCAAACATTTGCTATCTTAAATTATATTAAGCCCGGCTGGTGTAGCTTAGTGGCTGAGTGTCAACCTATGACCCAAGAGGTCAGAGTTCGATTCCCAGTCTGGTCAGGGCAGATGCCTGGGTTGCAGGCTCGATCCCCAGTAGGGGGCCTGCAGGAGGCAGCCAATCAATGACCCTCTCTCATAACTGATGTTTCTCTCTCTCTCCTTCTCCCTTCCTCTCTCTGAAATCAATAAAAACATATTTTTTAAAAAGTTATTTAAACTACATTAATAATTAAATAGTCTCGATATCAATTAAATAAAACTCTGGATTAATAAAACCTGAAAATCCTAGATTAAAAGAAATCACAACACTCAAATACATGAATGAAGAAACTGAAAAACATCAAGTCTATTTCAAGATGGTGCACTACCTGATCCCTCGAAGCTTCGCCCTGTTGTCATGGCGATCCATAAGATTATGCATCACTTCCAAGACTAATTGTCTCAGTTCATAGTCTTCCATGAGGGACGGTGACAACAGAGGATCCAGGAAAGACCCAGGCAGTGCAGTAACAATTGTCTTGGCTTTGTATCCAGAGGTGACCTAATTATGGGGAGGAAGAGCAAAGAAACAAATAAAAAACCTTTCTCGTGAATCCTTCTTTGGTAAAATTCTCAAACTGTTTTATGAAAGCCATAAACTAAGGGGAACAACAAGTATGGACATAAGCCTGAAGAAAAAACAAAAAAGCATTTTGTAAGTTGATGAAGATTTTACTTAATTTACAAAAACATCATTTGCAAGGAGAATAAACTTAACGACAGCTCACATTTCCCATGTGCCAGGCAGGGATCTAAGCACTACATGTGCACAAACTGCACCCTCCCCACATCCCTGAGAGGTAGGTGTGTGCATCCCCACTTTATACGAGAAAACTGGGGGTCAGAGAGGTTAAGAATATACGGGATAGGTAGTCAGTACTAAATGGATATAAGGAGCTTAGGTAGCAAATGGTATAAGGAGAGCTGAAAATGGTGAATTTAAATTTGTAAATTATTATTTTCTTTTAAATTAAGCAGTTTAGGTTAACAGGAATACATTTTCAGTTTGGAAAACTAGTTTATCAGGTACTTGATTTGACATTTTTTTTTTTTAAAGAAAAACTTTATTTTTTAAAATATATCTGTATTGATTTCAGAGACAGGAAAGGAGAGGGAGAGAGAGAGAGAGAGAGAGAGAAACATCAATGATGAGAGAATCATTGATCAGCTGTCTAGCGCACAACCCGGGCATGTGCCCTGACCAGGAATCGAATCCCGATTGCCTGGATCCTGGGTTGACACTCAACTGCTGAGCCATGCCCAGCCAGGCTGATTTGACATTTCTGAGTGTATCTCTATATTCTAAATTTTAAGCTTCTAAAGAGCATATACTTAAATGCTGCTAAACATTTTAACCACACCACACAGACCTTCTTTCAGTTGACTATGTGGTACAATCAGGATTAGGTCAAGGTGATTTACTCAGGGAATCTAATAAAAACCACGACCAGATGAAATTTCAGATGGTAACTTCAATTTATATTTACATTTGGAACATCTAATATTTATATTTGGGCACATATTATAGGATGGAGATGGCCTTATAAGTGAACAAAGAAATTGAGAGGACAATTGCTACCCACCTAAAAATTAAAAATATATCCATATCTCACACCGCATACAAAAATAATCTTCAGATCAAAGTTCTAGATGTAGAAAGTCAAATCTTAAAAACTTTTTTAAGAAAATATAAACAAATGTGCTTATATAATCAAAAAAGGCAAGGAGTTCTTAAACATGATACAAATAAAAAAGAACAAAACACATAGGAATGAAGTGATAAATCTGGCTATATTAGAATTTAAAATTTCTTTATGACAAGCACCATAAACAGGATAAATCACATAAGGTATTTCTGTATTTCTCCCTAGGTATGAAACATTTCTTTTCAAAAATGAAATTATGTACAATAAAGATGTTCAGAATAAATTTTGAAAGTCCTGACATGGAAAGGGCACATTTCAAACAATAAGCTCCTATTTGTTTGGCATTATGCTAGGTGTAGCTGAATCAAAGATGCATATAATTACCATAAAATAAAAACAGGACCTCACATTTTAGGTATGCTTTTCCTTTTCAGCTACTTATAACTGAATTATTTTCCAAACAAGAAGTCATTATTTGGTAAGTGAAAGAATAGCATGATATGTAGACAGAACACTGGATTTCAAGTCCAAGTTCTATTCTTTAGCTCCGTGACCTTGGTGAACCTTTTCCACAAAGTCTCTGAGCCCAGGCATCTTCATCTATCAAACGGCAATACTTTCTGGCCTCTGTATGTTTCATCATTATGTGTGTCAAATAAAATGACAGGAGAAGGAACAAATAGTAAAAACATAACAAAATAAAATAAAAGCATAATACTTAATTATATAAACCACAGAAAAAAGCTAACCATAAACAGTACCTGACTGTACAAGAAAAAGAGACTCAAAATGTGAAGCTGTTCTTTTCACCTCAGTAATTTAAGGATAAGTGTGTTCACTTGTCTTAAATGTCTTACCATAAGTAAAGATCTCAGCAACATTATCTGAATCCGCCTGGTTCCCAAATCCCTAAAACATACAACATACTAGCATTATCTTATTAATAGTAATTAACATTTATATTACTTCATTTCATTAATTACTGATTTTAAAACTCTATTCATATTGGCTAAATAGATTTCACTTTAATAATAGCTAAGTCGTGGCTCACTTTATACTCTAAATTTAATATAAATTAAAGTTATATGTTAAAGAATCAAATTCAAACAAAAATGTTAAAAAGTTATTGGCTCTCAAAGGAAACAGACCTATGCATGTAATGACATGAAAATTAAATTATATGAATGCATAACAAAACACAAAAGATACTGTAAGTTGGGGAATATATTTACTGTAAATATAACTGACTAATATATCTATTTAAAGAGGTAAAAACAGATGATTCTAAAAATAACAAGTGGAAAAAGGGTTATCTAATGGTCAAAGGAATAGAAATAAAATAAGACTATTATTACCTTAGTAAAGTAGCAAAAAACACAAAAATATTCACAAACTTAAAGCTTTAGCATGTTGTAAAATCAAATCAAATCTATAAAATGAAGGGACCAAAACATATGATCTTTAAAACCACTTTCAGTTCTAGGAGTAAGTGAACATTCCTGCTAACCAACATTAAATATTCAATTTTTACCAAAACTTGAAGCTTTACCCTAAATACTATATAGGCAATACCCAGGCTAAACAAACCTTCCACCTGGTCAATAGAAGACACAGAAAATTAGAGAATTTATCATATACTGAAAACTGATTCTAAAAGCACACAAAACTGATTCAATTGTTTAGCAATCTAGTACCATAAAAATACTAGGATTTAGTATTTCCATAGGATTTTTATTACTAGTGAATAAAGAAACAATACATTTTCTAGATTTCTTTAAAATGAAATTAAACCAAGAATAAATTGAAATTTATAGTTGGAGAACTACATATGCATACCCTAGCTGACTGACATCCAAAGTATGGGTGGACGTTCCAAAAACTGGTACTTTCCCCATAATGAACATCATGATTTCCGACCTCTGATAATCTGGTAGGTTACTTCCAAAAAACCCTATAAAAATATTAAGATAAATTTTACAAATCAAAAAGTTTATTTTTCCATATAATAAAAAATTATATTTTTAACCAAATCTTTCAATATGTGGTAAAACAATGTCTTTAAACTCTAATGATATTATAATTTCATTTAATCAAAATCATTTAATCATATACAATATAAGATTTATATAATGGACTAAGTCTTTTGCATATAGTTAACAGTGGCAAACCATCATCAATTTGAATTAGAGTTTTAGAAAAAGAAAAAAACACCTTTTGGTAATATTTCTGATGAAACTCTTGTTCATATACTGTGAGCCTACATTCTTATTCTGGTAAGGAAGTTAGTAATGAGGACACACTTGGGTAAAGAAGTTATTAGGTCATTACTTTGGCTTCCTAGGACTATTAAATGTATTAGAATGTTATTACAATGGGCCAAGGTTACAGTTTAACTCTGTGAGTTAATTCAACATACATAATTCAGCTGTTGTTAAAAAATAATAACTTATTTACTTGTCATTTTTCTTATGCATTCTTGGGTTTTGTGATATTTTAAATTTACCTGCTATAGCTTTTGAAGGTTTACTGCCTGGTCATAAAGTATTTACATTTAATTAACACTCAAACTTCAAACTTTGTTGTTCCTTTGAAAGATTAGAACACATATCAAATCATGGCTGTTTTTGTTCATATCTTAAAATGTAATATAATCATTACAGAAACTTTCTTACTTGTAGTATTTCTCTAAGAATAAATTAGCTCTTCAGCTTCTATTATTGGAGTTAATAATAATCTACTTATACAAAATCAAATTGTTCTACTCATGATTTTGATTGGGCATGAGGTTAAAAATCATTGCCCGTTATCACATACTTCAGCAATAAAAATCTCATGATCTTAATATTACTCAATCTGCATATAATGTATTATTCTAGCTAACAATTAAGGAGCACATATTTCTAGGGAAATAAGCTACTTTGTATTTGGACCTCACAACAACTTTATGAGACCAGGTACTATTATTATTAGCCTCAGTTTCCTCTTGTGAGAGTGAGGAAAAGAGAGGTTGAGAACTCATACAAGAAACTACACAGCTAATATTAAGGCCTGAGATGAGGGCTTCTACTCATTTCCAAGTCTTATGCCATTGTTACTCTCTACTTCCTCCTTATAAGGTACTTTTAACTTTTCAAGAACCCAATTAGAAGTGTTTCTAATTAGCATACAAAACTAGACACTGCTTTTCTGTTCCAAGTGAGTCTGTTGGTATGACCAGGACATAAAGTCTCCAACATGACCCACTGTGAGGACAGTCCTGAAAGTAATTCATTCTCTAGACCCACTGTTTGTACTGGAACTGCTGAATAAAAATGCTAATGACCCCCCCAAAAAAACACAGCAGGGAGCTAGCTACGTTCTTGGTTATTTTAAACGAAAGAACTTGGCCAACAGCTTCATAACTTCAAGTGCAAAAGCCACAGCATCCCTGTTCTATGGCCTACCACCAGGAATATCCACCTCACCTGCTCACTACCAGGATCTAAGAACTTCGACAAGGAAATACTGAGGAAATCAGAAGTGTGGTTTAACAAATATCTTACTCTCTGTGCTACATTGCATTTTCTTTTCTGTCATGTTTTTGTTTTGTTTTTTTAAATGTATCTTTATTGATTTCAGAGAGAGGAAAGGAGGGGGAGAGAGAGAGATAGAAACATCAATGATGAGAGAGTCACTGATCGGCTGCAGCCTGCAACCCGGGCATGTGCCCTGACCAGGAATCGAACCCCAATCGCCTGGATCCTAGGTCAACGCTCAACCGCTGAGCCACGCCCGGCTGGGCTCTGTCATGTTTTAATTTTCACATGTTATTTCTGAATGTGTTATGTCACAGAAATATTGCTTGAGTCTGCTGTGTATGTTTTATAATAAAATACCTGAGAAACAATAAATTAAACATTCTAAAGTGAATCAGTAACCCTGAATTAACTAGAAGTCAAAAAAGCAATTTATATTGACTCTGAAAATGAGCTGAGTTGATTTGATACACCATCTTAATATCACTGAAAATCCATAAATAATGAAAACAAATTTAAAAGTCACCATAAAAGCTAGGTTTACCACACACGGACACTAATTGTTTTAAGCAATAACTAGAATGTCTTGCTTTATTGAGATTCCACGGTAATACTGAACTTTACCATGTTTTTCCTTTTCAGGCATTCCCAAAAATCTTAAGCCCCTACTACGTGTGTTGAATAAGATGTACATGGGCCTCTGCTGTCATAAGGGCAATTTCTATGCACATGATGAGAATGTAACCAGGTAAAAAAGAGGTACTGCACCAAGCAGATCAACCAAATGCTTCCGCAAGGCGAGAGCCATGTGCATATGAAACCCTGCCACAGGGCAGGATGTGCGTTCACATTCAGTAATTAGGTGTAGGATGCGGATGCACAAGGCCTGTGTGCACATCCATGAAACTTCAGGAACGATGACGAAGAGAAACTCTGTATTAAATATTCCAAAGGACTATTATAAACAAGTAGCTTGCAGGCAGGAAAATTACCCAGGTAAAAGGCATAGACTGAGCTCCAGAATAAATTGATATTTGACTCTATTATGAGAGAAACTGTTAGTAACCACTAGAAATTAGATACCAAACCTCAGAAAGACAACATAATTTCGAAATTATCATTATCATGTAGTTGCATTCAAGTATGATCTACACATTCTGAAAAACTGTTCGGAGGGGGGGAGGGTAGAAAAAGAGTTTGCTTGCTTTATGTTTATATACAGTCAGGTCATTTCCCAAAATATTCTCATGGCTTTTTTATTTTATTTCACCATTTTGTTTTTGTTCTTTATAAACCAACTTGTAAACATTTATTTCCAAAAATAACAGGTTAAGCTTGGTGAGTTTAATACAGTGAGTTGTGTATTGTTAACTGTAGACATAATTCTTTTGTAGGGTCATATTGATTAACAAGAATGGTGGATAGAAGAAAGCAGTAATACCCTTACCCATCTTCCCAATGGGAAAAGAAAGATCATAGTCTTAGATATAAAGTCTTGGGAATGGAGGCTAATTGTTCTAGGGAAAACTCTAACTCATAAATAAAAACTTGACCAATGAAGACTTAAAGTAATGAGCTTTAAACTTATTAAAAATTATGGCATTCCAGCATTTGTAAAATAAATTTATATATGACTTCTACATTAAACACTGTTCTTCTGGAAAGCTATGTTTTTCTACATTATAAGTAATCAGAAACATTTTAGAAGTTTTAAAAATATATGCCCGGCCAGGCATGGCTCAGCAGTTAAGCATCTACCTAGGATCCAGGCAACTGGGGTTCGATTCCTGGTCAGGGCACATGCCCGGGTTGCGGGCTCGATCCCCAGTCGGGGGTGTACAGGAGGCAGACGATCGATGACTCTCTCATCATTGATGTTTCTATCTTTCTCTCCCTCTCCCCTCCTCTCTCTGAAATCAATAAAGATATATTTAAAAATATATATATATATGTAATAGTTTTATTTTTATTTTCACAAAATAAATATATGCTTAGACTAGAAAATTTAAGTAATACAGATTAGCAAAATGATAATAAATACCATGTGGCAATTATTCCCTTCCAGTTATTTTAAGTACTTTACATTTATTAGCTCAATTAATCTTTATAATTTTATAACTTATTGTTTACTCAGTTTATAGGTAAGAGAATGTATGCTCAGGGAATTCAGACTTTTGTACAAAGTTACCTAGTAAGCAAGAGATGGAATCTGGATTCAAATCAAGGATCTAGATACTATGTTCTTGATTCCTACACTCTAAGGGCTCTTGATGGTATTTCAGCTAAATCCTGTGAGCTCTATACTTGTAAGCCTTTTTTTTTTTTTAAACGTTTCTTTATCTTTATTGTTGAGACCATTACAGATGTCCCCCTTTTAACCTCACTGATCCCCTCCACCCCACATCCATCCCATGGCTTTTTTTAAAGGAAGCTCTTTACCTTTTTATCCTTTATACTTTGATAACTGTGTTTAAAAAAAACCAACCCTATGATATTAAAGTCCAAAGGATCAATCCCCAGATCTTATTCTCCAATACCATTCCCCACTAAAGGAACCCCAGCTCCTGGAGAAAGGACTGACTCAGGGCTGGGGCAGGAACTGTAAAGTGAGCCTGGAACAGCTTACACAAGTAAGGCTCTGCTCAAAAGAAAGGTGGGGAGGGGTGTTACAAAGACAGAGAAGACGGCTTGCAGGGGCTCCTACTGGCCAAGTCTGGGAAAATTTCGGCACCAGAAGAATAACAAATATTAAGTACAGAATGAATTATGAAGCATGAAAATACAAATCCATGAGTTCATACCAATAATAGATGAATGTATGTGTTCCTACATGTATGTACACAGGCTCTTGCTTATAGCAGAACACTGAGTGCCAATTGAGAGCTGGAAGGGAGTGCTGAGTGTTAAAACCATCATTCTGCAACCATCGTGGGTAAGAATTATGAATGGTTGCTAAATCTAGGGGAAGTTCAGATGAACAGCAGAATACCTGCCTGGTCTAAAAGTATCTTTTCAGAGACTGCTTATTATTTACAAGAGGAAAAATGGACACTGTACAGCTGAGAAACAGAACAACACTTTGAGTGATTAAAATTAACATCATTAATAAGAAGCAAACGTACACTGGGTGCCTCTCTGTGATACTCTGAGAACATTTTCACTTATGTAGTATCCAGACAGGAATATATAACCTGAATTTAACCATGAAGAAACACCAGACTAAACCACATGAGGAAATTAAAAAAGGGGGGTGTACTCTTAAATAATGCTCATATCATAACAGAATGTTCGCACTAAAGAATTATTATAGCTTAATGCAATATATGACCCTAGACTGGACCAGAGGCCTAAGGCAAAATATGCTATAAAGGTATTATTAGGTCAAATGAAAAAACTGAAATATAAAAACTGTATCAACGTTAAATTCACTGATGTTGAAAGCTATACTCTGGTTATGTCAGAAAATATCTTTATCTTTTGGAAAAGTACTCTGTGGTAAAGAGCCATGGTGTATACGCACTCACAATTCAGTGGTTTAGGGAGAAAAACACAGATGTATGATGCATGCATCTATCTTTCTCTGTGTGTATGTACATATTTATATATGCACATATATGTATATAGACATATACACACATACATGCACACACAGAGAAATGGAGGGAGAAAGTAAATAATCGCATAAATGGCATAAGATGTTAATAGATGAATCTGGGTGGAGGGTATACAGTGTTTTGTCCTATTCTTACGTTTACGTCATTGACCTTTGACAGATGTAGTATAGGAGTCAAGTACCTTCTGTGACAGCTTTTGTAACCAGTTTTACATAATAGTTTGGAAAAGGGAAATGCACTCACCTATTGTTTGGATGATGGCGTTCTGCACAATCTTCTCATCATTGTCTTTAGAACTTGAATTTAAGCTGGCACTGGCTGCAGATCCCACCTGTACATCGTTTGCTTCAAATTCCACACTGAGACGCAGGTGTTTCAGTAGTGTGTTGAAGACTTCCAGCACCGTGGGTCCTGTAAGTGGTCACTGAGGTGAGCAAGCACACCTTCCCAGGACTGTCTACTCAAAACCAACTCTCAAATTCTTCAAAAGAGAGTTCTGCATATGTTCTAAGAAGTTGGAAATACTAATTTATGAACTAACTAGTTCATTAAAAAAGTAAATAAGAAATACCTAAATAAAGTCTCCCAGTTATTCCAACAAGCATTTGCTGGCATCTCTAAGCAGCTGTCTGAATCACTGTCTAACCCACGCAAAATGTGTATATACATATGAAGATTTCAAAAAACTTCCCTCCTATTTAATCTTGTCCACTCAAAATAATGTGTATGGGGACATTTAACTTGACTGTTGGATCAGAATCCACAAAATTATGATAATATACCTCATTGTAGCATAAGAAATTTATTTTGCATCTCCTGAGGCTGAAGAAGGAAGGATTTGTCTCAATAACTAGACAGAAACATTCAAACAGCCCTTGGAATGTACCAAGCCCAGTACATGGTACCCCACATGTAACACACATTTTTATCTGTATTTCATTTCGTATTTCAAATTAAGTAACTTTCCAATGATACAACCTGCTTCCATTTCTTTGAGATAAGTTATAAGTAATAAAGAATCCATATACAAAATGCCGACACTTATATGACATTGGATGAATGTCAGAACGTATCAGTAGAATATTTCCACTTTGATTTTGAAGCAAAAAAATATAACCAGATTCTCCTTCTAATGTCAGGAATTTTGTGAAGGCCCCTTCCATTCTTCTAATCACAGGTAGGTAAGAAACATCATGACCTCTTACCTGTCCCTTTTCCGTATCCCTATAGTCAGTCAGGAAGTTCTGCTGACCTGACCTTCTGACTGCTGCCATCCAACATCAAGTTCCTTCCCTCATGCCTACCACAGTGATAACCACCTGCTATATCTAATGTGTCCTACACTTTGCAGCCAGATGTGTTATCCTAAAACACATCTCTGACAAAGATTACAGTAAATCTTTAAAGAGTGTCAATTAACTGCAAAATTACACCCACGATTTGGCCACAACTTGAACTTGAAAGCCACTTCTCTGACTTCCTCTGCACAACCACACATTATAGCCGAACAGGCTGCAAAATATTTTCTCTTGCTAATTCATTTCCTCCCCCTTCTCTGACCCTGATTTTCTTGTATGTGATCAAATTTTGCCTTTTATTCCAGTATTAGGTAGAGTTGTTTAACTCCAAGTAAACTGTAAGTTTCTTATATCTGTATCCTCCCAAATCTTTTATCATATAATTGGTATCCAAAAATCTTTATTAGAAAAAAGGGAAGGAGAGATTAATTTGAAAGAAATTGCTTCATTAATTGTACACTAAGGAAGTCTGAGAATAACCATGTGAATCAAAAATTTCAAGAAAAACTACAGCACATTTAAAAATGTTAGAAATATTTTCTGAGAATTTTCCATACACTGCTATATCTACTGAAAAACATTCTGAAATAGATTAAGGCAGTAATTGGTTTTTATTTTTTTGCTAGCACTCACCTATTGAACCTTTAGCAGCAATGGCGACAGCCTCTAACAGAACCTGAATAATACCTGCTCGAACCCGTGGAGATTCTTTTTTACGAGCATCAAGGTGCCCTAGAATCTCCTGGATCACATGGTGAGAATACTGAGCCTAAAAGAAACAAAATAACACAAAGATGTATGAGTTATATGCACCCCAGCAGAATTCATAGGAATGAAAGACCATGTGACACTTAAACTTCCAATTACAGGAGCCATACTTATGTTGTGGAACAATATGCGGTCATTAAAAATCATTCCATTTAAGAATAAATAGAGATACTGGAAAATATTTATACCATGAGTGGAAAAAGTTGCAAAAAATTAGGTGTAATAAAATTCAATCTGGATTTTTAGAAGTATAAAAGACTAGAATTATATATACCCAAATATTAATGCTGAGCATTTCTGATAGGGGAATTCACAAGAAATTTTTATTCTCTTTACATTTTTTTGTCATTTCATAAAGAACATTTATATACTCTTACAACTTGGTAACAGAATAAAACGTTGTTAAAAAACAAACAGATATGACATTTACAGTACTTCTCTCCTACCCAAACTATATAAATACTACTTCTTATTGTGAACACCTAACAATGCTAAACAGTCAAAATTTTCATTTAATCAAGGGCCATTATCAAATGAAAATTTTATCAATGTGTACCTGATGAAATTTAATTTAAATCAAGAAGATATGAGATTTGCAATTTACAAGGGCAAATTTATCACATATAAATAAATTTGATCAATCACAGTGAATGATACTGGGACATAAGTCTATAAAAGCATAAATGTGGTAAACAGCACATGTAGGATATAAATCCTGACATGATCTGTTCTGGTTTCGAGGTAAAGCAGGGTGGTCCTCTGTAGTAGATAGGAGTGTCTCAGCACAGGGATCTATAAAGAGAGGACTTAACACATGCACTTTTGCATAGTAAATACTCAATAAATGGTAATTATTATTATCAGCTATATGTTGCTGTAATAAATACCAATTCCAATACTAGTTTATCAGTGAAATATAAATACACAATTGTGTTAAATAAAATGCACAACAGCACCATCATAAAATCATTTCATTCTTTTTATCAGATATCTTTCCATGCTGGCAAATAAAAACGATTAAGTGGTAAATGAAAATAAGTGAGACAACTAAATTAAGAACATGCTTTATTTCTTAGAGCAGCAATTTTCAACCTTTTTCATCTCATGGCACACATAAACTAATTATTAAAATTCTGTGGCACAACAAAAAATATATTTTTTGCCAATCTGACAAAAAATGGCATAATTTTGATTCATTCACACCGAACAGCTATTGCTATGCTGGCTGTTGTCATTTTTTTATCTGACAATCTCAGAGGAAAGAAGAGGTCAGTGCCGCTGACTTAACAGTCAGGTATTGCACATTTTAAAAATTCTTGTGGCACATTGGTTGAAAATTGCTGTCCTACAGTGTTCTATATCTCTGATGCTATGCTTATCAACATAGAACCAAAATTACTGACCTGAATGGAGTACATTATAATTTTAAAGCAGTGAACTGCAAATTCATTGGGATCCCATAGTTTGTGATGATCTAAATGTCTGTAATTAACAATAAGAAAATTACTTTAATAATTCCTATTTTTATACTTTTTTCCCTGTAGAACTCTCAACAGTATGCAAAGCTTCACAATCAAGAGTATCTAAAAGAAAGTTAATGGAAGTCAATGTTCTAATTCCAGATATGTGACATATATTTCCCCCAACAGCCAGATTCTTTCACAAAACACCAGCAAAAAAGGCTAGAATATATATAAGATTTTTAAATACCTAGATGAGCTGGCAAGAAAGAAAAGTCATTCATTCCCAACATCACAAAAAGGCAAGAATCTGGAAATATACACTGGGGCCACACTATTTTCTGCCTCTGTTCATGCATCTCAACCTGCTAAAACCTAATTATCCAACTAAGCTTACCTCCAAAGAAACCACCCCCTAATATCCAGATTCAACTTGAATTCTGTGTTTTAAACTGCTTATAGCACTTTTTGGCCTGTTCTCATAATCTATATATTGTATTTCACTATAAGTGCATGTCAATTAGCCATCAAGTTTGTTAAGGACCAAGACAGTTTTATTCATGTCTATATTCCCCAAAATACCTGATACCTTACTTGCAAAGCATATTTAATATTAATTATATAAACAGCTAATACATAATTAACTATTTCATTAAGCACTACATGGAATACAGCCCACTTTCAAGTAAGTACTCAAGTACAGTTAATTGGGTAATTTCTTTCTCCCAGGCTAGCTCTGCAGATCTTTAAGGCTTTATAGAGTACTATTAGGTAAAAAATACTTAATAAAAGTATTAAGATAAAACTAAAATTCTTAAATCAGCATGTCTGAATATTAAAATATAAATCTGCCTTTAGTTATATCTGAAATCATGATTATTTCTTAGTATAACTTTTGTAAGTCCATAGAGTCTTTAAATGGTAATTCTGGAGGGGAGGATGGTGAAAATCACAGATCCTTTTGAAAATCTAATGATTCTCAGATTTTTAATATAATTTTGTGCTTTATAGATTCTTATAAAGCTTGACTTTATTTTTTTTATCTTTATTGTTGAAAGTATTACAGATATCCCCCCATTTTTCCCCACTGATCCCCTCCACCCTGCATCCCCGCCCCCCCCAAAGGCCTTCACCACACTACTGTCTGTGTCCATGGGTTATGCAAATATGCACATAAGTTTTTGATTAATCTCTCCCCACCCACTCCCCCACTCCCGCCTTCCCACTGAGATTCATCAGTCTGTTCCATGCTTCTATGTCTCTGGATCTATTTTGTTCCTCAGGCTACTTTGTTTATTAGATTCCAAATATGAGTAGTATCATGTAAAACTGAATCAGGAAGAACCAGAAAACCTGGTCAATAACAACTGATAAATAGGCCAATAACAACTGATAAAACTGAAGCAGTAATAAAAAAACTCCCAGCAAACAAAAGCCCTGGTCCTGACGCCTTCACAGGGGAGCTTTCTAATTCTTTAAGTTGTAGAGTTAGATAGTTTACTAAAAAATTTTCTTGCTTTTTGAGGTAGGCCTGCAGTGCTATGAACTTCCCTCTTAGGACTGCTTTTGCTGTGTCCCATAGATTTGGGAATGTGGTGTGTTCATTTTCATGTTTCCAGAAGTTTTTGATTTCTTTCTTGATCTTATTGGTAACCCACTCATTGTTTAATAACATGTTCTTTAGCCTCCATGTGTTTGAATGTTTCTGAGTGTTTTCACTGTAGTTGATTTCTAATTTCATGCTCTTGTGATCTGAGATGCTTGATACAATTTCAATTTTCTTGAACTTGTAGAGACTTGTTTTGTGTCCTAACATGTGGTCTGTCTTTGAGCATGACCCATGTGCACTTAAAAGGAATGTATATTCTGCAGCTTTGGGGTGAAATGTTCTGTAAATATCAATTAAATCCATCTGATCTAGTGAGCCATTCAGTCACTGCTTCTGTGTTGACTTTTTGTCTGAAAGATCTATCCAGTGAAGTCAGTGGGGTGTTAAAGTCCACGACTATGACTGTATTGCTGTTAATCTCTCCCTTAAAGTCCTTAAGGCTATTACTAATAGGTCCTTATTTATTGCCATTTTAATTCTTTATGCCTATGTTTCTCTATTTCTACTTCTAATCATAGCAGTCACTTTAACATTTCCTACAATGCTGGTTTGGTAGTGATAAACTCCTTTAGCCTTTTTTGTCTGGGAAGCTCTTTATTTCACCATCTATTTTGAATGATAGCCTTGCTGGATAGAGTAACCTTGGTTTCAGATTCTTGTTTTGCATTACCTTAAATGCTTCATGCCATTCCCTTCTGGCCTGTAGAGTTTCTGATGAGAAGTCAGCTGACAGCCTCATGGGAGCTCCTTTGTAGGTAACAGATTGCTTTTCTCTTGCTGCCTTTAATATTCTCTGTCTTGACTTTTCAGCATTTTAAATATAATGTATCTGGGTGTGGGCCTCTTTGGATTCTTCCTGCTTAGGACTCTTTGTGCCTCTTGAACTTGTGTGACTTTTTCTTTCACCATGTTAGGGAAGTTTTCTGCCATTATTTCTTCAAACAGGTTCTCTAACCCGTTTACTTTCGACATCCTCTGGCACTCTTACAATGCAAATACTGTTATGTTTCATGTTGTCCCACGGTTCCCTTAGACTGTCCTCCTGTTTTTTAATTGTTTTTTCTTTTTGGTTCTCTGATTGAGTGAGTTTTTTCTACCCTGTCTTCTAATTCATTGATCTGATCCTCAGCTTCCTCTAATCTGCTGTTTATTCCTTCCTATGTATTCTTTATTTCTGCTAGATCATTCTTAATTTCCTTCATAGTTTCTTTATCTTTTTATCATGCTGTTGAGCATCCATACAATCAGTATTCTGAACTCTGTATCAGATGGATTGCTTATCTCTGTTTCATTTAGCTCTTTTTCTGGAAACTTCTCTTGTTCTTTCATTTGGGGCTTGTTTGTCTCCCCATTTTGGCTGCCTATTTGGGTTTGTTTCTCTCTATTAGGTAGGCCTGCTAGGACACTCAGTCTTTTTGGACGGTCTCTGGCACAGGCCAATGTCAGGCAATGTAAAGCTCAACTTTAAATCCAAATATTTCCCCTAAATAAAGAATTCTGGGTGTTACATCTAGACAACTTTATACATGCTATAAAGACATTCTTACAGTCATGAAGGGAAAGGATAAGGCAAATAATTAACAAAAGAAAGACTAGCAAAAATGTGCAGAAATTACAAAGAATATTAGTGGCTCTGTTATCTGAAGACTGAGTTAGAACACAACCCCTTGACAAAGCTTGAAAGACAACATGTATGTGGAGAAATTCAAAGCTCACAAATGTGTTTTGCCAGAGGGGAGAGTACAATACCAATGAGATATTTACTAATTGCTAAGGGTAAGAAGAAATTTACTTAGCGCATGGAATGTGCCCTAAGGCAGTCCAACCACAGCAAAAAGAAGGCCAGGAAACAAAAGCCAGCCATCAGGAGGAACCAACCATAGAAGTTAACAAAATAAGATACATCGTACTTGGACACTGTGTGTTTTAATACCTTACTGTGCATCTGTGGGTAGAAATTCAAGATAAATGATGCACATGGCATCAAGCACAATACTGCACTTCATTTCTAAGAAGAAAAAGCTGGTGAAGTGGTTGAACCAGTGCTCCAACGTGTGGTATCTGACTCAATCCTGCACTCTTCCCACAATGCTACACTGTTCCATTAGTAACAGTCCATTAGTAACGGTCCTCTGTAAGTAAATTAACGCAGAATTAACAGTTCAGTCACAAATAACCAGGAAAATGCCAACTACTTACGCAAAAACTGGTCTAACAGCATTATTCATATTCCCAAAAGTTGCTCGACCCAGCAGCTCTCTGAAACAGTTTTCAGCCAGCATAGCGGGATTCTCCTCTTTGTCAGCTGCGGAGGGAGAGGAAGGAGGGCCTATGCGACTGGAAAGAAAGAGAAATAATAAACATGAGTATACGAATTCTATCGCCAGTTCTAACAGTTAAACAGAACAGATTTTACTTCTCGGGAACATATAATGACATTTCCTTTTTATCCCAAAAAATCTTAGAAGAATACTCAAGGAATAAACACGATTTAACCTTTTTGTTGAAAAAATTATAAAGTAAATAACTATTGTTATTATTATTATTATTATTTTGGTTATTTCTAACTTCATAAAAAAGCATGCTGGATCTCTAAAAAATAACAGAAGTTTAGCTATAATCTCTATTTCTTACACTTGCAACTTTAAGTAATATTAATTCAAATAACAATTTGGATGATCAATAAGCAACAAGTGAAGTATAAAATCTTTCTAAAACAAATAAAACCTTAAGTGTATGAGTCCAAATCTGTGGTCTACTAAGCCTAATGTGATCACAACAGATGAATAATTTTTTAGAAAGGACACATATCTAAACTCACTCAAGTTTACAAGACCACTGTTTACTTAACTAAAGACAAGTTAGCCTAGCGAGCCAGCACACATACAATTATACAAAGGTAACCAAGCCTCAACCCTAAAGTGCTTATTTAATACCTGTCGACCTCTTCTATCTTCTGCATGTTAAACAGCAGGGATGGAACAATTTTATCCATATGCTGGGGTTCCCAAATGGTAGCCCGAAGTTCATCATTAACTGTTTTGCGAACCACGCCTTGAATACCCCTGATTCCAGCGATTCGAATTCTATAAAAAAATGAAAAAAACTGAGTCATGAGAAAAGTTATTTAAACAAGTATGCTTGTTTACCTTAACAGAACGAACCCAAGTATATACTGTTATCTCAAGTCAGTAAGATGAAAGTAACACAATAACACATCTAAGAAATTAAAATCTCAGTAATCTAAGGTGGACAAAGAGATGAGGCAGCTCTAAAAGAGGCTTACTTTCAATACTATTTTTTTTAAATCAGCATTTAGAGTCTCAAAGGACTGTAAAGCACAGTAACATCCAGTCTAAATCAAAAGCATTAGATTTTCCTAAGAGGATGATAATAATTCAAAGTAATGAGCTAGATTCTCTCCATTTCTCGCCTAGATATCTCAGATGCTGAGCAAAAACAGAATTTCACTCTTTCTGAAGACCCTTCAGGGCTTCCTCAGACCTCTCACTGGTTCTTCCCGAGAGGCTCTTCCCTCCACTTGTCCCCCTAGATGGAAGAGTGGAAGACCACGCTGGTTCCTTTAAAGGTCTGACAAACGAGAACTATCAAAATGGAGTGCAGACAACCTCAGCCATATATATATATGTACACACATATCTGTGTGTACTTACATATACATCATCATGTGTACCTGTGATTTAAAAGTTATCACACAGTGAGACAATGCTGCCCATCCTCCCAACCCAATCCACAACCCCAGCTTCCTCAAGCTCTTCCTCACTCACACACACACATATATATATATGTGTATATATGTATATACACATATATATATGTAAAATCTGTAGGTTTGAGAATGAAAAGTGACTAGAAAACAACATATAAAAGCAGAGTTAATTGGTAACCCATCTCCCTAAAACATGGTCCCTCTGGCCAAATGTGACTGTTACTTCTTTTTTTGCTACTACAGGAAATATTCACCATTGAAGTTTATTCAGCTTATCCAGCACTGTCTTCCAATACCTATGAAGAGGTTTAGAGAATGGCAGCTATGGGGAAGGGGGTGGCACTGCTTCCCAAACTCATGGGGAAAGGACACAGGCATTTAGGGGTAGCAGATGGAGAATGGGAAATGGTAGTAATACTATGCTGAACAGGTGAGAAAGTGAACTGGGAGACAGAGACAAATTTTGCCTGTTTCGAAGTTGTGTCTATTCATGCTGCTCCCTAAAACATAAAGGGTGAGAGACGCTGCAGCTATCAAAAGTAGGCAAGCCTAACATTACTACAATGGGGTCTGCTTTATGCACCTGTTGCTACTCCTTAGGTGATGACAAGGTGGAGTGAACAAGATGACACAAGAACAATGATTCATGCTTTGTTACACAATAGCCTAAACAGAGTACAGCAGAGGGTGCTGCCCCTGTTTGGGGGAGCTGGGGACTGCCTATAGCTACTCCAGCTACAGAGCTGGCATCCAATTCAGATCTATTATCTGGCCTAACCAATATATTCTAGCCATGACTTCAAAGAAATTTAATAGTTTCCTTATCAGTAAACTAAACCTCTTACCTAAAGCACAGGAATGCTGTAAGGTTTAAATGAGTTAATTCATGTAAAGTACTTAGCCAATAAAGGGTTAAACAAACTGGCACAGAATAAGTGCTCAATAGGTGTTAGTTTGCTCATGCTGTTAAGCATTATGATGATGCTGATAATGACCATTATTTCTACCACACCTGAAGGTTGCTCAGGAAATTAGAGATTAAGACTGTGATGCATGACTTTACATGTGGAAATTGCTTCTGTAGGGCAAATATTTTAAGAAAATCTTAACAGTGATCAAACCCATTGTCCATTTCCTACTGCTCAGGCCCCTGAGCTCTATTTGATCGGGTTTTGCTAAAATTAAAGGGATTGATAATAAGTATGTATGCTGGAATCTAAAGGGGAATATAAATATGCCTGAAGAAAACCAAAAGGGTTTTGACCTCAGGCAAAGCAGGAAAAAATCTAGTCCCCTAAGTATGGTAAATCATTTTAGTTTGCTCGTTTGTTTTACAGTGATTCAAATGAAACACTGTCATTTTGGAATTTCAAGTATTATGTAATACTGGAAAGACCTAGAGTTAGAAAAAAGTACTAAAAGGCTTCTCATTTGTGTACAGAAAATGTCAGGTTTCTTTTTGTAAACATTAATGAAAAATGTTACATGAAAATATGTTTAAAAGACAAGATCTTTCACTAGGGGGTGCTAAGTACTTAAAAATATGGTAACTTATGTAATAAATTTTTTAATTTCTTAAATGTATCCTTTCCTTAATTTTATGGATATCATCAACTTTTCGCCTGAATTGGTTTATATGTGAAACTTACCTCAAGCAAAATTTGAGAAATGTCTACATGTAGTTTATTAATCCTTATAATACTAAACCAAAAAAAACCAAAAAACTACATTCTGGATATTTTCTATATTTTAAAAGAAAGCAAAATTGTTAAAGCATTGAAAAAAATTGCGATTTTCTTTAGCTACTTTTTATACTTTTTTGCCCTGTTAATATTTCAATGTCAGCCCCTGAAAACAGGAAACAGTTTTATAAAACATTTTTAATGTCCTTTAGGGATAAAAAAAGAGATTTTAGTGGCAACTGGGAGAAACAGAAAATTTATTATAAGATAGTTATCTTTACATAGTTTCTAAGGCTTTGCCCTCATAATTAAGGAAGAACATCAGGAGTCTAAATGGAAAAGTTACACTAACAACATCTCAGACAGATACAAATCTTTCATCTGAAATCTCTCAGCTTTCTTTCTCCAAGTTAAAATAACTTTTACATTTGGTTTGTGTAAACCAACACTGTAGCTTACACACTAAAAGCTAGTTAGTTATATTTATGCAGATTCCCTTATTTATTTTAAAAGAAAAATAAAAACTACAAAGCATGCTAAATCTTGCTAAACTGCCCCCAAATAACTTCGAATTCAGGTTAGTTTCTTTTTAGTGTATTATAATAAAGCTCAAGTTACTTTCTATATTTACCAGGGTCATTTGGATCTTAATTCTTAGCTTTCAACCTATAGATCATGTTAGCAGATAATTACTTGATTCCAGATTACAAGGTTGCACCTAGAAGAAAATGTTTAAAAATGCTCAAATTGTTACGAGAACCTGAGACTAAAAATGACTAGTAATATACATTCATTCAATCTATGTATTCATTCAAAAAGCACTTACTGAGAGCCTATGTGCCCAGCACTATTCAAAGTGCTAGTAATAGAGCAGTCCTCAAAATAAAGCCCCTGCCCTCCTAGAATTCATATTCCATAGATAAGCGAGACTAGATAAAGGTATGAGCAGAAGACAGAGTAACTAGGATGGGACGGGAGGATTTTTATTTAATAAATAAAGGTGGCCAGGGCAGGACTCTCAGGATAAGGTGACATTGGCAGAAATCAAAACGAAGTGAGTTAAGAAGCCATGTGGGCGTCCAGTAGATATTCTATGCAGAAACCACTTAGACCAAAGGTCCTGGGGAGAAGTGTGCCTGATGTGTTCTGGAAGTGGCTGGATTACAGTAAAAGGAGGATCAAAGACAGGGTGATAGACTCTAACACTGGGGGAGAGAGCAAAAGGGACACTCGATTCCAAGCAAGACCTCAAACTTGATTCTCAATGAGAAGCGATGCTCAGTTTTGCTATTTCAGTCAGTTCTAACAGCAACGGGAAGTTGTATTTCAGGAGCAAAACTTGTATTTTCACATTTCCTTTGGTAATCATCATATATAAACACAGTATTAATCAATGAATCGCTCTATGACTTTAAATCATAAAGTAAAAGAATACATACTCTGTTCGTGTGTCTGGATCACTATGGCAGGAATGGCACATGGCACTGAAGCGTGACACAAAGAAGTCATAACGTCTGTGATAGGATGGTGTGTCTTCTTCAATATTTGCAAATTTGACAAACTAAAGAAAATAAATGTGTTATCACCTTTCTGAAAGTATGGACCAACACATTTACTTTCATTCATTACTTGTTATATCAACAAACAATAACCAAATAAGAAACAAGTATCATAAATTCCCCATACATACAAAAAGAATTTTTTAACAGTGAACTTTAGAAAATCAAGGCTATAGCATTGTAAATAGTAAGTATAACTTGCTAATCCAGTTCCCCTTGAGTGAGTGCACTCTCTCGAAGGAAAGGTCTTACTCTGAAGCTCGCCTCCATTTCCTGGGTGCTGGCTTCAGTGATGACCTCTCAGGCCCAAACCTAAGGGAATTTTATTTCTTAATTGTGGGTCTTAATTCTGAACAGCTGTTATACAACACATGAATAAATAATATTTACACAAATAATATAGGACAAGAAAAAGGGGACATAAACGGAAAGAAACTAAGTTCAGTAAAGGAGAAGAATACTGTGATGGTAGAATGCATTCAGTGTCCTTTCTAAAGATTTAAAAATATATATATATATATCCGTATGTCTAGGAAATGTTAAATATCCTACATGAATCATGGATCTGGTCCTAAGATTCCCTAATATGCACAATTTTTTCTCATTAGCTTCCTTACTCATTTGGTGATTATTCTGTATACTAAACAGCCTGAAGTAATAAACTGTTGGCTTATTTGCAAATTTAAATATATATGTAAATAGCTCCCAGGATCTAGACTGCTGGCTTTAAAAGGTTACATCCAAAAGAATTATTCAACCAAGTTTACTGATATTCTCCTGGAAACAAAACTGAAATAGCATAGATAAATTTTAAAAAATGAAATTATGTCATCTGTTTTAAATTATACTTTTATGTGACTCACATTATCTAGGAAAAAGTCACAAATAATACACCTGCTGTTTGAGATTAAACTGAAATTTATTACCTATTCTGTATCATACACTGTGCAAGGTGTTTTCACGTGAGTTCTTATTTAATTATTCCAATAACCCTGTAAAGAATGTGCAGTTTATCCCCATTCTAGAGATGGGAACACTGAAATTCAGAGGTAAATCTGCCCAAAGTAACACAGTAAGTAGTAAAATTGGCATTCCAGTTCTGGGGTTGAACTCTAATTTCAAGATTCCCAAACTACATGCTACCCATATAAATAGTTTTGGAAAATATTAAACCAAATATTTATACTTTTCATAAAAATAAACCTTAAATGAGATGAGGAATGCTTAAAAACATAAATAAAAAACATACACAAACATACAATATGTTCCCCATTTTCCAATACATATTTTAAGAAAAATATTAAAGGATTACTTCTAAATATTGCAATTACAGGTATCTTTAACTTGTTTACTCTTTTACATTTTCTAGCATTTTCAAAATTTGCTACAATAAACTTACTGCTTTTTAAATTAGAAAAAAATCAGAAATAAAAATTTGGCCATTAAAATGTTAAAAGTTCTGCAAAAAATTTTAGGAGGAGGAAAAACTTTATTCTCTTTTCATCTATTGAGAGCCCCAAATAACAATATGATCTGAGCAATCCTTTCCAGAAGCAGCTCCTACTTGCCCTTAAGCATTGCGAGCAGGATGAGACACAGCAGCTACACTCCACGGGAATACACGAAGCACATCCTCCTTCTGACTTCATGGAAAAGTCATCTAATTCCTGCAGCTCTGGGAGCTGTCGGACAAACTCGAAACCTATGTACTTATCAGATGTAGGACTAGAGAAAAATGGGGCAAGTACAGTGCAGAGACTATGAACAGACTTAAATGGCTCTAGATTTGGAAACTGGATTTACTAAAAAAATGTGTGACCTGTAAAATGAAATGTTTACTTATACAGCTGCTGAGAGATTCAAATGAGAACCAAACAAAAGTTAGTAAATTGCCTTGCACATAGTATATACTTAATAAAAAATAAGTCCTAATTTTTTTTCCATTTAAAAATTTAATTGGAGAATTAAATTATGTTTCAAAAGGTACAATAAAAGGCAGCAGCAATGAAATTCTTTAGCTGTCGAGTTTCTCACACTAAGCAATATTAAAATTTGGACACCAAAAATTCTTTGTAGGGGGAATGTCCTGTGTATTATATATAGAATGTTCAGCAGTATACTTGACACCACCAACACTCCCCACCCTGCACTGAAAATCAAATGCTCAGGGAGGGGCAGGAAGGGGAGAATTGCCCTGGTTAAGAACCATAGCTTTAGTGAAGTGAATAGTTTCAATGACTGGTCCCTATGGACCACTGGCAACAATATTTAAAAAAAAAGGTTAAGAATAGCCATGATGAGGCTTGAAAAAAGTGAGATGGATCAACTGGATACACAAAAAAGAAAACAGGAAAGTAATCTATGCTTCCCCTAGATCTAAAGCCACAATAATGAAAGTGTATTTACATGCAAAACACAAGCTTTGGAGCAGAAAGACCTGGCACTGAACCCCTGTTATATAGCGTTACTTCACTGTGTCTTTGGACAAGTTCATTAGGTTCAATTCCTCATCCGTTAGTTGTTAATAAAAACCTGGATGGGAACATACAGATTGAATGCCTGAAAGCTTCCTCAGAGATGAAGCTGGAACTGAAAGACTGAATGTTATACAATAAAACTAAAGACAAGAGAAGAAAGGTTATCACTGTATTTTATTTTCCTTTTCAGATATGCTTTCCCCAGCCCCGCATATGCTTAACAAATTATGGTTGAGAATAGAAGAAAATGAAGGTGGTAAGCAGAAATAGTGCAGAAGTCATGTAAGACATGGGGAAATAAACCCTTACTTTTATGGTCAACTAACTTTCTGTTGCCTTATGATGGGTTGATATCACAGATTTCATAAGCAGCAACAGAGAAGCTAGAGCTCTAATCGTCTACATCCGTACCGGTGGTCCATATGCCCTGATTAGAGCATTTGCCTTCACCGGGTGAAGATGTTCTCAGAAGAGATTAATTCTGGATATGCAAATTAAACTTAAAATTAGTTAAGTGATTAGTTTTACTCACAGAGTTTGTTCCAAGAACTTGAAGCTTTGGTTCCCCTGATTCCAGCAGCTTTGCTACCATATGAAGAAAGCTTTCTACAAATGGCTTGATGCTTTGAGAATGACAGGCCATGAGAAGTTGGTCCAATGCCTCCATAGCAATTAAAACATACCTACTCATAAGAGAGAAATAATGTCAAAGCACTTCTAGCTGTCTTAATTCTAAGTGCTTTTCACTGGAAGAATTAAAATAAGTTTATTTAAATGCACAAAATACAGAAGGGCAAATTCAGTAGTTCCTAAGTGAAATCTTGGTTCTCATGAGCACTGACAGTCTTAGATTATGAAACAGTTCTCATACTAAGGGACAGGAAAACTAGACGGTACCCACTCATTTCCTCCTTCCTACCAGAGCTCAGAGCTTCTCCAACATGACCTTTGTGTATATTTGTCTTTGTAAACAAGGACATTTTGTTTTCCAGACTTTTAACCATATTTCTTTATATCTGACCCCAAATAATTATTATAAACAATGTGCCTAAATTTCCAACATAATCTATTTACATTTGTAAACATGAATATATAAAACATTATTAGCAACAACAGATTGTAAGTGTCTCATAGATGTTACCTTACAAGTCACTAAATTTTAAAGCTTGTACTAAAAATTAAAATTCAGACTTTGGTGAACTTTACTTCAACAATCAACTATAAAACTGCTTGTATCAAGACTCACAAAAATGCTGTATGTGGTAACAATATGGAAGTAGAGAAAGCCAATATATCACCACTTGGAAAATAGAGTACCCGAAGAAACCAGGATCATAAAATGACAAAATGTAGAAGTAGTTCATCCAAATTACCTAGGTTATTACTGTTCAAGCACAGAGAATGAATTAAAGTGGTAGACCTTTATTTACAGACAGTTTTGCAGCAAGCAACATTTCAAATAAGCATGCTTACAACTTCTGAACCTTAATATCCAAGCTAACACAGTTCTCTCTTATTACTCTTCCGGCAGTTAAAACTAGAGCTGTGTTAAAAATCAGTTGACTAACAGGATCTTTCTCTTTGTTTTCAATTTAGAGATTGGTTTTTAAATTACTGTATCAGACTAACAGAGTAAGGAAGTCAATCTCTACTATTTCCATTAGAGACGTCTCAGAAATTAGCTGATGCTTAAGCTAAAGGCAACTCTGTTAACTAACATGAGTCTATTCTTAAAATCTGAGCATCAGGGCACAGCCAGGCATGGCTCAGTGGTTGAGCATCGACCTAGGATCCAGTCGATCAGGGTTCGATTCCCAGTCGGGGCACATGCCCGGGTTTCGGGCTGCAGCCGATCAATGACTCTCTCATCATTGATGTTTCTCGCTCTCTCTCTCCCTCTCCTTTCCTCTCTCTGAAGTCAATAAAGATATATATATATATTTTTTAAATCAAAAAAAAAAAAAATCTGAGCATCAGGAAAGTAATAAAAAATGCAGCATCGGTATGGTATTACACATTTCCTTCTATCATATTACAATGTTTGATCTTTTACATCCCACTTTTGTCTGACTAAATGGCAAAGTAATTTAAAGGATGATTGGGCCTAGGGAGAATTTTCCAAGACTCAGTATTAGCAACAATGACTTTCCTCACCCAGAACGGTGTCTGACAACATCTCTGCTCAACCTTTCTGCGAGGTAAGAACCAATTCGATCCAGTTTCTCTGGCGCAGACACTGCATAAAATGTCAGTTTCTCCATATCAGCTTTAACAAGGCCATCCTAAAAATAATAACAAGATAAATAGGTTATCTATATTTTCATGTTTATTTTTGTATTTCTAAATGCTGCTTGCTTCCTATTTCCCCTTTCTGGATTAGTGACTAAGCCATATTTATGCTGAACCTTTCTGGACATAGCCCCCTTAGTGCTAATATTCACCATTCTGGACACAGAGAATTTTGAAAAAGTTAAAGAAATGCCCCACTTACGCAAAGCATTGAAATATACTTTCACATAGCCCCCACTTAGGCAAAGCATTGAAATATACTTTCACATAGCAATGAATTACTGTAACATATCATATTTAAACATGGCTGCATCTCATCCACTTTTTTTATCCCTTACTAATTTTAATGAGGGATAATTTATATACAATAAACTACACCCAAGTATATATAATTTGAAATGAGATAGTTGTATACATCATGGAACCACCAGTAACGAACAAGATACATAGTATTTCCATTATTTGCTAAAGATTCCTCATGACCTTCCCTCTCCAGGCAACCACTGCTCTGCTTTCCTCACTCTGAATCAGCATGCATCAATGCAATCACAGGTCTGACTCTTCTGTGCATGACTCTTTTACTAAGCTCACCCCCTTGCCTCGGAGCTCTTTGCTAGTTCAACTGGGTAACTCCTACTGGTCCTTCAGGTCTCAGTGTCCTCCACAAAAGCTTTCATTCCACCTCACACCTCTCCTGAGTTTGGGTGAGATGTTCCTTTTACATGTTCTTTTAGCTCATGGTACTTATCCCTACATTTATCTCTACTATCATGTTTTGTAACACTGTGTTTTCAATCTTAAATGCTAATCAAGTGCTAACCTGTGATGAACACCAAGAAACTAACCTGAGCAAAGGATTGTGTTAATTTATTTAATCCTCATGAGATCCTTATGAAATAAGTACTATTTATAATTTCTATTTCACACGGAGACACTGAGGGGCTGGCCCAAGACCATATTGCTAGTAATTCTAAGAAATGGTTTGGTTATCTGTCACCTCACTAGTGTGCGTTTTAAAGGCAAGGACTATGACTAAAGACCTCAGCACTCTAGGCATCTATAGTCTGATACATTTTGGATAGATGAGAAGATTTTCTTTTTGTTTAATAAATTAAAAATAAGAAATGTGGTCAACTGAACTATGCATGCAAGGTTCATGTAAATCTCTTTTTTCATCTTATTGTACAGATCGATATTTAAATAAATCTTATCTAACTACTTGGTAAAAATATTCTTTCTGTAATCATTCTCTAATTTACCTGTCATCATTCTCATGGTCAAGTTTTCAAAGCTCCCTTACCACTCACAAGTCAAAGTGGATAGAGTAGACATCCTGACTGTCAATCACATTCCTCCATAATCTGACCTCCACCTTATTTCAGTAACCATTTGTTCCATACTGAGGGAAATGATTTGAATGTTCTGTCCATTAAATAATACTCCTAAAATTTCAAATCAGAACTTGTGCTCAACATGATTACCACCACTACACTCTAAAATTTGCAGGTTCTTGATCTCAAATGTATCTCTTGCTTTCCCATGTCTTTTCTCTCGCCTGGCCCATCACAACAAACAGACTGATCTTGGCTTCTCCAGATGGTGTACATCCTTCAAAGCTCAGCAAATCTCATTTCTCTGAGAATACTTTCCAGAGATTGCCAACCCAGTGCTTTAAAAGAAAAAACTTTACCACCTGCTGCACTTAACATTTTCACTTACTGATTTATGCACTGTGATCTAATATTTAGTCTGCTTTTGCTTTAAATCAGTCAATGGATGGAAAGCTCCTTAAAGGTAGGAACCAGACCTTAGGGTTTTTTTATATGCCACAAATTTTGTAGAATATCTGGTGGCCAATAGTATTTAATTGATTGGCCTCCAAGTAGATGAATGTTTAAATCTGATTTGACTAAAAATGAGATATAGCTGAGGAGATACATAAATTAATGTTAAGATAGCCAACAGTTTCTATAGTTGGCTACATTTAAAATAAAGCACATTCTGGAAATCAAATCCATGTTAACAATTTTATTCATATCCATTAATACCAGACTAAAGGAGTTTTGGAAAATTAAAGACTGTCAAACAAAACCTTCTAAACTAAACCCAGTTGCTTTGAAACCAGTAATCTTTCATAGTCAAGTGACTTTTATAAAAAATTTACAAGAATTTAAGTAAAAAGAGAAGAAACTCTGCCTGGAAGATTCTTACTTTACATCTCAACTCTCTTCTAAAAACTGTGTTGGTCAACCCTATTTATTCTTTGAATCTTTGCTTAGATTTCATTTCCTTCAGGCTTTCCTCTCCCAAACCCAAATCAGATGTCATTCCAACCTACTCCAGCAGCTCCCTGTGCTTCATTTCTCTATCACAACATTCTTTCATACAATACTGTAATTGCCAATTTACCTGCCTGTGAATGTGGTGAGAGCAGAAAG
This sequence comes from Miniopterus natalensis, assembly GCF_054644295.1. NCBI lineage: Eukaryota > Metazoa > Chordata > Mammalia > Chiroptera > Miniopteridae > Miniopterus > Miniopterus natalensis. Next base: position 37,966,822 of record NC_142096.1, on the reverse strand, counting down.
CCATGACTGTGTTCACAGTTGCATTCTTAGCATTCTGTACAAATAATCTGGCACTAGTTCATAAAATTTTGATGAGTATTACTTACATTTAGGAACAATATAGACAAAAGAACAGCACCTGTCCATCATTCCAAATTTATGCCTAATCTACATAAAGGATCTGAAAATTAGACTATCAAGCACTGGTCGTTTAAAAGCAGAAGAAAGACAAGTATAAAACAGTAGTGTACATGGTGAGATTCGGGGGTGAAAGTTGAGAAATGAAATTCGGAAAACCTTAGGAGGTCAGCAGGGGGGAAGCATGGGTCAGCAAAGAGAAGGATCAGGAGATGTAGATCAAATTACTTTTGGATCTTCGGGGAATATGTTGTCCACCAGGCGTTTGTAGCGAGGACGCAGAGCCGAACAGCAGCAACACACTCCTGCTCAAAAGAGAATAAAAGCACAAAGTACAGGGGTTGTTCATATTGTAAACAGACCCAGAAATTCAACTTTCTACATTTTAATGGGTTATTTAAAACAAATGGGGAAAATTCAAACTGCCACAAACAGAAAAGGCCATGCAAATTCAATTACTGATAAAGAAATGAAAAAGTTAAACTACTCCTCCCCTCCCCAAGGACACCAGGTCAAGATGAATATACTAATGAGTTATTCCAAAGTTCCAGACCAAACTGTTTTGGGGCATGTGTGTGAATGTACACACACACACAAACACACACACACACTCCCCCCTGCCAAGTTCATCCTATAAAGCAAATACATAATCAGTGGCCCCCCTTATCTCCTTTCTGATCTCCTCTAATCTGCATCCCTTCCACCTCTGAATCCCCCATTCCCCACTTCCTAGTTCCCCTGCCTACCCAATCCACTCAGCTCCAGCCACCGTGGTCTTAAAATGACAGTTCACTCCTAGTGTGATGGTGAAAACAGTTAATACTTGTATCCACATAATGATCACTTCGAGAACTGCGATGGACATCACCTCAAACAAGCTCAAAGGAAAGTCCAGCAATTTTCTAAATGCTCAAACGCTGCTCTACATATTTTCAGTTGTTGATGTCTTGGAAAGCAATGGATTTGGATCCAGAAGACCTGGGCTCATTCCAAGCCTTTAACTTAAGTTCCTACATGACCCTGGGTAAGGCGCATCAGCTATCTGGAAAGAGCTGTATAAGTGGGAAGGATCAGTTTTCTTGTCCAGAAAACCAGTAACTTACTAGGAATATTGGTCTTGAGCCATTATAAAATTATTCTCATGGTTTATGAAACTGGGATATATATGTGTCACTGGATAAGTGTATATTTGTATGTATTTAAAAACCAAAATATGGGATGAGAGAACACATTAGCTAGAAGTTAAAAGAACTTGGATCTAAGCAGACATCTGCTACTATCTTATCAAGTAACGTTATGCAAGAGACTTCTCCAGATCTCACTTTGCTCATGAAGTATGCATCATTCACGCATGAAGTCATATAAAAAATGTCAAGTGAGTGCCCGGCACAGGCCCAAGCAAGTAAGACTGATCCAGATTTGCAGTAGAGTAGAGCCATGAAAGTAATGATGAAAACGAGACAGTTAAGTTTTATACAGTATCTTTAGTGATCCTAAAACATGCATTCATATTATACATAAACATACATAAATGACACATTATTTAACATTCCCAGCAAACTAGTGAGGTGGTATAATTGCAGCACAACTTATCATGTAACTTACTCAACAGCAGGTGAGAATCCAATGTCTAACTCTATAACCCCATGGTCTTTCCACAACATCACAGATATTAGTGGTCAAATCAACTGTCAAATATTTCATTTGCACCTACTATGTGGTATCATGCTAGATGCCACAGATACAAGAAAGTATAAAAGACACAAGATCCTTGCCCGTGAGTTTGTAAACTATTATAAAAAACAGTGAACAACTCAGCAGTCTATACTTAGGCTGGTAATATAAAATGCTGTCCACTGTTTAGGATGTTTTTTACTTTAATAGAAGAAAAAAATGCCAAAGAATCCATTAGGGGATTATTTCATATTAACTAATACTAAAATACCTGAGCTATTTTTAGAGCTCCAAATTGAAACACAGATCTGATTATTACAAAGAAAAACAAGGGTTATAGCCAAATAAGCAAAAGCCGTATTTCTGTATTCACTATACATAATACAAATATATGTTAATACACTGAAATAAGTTAAGACCAAACTCATATTGAGTGATTAACTTATACTGGGCACTAAGCTAGGTACTGCTATGATGACAGACGCTTATAACCTGCTAAGAAGACTGAAATGAATACTTTGCTAACACTAATACGAGGCCAAATAGTAAGTTCAAATTGCTGTCATGGCAAAGAGGCTGGTAACAGGGCTAAAACACAAGTCTCAGTGCTTCGAGTTTCCCATCAGGATGGTAAATTATGCTATTTTCAGTAGTTAAGAATTCTTAATAAGCTATTAAGTTTCACTTACATTGACAGTTTCTGATACTACATATTGCTTCTAGTTTAAAGAGGCCTAAAAAATGAGAACTTGGAATACACAGAATATCCAGTTCCTACTTTCAGAAAGCTTAGGTCTTACTGGGGAAACAGCTGAGTAAAGAGGCAAAATGCCAAACAGGCAGCATGGGGTTAAAGGGCATGGGCTCTGGAGTCAGGCAGACCTGGTGTGAACCCAAGGTCTCTCACTGTCCAGCTGGGTGGGCATACTACTTTCTCTCACTTCACGTAGGTTTCCCCAACAGTTAAATAGGTATAATCATGCTTTTTTCATATTTATTGGGAAACTGAATACAATTATATACAAAGTTCTTATTAAGGGTGTAACATATAGAAAGCGTTCAATAAAATGGGAGCTATTATTAGTAATGCAGTAAGAGGAGTACTGAAATGGGGCAAGCAGGTGTTCAAGGGCCCTTGAGACAGCATTCCCAACAATGTGAAAACCTTTGCTGTAAACTAATCATCTAAAAATCACAACACATTTTACAGGTGGTTCACAAAATCTTTCAATAACAACGTCAGCACCAGTGGGATACCTGCCATTTCAGGACCTGAGGTGTGCGGTGGGTGCTATGCTACGTACCCGACAGCACTATTCATTTGCTCGTACATGGAGGTGGTCACTATCCTCTGACAAATGAGGAAACAGAGGCTAAGGGAGGGGCCCCACTGTCCCATCACACAGCTGGCAGGGAGAGGAGCTGAGATTCCAACCATATCTGGTAAACTGAACAATTTCTAAATTACTTGAAACATCTGAGCATTCCATACGCCATGACCCATGAGCATGACCGCAGGAATGAGGCTAAGATGAGGAATGTACTTCCATGCAGTAAAATAAATGATCACATCGAGTTCCTCTACAAGGCCCCAAACAAACAAAATAAAAGCTCCTTCTTGATCATTTACTGTAAGTGAAAAGCTACCAACTATAGAGAAAATACATAAAAACAGGTTTAAAACATTCAATTTACTCAGGTTTCTATAAAATGAAACCATGTTGAAGATAACGTAAGGATAAAAGGACTGTGGCAATAGTAATCACAAAAGAAATAACAACCAGCTATTTTAAATAAGAGAAAGAGTCACAAGAACTACAATGAAATCATTGGACCTACTCAGGCATAAAAATGTGGTCGACTCCCTGGTCGAAGTCAGTTCATAAGGCTTTTCGAGGTCGGCCGCAGGCACCTGGACATAGTCTCTCATGTTGTCAGAGACTGTTTACCAGCAGATCTTCCTGCTTCCAGATCCTTTCACCTACTGTTCAGGAAGTGCTGAGTTCACTTTACTTGTAATTAATTAGCAGCAGGCACTAATGTAATGTAACTTATCCAACTTGTTGACATCAAATATAAAGCTACCAAGAACTTGATAATATCCATATCAAATTCTGCTAGCAGGGCCAAATAGCTTCAACAAGATACCATTAAAGTATTTGTACTGCTAGTTTAATGAAAGTAGATTTTCACAAAGTTCAAATAAGAAAATAAACGCACTTAGACCTGTTTTCTTTAAAGCATTCCATTAATTCCTCCTCATGCCTGCTTCTGATCCTTTCCAACAAACTTCTCACCTTCCAACCTCTTCCCAACTTTCTCTTTTCCAAAGGAAAAAGGAGTAGGCACATCACTGAAAGCCTCAAGCAACTGGCAAGGCTGATCAACATTCATTTTTTCTCAATTCCCCAAAACATTTATTGTCCGGACCTCACTTTTACATTAAGTTGTAAATCCTCTACACTCCCAATCTATGTCTATATCTTATATTCTTACAGTGTTTATGGTCCTTTATTTTTGGAAAGATGTTTTATTTTAAAGTAGTCAAATTTGTCAAAATTTTCCTTCATATTTTTCTTTCAATTTAGTTCCAGCATATAAGGAAGATGATCCACTACTCTCCTGCAGCATGTGGAATTCAGAACCCCGCTAATGATACACTTAGGAGCAGAAACACAAAGTCTCATGTGGCATAACTAAACTCTGAGAAAATGGAACTGGGGCAGGGTTGGAAAGAGAAAAATTATGACCCCCCAAAAGTGCTAGGCTCATGGGGCAAGCTGTTCAATAAACAGGAAAATCCTGCTATCTGCCACTCAGGGTTAAGAGTTCTAAATTAATATAAAAATTGCCTGGAATGTAAAGTCACTTAAAAATATGTAACATATTTTTTAGTAAAATTTGCATACTCCTAAGTTAACCATTTCTTCTTTAAAGGCACCCAAGACATGTTCTTCTCCTAGCTCCCCTAACACCATTCTCATGTGGACTCACCAATGTCCCCTAGTCCTCAGCTCACACAGAAGTGAGATGCATCTACCTCTAGCACTCCCTTTTTGATGGTGAGATTTAGAATTAATTTCTAACCCATTCTAACCTATTCATAGAAGGACTTGAGGAGCAGTACAGAAATCCTTACAGTGTGGATCAGGTGCATGGGCACACAAGGGTTCTGGAAGGATTCTGCTTAATTCTTAGTGCTGGTCCACCAGCACATAGTTCTGGTTTGTGATGACATTTGCTTTTCTATGTGGCTCTGTAAGTCTGGGGGTTTGGATAATTAATTAAGACCCTTTTTAAAATAAGCTATTTATACTTTTGACTAACTATATTACTCAATGATAATTTAAATCTAACTGGAAATTTTGTCTCCATTATTAAACTATTATTAATCTATTAACGTCTCTATTAAATACCACCATGCCACTGGGCACTTGAGATAAAACTACCCTCTAAAACAAAAGAAACTTACTAACACTGTCACTGTAGTTGAAATAATAGTATGTATGCCTTCTACATACCAATTATATTACCTCAATTAATTCTTAATTGTAATGTATTAGGAATTCGCTGGCATATTTAGGGCTCACTAAATTTCATACTTTTAAATAGGAATGGCTATGATTACTGGGTTTTAGTCCTTAGAAATATATGTATTTCTATCACAGCACCTGTAACAATTTACTGCATTTTCATATACATACCTGTTTCTACCACTAGAACATAAGTCACTCCACATAAGGCCTGTATCTCATTCACTGTTGTACACGTCTGACATATAGCAGATGCTTCCAAAAAACAGCGTTCCTTTACTAAATGAATATAGACCCAAAGTTCACTGATAAAATGAATTTAAAATCTGCTCTAATATGTGCTATGAGAATCAAAATAATCCACTAACTAAATGCCAGAACAATATGATTTCTCTGGTGTATAGATGACAATGTCAACTGAGTCGCTTTAAACAATTAATGGCTTATTTTTAAGCCTGGTGAAGGCCATCAGTAATTAAGGTAAAAAGAGACAGACTGTTTTTTCTATTAGGTTTTAAAAATTCATCACTTTAAGACTCTAGCTCTATGGGGTCCAAAACCCTTTAAGAGTCTGCATCATATATATTCCCTTTAAGGTTAAAATTAAAAGTCAAGTTACTCATAAAATTAGTTCCAGAACAACACATTCTTGTCATACAATTAAAAGGATTTAATAATATTACAGTCCCACTCACACACAGCCCTCCCAAGTACCAAATACTGAAGATATCAATATGCATACATACCACATACATACACGTGTTATATATAAAGCCTGTACTATGGGTGTTAGTTCTGTACTTTAACACATTTACTTTAATACATTATGCTAAGAACTATAGGGGATTAAAAAGGAGCTATCTATTTGAAAAGACAAAGGTTTAAAAACTGAATTTTAAAATAATATTTGGACAATGTTTGAAGACAAGGGATATCCAATGTCAAATGGACCACAGCAGTTCAGGGAGGAGAGAAAGCATCACCGGCTCAAGTGCAGAGAGGTTTTAGGGGGGAAATGGGACTTGAGCTGAGGGCTCCCCTGAGGAATGAGTGGAGTGAACTCTAAGGATAAGCTGGGGACAGTGAAGGACAATTACAGTCAGAGGGAACAACGCAGGAATCACTACAAAGGATGGCACATGGAAAAGCCGAAATGCGTTTTCTAATGACCCAGAGCTTAGAAAAAAGGGAGGGAGGAAGGAAGGGAGGAAGGGAGGAAGGGAGGAAGGGAAGAAGGGAGGAAGGGAGGAAGGGAGGAAGGGAGGGAGGAAGGAAGGAAGGAAGGAAGGAAGGAAGGAAGGAAGGAAGGAAGGAAGGAAGGAAGGAAGGAAGGAAGGAAGGAAGGAAGGGGGAGGTGGCACAAACTTAGCATCCAAAGGGTTTTGTGATGCCCTAGTTGTTCTGGCTCAGTGGCTAGAGCATCAGCCAGGGGACTGAAGGATCTCAGGTTTGATCCCAGTCAAGGGCATATACCTTGGTTGCAAGGTCGATCCCTGGCTCAGTAGGGGCACCTGAGGGAGGCAATCAATTGATGTCCAATTGAAGTGTCTCTCTCACATTGATGTTTTTCTCTCTCTCTCTGTCTCCCTCTCTCTGAAAAGCAATGGAAAAAATATCCTTAGGTGAAGATAAAAAAAAAAAAATCTTTTTTTAAAAAGTGTTTGGTAACTAATTAGATGGGAGGGGGTCAAAGAAACAGGAACAAAATAGTCTTATCTTCAGGAAAGTGTTCCTTTTAAAAGGATTTTAATCCATTAGAGGAGTGTCTTATTACCCAGTTCTTTCCACGCGGAATTCTATACCTCCCCTCCTTTCATTCTCAATTTCACTGCTTGTTCTTTATTCCCAGGCACATAACCTCATGGAAAAGAGAAGGACAACAGAGGCAATAAAAGGAATAAAAGCTCCGGTTCTGTTTTAAACGATGGTCTTCCCACTGTATTGCAATACCTGGCTCTACAATACGCATAAAACAGACGAAAACTGTTAACACTTTTTGAAACTACTCTGAGTTACTGTCTGTAGAAAAAAACAGCTTTATTCAGTCACCTAGTGTTTGGTCTGTACTCAAAATCTGTTTTTTTCCCCACTCTTACAATTTTTAATACAAAAATGTGTATTAGTCTCCTACTTACAAAGTCTATTTATAGATTTTATACCTAGACTTGACTTTACTATACATATCATACTTAATTGAAAAAAGTAAATATTACTCAGAATTACCCAAGGACAAGAGCAATAAAATGTAGAATAATCTATCCTTTAGAAAATATATTCCTGAGAGATTGCATGCGAAAAACCTTTTGGAATCATCATATGAAAACAACTGCCACAAATATTAAAATCAGAAAATAATAATTCTCTATTCATTTCATCTGCCGTTGGTTTAGTTTGCAAAACAAGTAAGAAACGATCTAGTGGATGACGCAGAAACCAGAGCTGCAACCAGGACAGAAAAGTGCTCCTACCTCGTCCCCACCAATATTAGGATGGAGCATGTGGTTCACCCCTACTTCTAGGACCACATCCCGGACCCTGCGTGCCCGGACTTCTTCAGATGTGCTCAGGTGCAGTCTTGGAGGGAGTATGCCTGTGTCCCAACCTCTAGAGGTAAGTAGATGAAGCAGAAATGAAAACTGAAATAGTATGTGATTCCCTTTTTAAATTTAATATATAGAATATTAACCATGTCTTTTATGATAATGTCAGTAGCACTATTAAGAATTATAAGAGGAATCACATTCTTTCCATGTATAATTTTTTTTTTAAGTATGTGAGCAACATAAAGCTGATGAAATCTGAATAAGCTCTGTGGATAGTCACAATGTCAACTGTCTGCTGATACTGCACTACAGTTATACAAGGTATTACTACTGGGGTAAACAGAATGAAGACATGGGGCCTACCTTGAAACTTTTTTTTGCAACTTCCTGTTAACTGATAATGATTTCAAAATTAAAAATAAATAAATTAAAATTTAAAAAAAATCCTCTGAATATTTCACAAGTTGGATATGAGTTATTTCAGGCAAAATTCAAAATATATTTAAAATTCCTCAAATACTTAAGTTTCAAAAAATTTATTTCCTCATTAGTCAGAGAGTAACAAAAGTGTTAAGTCTGTGGGGGTGTTTGTGACTTCCAAAATTATTTTTAGAACAAATACATTTAATATACCAACAGCACTGATTCTTCTTATAGATTTCACAACACCCACAGTGTCTATGCCATATGTTAACGATTTTCATTTGAATTGAGATGATTAAGTTTCCTGATCAAACAGTAAAGGAAAAGGCAGGTAGCACTCTAATTATGTATCTAAACAGAATGCATATTTTTAAGTTACTTCTCTATTCAAAGTTTGAAGATAGCAAAATATAACCTAGCATTTGTTGAATAAGCCTAGCTAAGTAAAAGGCTTAATTTTAAAAATATTAAACTTCTAATTTAAACCTTCAAGGTTCAAAGTTGAATACAGTCTCACCGAACCTCCAAATAAAGCTGAGAAACTCTACACATTTTGTACTCATTCCACACGAGACTTTGGTAACACAAAGCCAAGAGCCCAAAACTTCTTGAAATTTTCAAGTATTCTTTTAATTTAATACACACACACACAAACACACTCACACACACTGATCACAGTCAATATGCACAACTGATTTTTATGTTACTCAAAAGTCTAGAAAGGCAATCTAATCTTTTCTAATCAATATTCTTAAATTAATCATAAGCCAAAATGTGACGCTACCCTAAGATTTCAATGTATTACTAAATTTTCCTCCAGTTCAAAGTTAAGACTTACTACTAACGCATGGAAGAAAAAGAAAAAAAAAACAAACAGCAACTTTCTGCAGGATTACACACAAGCAACCTGAAGCTCTGTATAAATTTGTAGCATTCATTTTATTACAGCAACTATAAAAAACTTACTTACTCTTGAAAATTTTAAAGGACTGATTTAAAAAGTACCTCACTCTTATGCAAACACTCAAATTGCTAGCAGTGCAATTTTAGATTAAAAAGTTAATCTAAAACTGCAAAAACTCAACAGCTTAACCCAACTTCATCATACTCACCCTTCCCTAATGTCCTTGGAACCACTGAACACAGAGTTTTAAAGTTGTTCAGCCCTTAACCAGCATGTCACTGGAACCTATCAGGATGGCAACAAAAAGAGCAGCAATATTTCTGTGTTGCTGAAAAGACAACCTAGAGCCTGTTTACTGCATTACACTGAGTCAGTACACACAAACCAATGGGTTGGGGGGTGGAGGGGGGGGGACACTGAGCTGTGTAAAGGAAGAAAACTCAAAGAACTAACTGATGCTCTCAGATGACAGGTCAAGTCCCCAAATATCCCTCACTTCTTTGTTTAAAATAAAGCAGTTCCTCAGCACGTTTACATAAGCATTTTATCTAGCACCAGAAAATCATTGAGTTCTTTCAGAGATACACATAATTATGAGACTTAAAGAGACAGCAATGGCACAAGTTACTAATAGTTCAGTTCTGTATTTTAGATTACATATGGGAAGCCATCCTAGTTTTTACCTGCAAACTGCATGATTCAGCATGTTACCCGGGAGTTATAGAACAGTCTACAGGAATGCTCTCAACCAAGTATCACTTGACAATCTCTTCCTCCCGCTAGGGAGAAGTGACAAGATAGTTAAGGACATGAGTACAGGGCAGTAAGTACACACTATGGTTAAGACACATGATCATCTTAAAGTGCCAAAGTTTTAAAATAAAATTTTTTCCTAATACTTTGTAAATTACCATTGACATAGCATCAAATATTAAGACTGTCAAGCTTATTTTTTCTTTTACTTTCGTACTGGAATGTTTCAAATACTTCTGTAATAAATGGACTGCCACTTGAACCTCACGAAGTTCTTGCCATGCGAGCATCTATTGCAGTGGTGTTGGTTTTAATAATGCCCCTCCGGCTCCTTCTTTGGTTCCTCTGCCTGTTCAGTCCTAAATGGATATGTTCTTCTGGAATCTGTCCTAAGCCTCTTTACTCTCTTTGCAAGCTATCCTTTTACTTCTTCCACCCATTGTTATTCTTAAAAATGTACCCTGAGTGTCCTTAAGGCACTACACACTTATCATACCCTAGAATGGACTCACCTTCCATCTCAATTTCCCCAAACTGCTCTTCCTCCAGAAGTTCCTGTATCAAACCAAAGCAGTTCGCTCAAATGATCAAACGTGAAACCTGGGAGTGAGTACTGACTCTGCCTTCTCCCTCAGCCACTCATCCAATTAATCCCATCAGCTGTACTTCCTCAACAGCATTCAGTCTCAGCTACAATCCATCCCACTGCCACCATCCAAGTCCAAAGCCCACCACTCAGGCTACTGTAACTGCTCTCCCTCTAACCTCTCATGTTTTTCCATAGCAACCCGTGTCACTCTTTTAGTAATGAGTCACTTTACAAATGCACACTCACTGTGTACCATGGACCAAGTACTGTATCAAAAGCTACACATACAGTGGCAAAGAAAACAGGTACAGGCGCTCAGAAAGCTCGGTCTTGTTAGTGTAATTATAAGCTCAGCAACTGTCCTCCCCAGCAGACTAAGCTTCATGAGAACAGGTACGATGTCCATGATGATACCTATTACGTCCAGTATGAGGATACTGCTGGGTCCTCAGTGTCTGGCGTAACTGACACAGTATGAATGAGTATGTGTTGATTAAAAGACAAATTTACCATATGTAAAAAGTCTCACCTTCCACAGCACCAACTGGCTGCTGGTTATTTCCACCTCATGACTCACCTCCAACATTTTCTCCAAATCCACACTTCTCCAATGATCATGATTTCCAATCAATTAATATATTTGAGATCACTCAGCTTTATGATGTCATCTTCCACTCATCTTCCCCTTGCAGTCTCTCCTCTGAACTCCACAACATCCTTCTGAGGGTGCCTGCCATTTCTTTCTCTTTGTGGTAGCCATCTATACAAGGTTCTATAAATTAAATAAACTTTTCAAAGCTAGGGATTGCTTTATTTACCTTTATTCCCCACCCAGCAGTGCCTTGCACAGGCAGGCACTAAAATATTTGCTGAATGAGTCAATCCCTAAGAGAAATCTAACAGGAAAAGCTGAACGAGAACATTTGTAGCTCCGAGAGCATATTGACAGTGCCTATGACTGAAATGACTACAAAGAGATTATACAGCTCCATTCCTGGAGATCAACAGAACAAAGCAGGTGAAACACCATCAGCTAAATGGCTCTGGTTTTTGCATCTAGGTTCCTAAGCTTTTGATTCTAAAGCATCTTATGTTGTCAGAGGGTATATTCTAGTGTCTAAGACTATAAATTTCAGACTTTTTATAAGTAGCCAACATTATTTCCCAACTGAAATCGAATGCAGAATCCTACCAATAAAACAGATAAAAACAGAGCTTCCAACTGAAGAGGGGTCAGAAAGGCCCACCTTCTTGGTCTCTTCAGCATCCTCTCCCCACAAAATCCCAACTGTGCTTCCATGGAAGACATTTTGAAAACTCTGGCTCTAAAGGTAATTCCAGATTCGCTTGTGTCATCCTGAGATGTAGATTGAGAACAACATGGAATCCTCAGCAACCACAACGAGAAGCCTATGTCAGGAAATGGAGCTCTTGTAAGAGAACTGACCTGAGGCAGACATCCATGTTTCCTCCATCACTCGTGGACCTGAACTGTTCCATTTCATGAAGCTGGTACAGTAAGATAAGCATGGACAGACAAGTCACTTAAGCCTCTCTCTAATCTGGGCTGTGAACTGAAGAAGAAAGTGGACCTCTGGATGTTCACTGTCCAGCCAGCTAACAGAATGGGAGGAATCCTTAGGGACTTAGACCCCAAATCCCAGCTATTCTGCATTTACTTGGAGTGCCCTCCTCCCTGCAGATGCCCTTCTGGAACCAGATGCAGCAGACACAACAGTCCAAGAAGCAACTATCTTGTCCTGATATGCTGATTCTAATAACATGTCCATAAAGAACTTCCACTAAAACACAATTACATAAACTCTACTGCACCTAAATATTCCCAAAAGACATCATCATTTTTCATTTAATGAATCAAATAGCTAGTAAAATTACTTATAACTAAGCTCATAAATCAGAAGTCAGATGTCACAAATGAGCCACTCCTTTCCACCTCCAGTCCAGTCCTTCAGCTGGCAAAGCTCCTTTAGCAAAGCTTACATGACCCGAGGAATTGACAATGGCAAACTTGAACACTTTATATTTCATTTTCTCTGCCCAGCAGGAGTGAGATCCACTTAAAGTTAAGTGCAACCACAGCACAGAGAACTTTGTAGCAAACTGCCAAGACAGTGTTGAAAAAGCCAATTAAATAGCAGGGGTGTGAAGAACACTTAGCATTATCCAGGAAAACTACTGTAGCAGAAACACCCCAGAGTTCAGGTAACGAAAAGAAAAAGGCACAGTGAGTAACTCACCAGCTGAAAACAACAACAAAAATTAGTGGCATTCAGGAGGGGAGAAGGCCTGTTGAAGACTACAGAGCAGAAGGTTTAATGCCTGACTTTAGAGTACAGCAAACTCTTGATTCAGAGGTACAACAAAAAAAACCTGAGTAGTGATTCCTTCTTTAATAAAAATTAGAATTCTGCTATTTAATAATACTTAAAAGTGAGTGAGCAGTTAATAAAAATGCAGAAGGAAGGGTAAGACAGCCTACCTAAAAAGCGTAAAGATAATAGCAGCTCCTGTTTGCTTCCGAGCCTAAGTGGGAGCTGGCTCATTTCAGGAACTGAATGAAGCAGCAACCACAAATGAGAAGAATTGTGACAAGTTTGACATGTTAATCACAGGAGGAACTGCTAACATTCACTTTGTGATCATGCTTCTTCAGAACTGTATTCATCTTACAGCACACGATTCCCCCCCTCCGTCAAAAAAGAGAGAAAAAGAGAAAGAAATTTCCAACATCAGCCCCCACACATAACGATTCATCTCAGCCTTTCAAGGTTTCATGAAATAATAATCAGAAATAATCAGAAATTATTTCTTCCTCCGTTCAGTGATACGGGGAAAAAAACCATTATTTTACTTCCTATTCAGGAACAATATAATTCACCATCCATCGCTCAGTCATTCACAGAATTTTGCAATTCCTGGCATGCCAGCAAGACAGCCATAGCTCAGACAGCAAATGCACTGCTCTCTTAAGCCACACATATATGGTCCGGGCTGTTTGATCAGTTACTCAAAATTCTTTTCCATGGGATAAACAAAGAACCAGTTAAGGGTAATAGGTTAATGTCTCATTTCAGGAAGAATTATAAAAACTCTGAAAAAAATTATGTTAAAGCTGTAAGAAATCTTAAGCATGTGGTTGTAGAATACATGCTAACTATAGAAAATCTGGAAAACACAAATGACAGAAAAGGAAGTAAGAACAACCACGGCCCCAGCACCCTCACCTGTATAATTCTGAATGGCTCCATGGTATTTTGTTTCACAGTGCTCTATATTCAACATGTGCATCCCCATGACTGGGTACTGAGTTGTCTGGGTTTCCACTACTTTATAAATATTACTGTGCTACACAACTCAGTGCAGAAATCTTGGTGTAGTCTATGTTTTCTAAAAGATAGAGTCCCAAAGGGAAATTCCTGGGTCAATGAGTAGAATCATCCCCAGGGAACCTGATAAAATACTGCCAAATTACTTTCCAAAAAAGTTGCACCAATTTATTTATTTATTTTTATTTTTTAATATATCCTTATTGATTTCAGAGAGAGGAAAGGAGAGGGAGAGACAGAGATAGAAACATCAATGATGAGAGAGTCATTGATCGAGCCCGCAGCCGGGGCATGTGCCCTGACCAGGAATCGAACCCTGATCGTCTGGATCCCAGGTCAACGCTCCACCGCAGAGCCACGCCCGGCCAGGCAAGCTGCACCAATTTAAACTTCTGCCTTTTCTAAAGCATCTCACTGCCTTTGCCTGTTGTTGTTTAAAAAATGTTTTCAGGAATCTAACAACCAAAAATGATTTCAGCTTTTAATCAGTGTTTCATTGTTAGTAAAACTGAACCATTTCCCCCGCCCCAGTGTACAGATGACTGGGTTCAAGCACTACACCATTACCCTGCTGAAGGGCACACTGAACCCACTTGGTTTCACCTTCCTCTTAATGACTGATATAAATTTCTTTTTAGCTACAAAATTAAATTCAATTTCATTTTTCCCTTTCCTAAGTTCCTTCTCTGGTGACTCTAAGATTCTTAAATTAACTCTCTTTATAGACAATGATTGTAGAAAAGCCTTACTGAATACTCATCTACATTAAAATTCCAAGATTTCATAGGCTAGCAGAGACGGAAGAAAACAACAATGAAAGGCATGTCAAAAATTAGGGGGGGATTTAAAAGCAGCAGCAAGACATATTAAGAATGGCATGATATATTTGGCAAAGGGTGACACTCTTCCACAACCTGAATCACAATGCTTTGGTCAAAGAACAACTGTCACCCAGGTGACCTCTATTTTTCCAGGGGATACATTTCAGTGTGCCTTCGGATCTCTTGAAATTCTGTGCAGAACTTCCTGTGGAAATCTGACTTTTTCTGGGGAAGAATCATGGCTTGCATCAGATTCTCAGCAGGGCTCATTCTGCAAAAATATGTAGGAATCTGTAACTTAGAGGCAGCTCAGGACTTACCTACTGCTCTACAACCCTTTCCTCCTCAGAGCGGTGGGGCCCACTGGGAGGTCCTGTGCCTCCTCTCCATTTCTGAGAACGTCAGGGACTGGTTTCCTTCGATATCAATAAAACCTTTCTGCTGTCCCTACAGGACAAAGAGGTACTCACTTCCTGCACCGGGGCTCTTCCAGAGGAGTGGGTAACTGACATATAAAAATGGAGTATGGCCTTGGCTGGTGTTGGCCTTAAGAGCACTAAAGGGTCCCAGGCAGGATTCCCAGTCAAGGGCACGTCCCTGGGTTGTGGGTTCACTTCCCGTCCACGGTTGGCCGCGCGGGAGGGGCAATCAAGTGATGTGTCTCTCTCACATTGATCTTACTTTCTTTCTCTCTCTCTCCTCCCCCCCCCCCCCAACAGATCACTGCTGACTGAATTAGGCCTGCAGGCTCCCTGGGCCTCCAGGTTGAGAAAGCAATCTCTGGGGAGCAGGCTGCAGGGACCCTGGGTGGGAGAGCAGGCCAGGCTGTGGGTACAGCTTCATCTATAACATTTAAATATTCAGACCAGCGGTTCTCAATCGATGGACAATTTTGCACCCCAGGGAACATCTGGCAATGTCTGGAGATATGTCTGACTGTCACAACTTTGGGGGACAGGAAGGATTACTACTACCTTCCAGGGGGTAGAGGCCAGAGATGCTGTTAAACATCCTACAATGCAGAGGACAGGCCCCTACCTCCTAAACGAAAAAGGATCCGGTTCAAGACATCCACAGGGCAAAGATTGAGAAACCTTGATTTATATTATGATTTGCAGGCCTCCGTGTGTATTCTTGTCTCAGCCTTGCAAATGTTAACAGGCATATCTGCTAAGAACCTAATCCTAAATTATAAAAATTTCCTAACACTGTTTTTACAGGGGGGAAAAAGGCTATTTCAGGTTTTGGTATCCAAAGAATAACTTCTCTGACTCTAGTTAAGATTCAATCAATCATCTATTCAACATTTACCAAGCACCTATTATATAATTAGGCACAGTGCTAAGCAAAAGTGACAGTGTTAAAAGAAACTGATAGTATCTGACGACTGCAGATGCAGCTCCTACCTGGCTCAAAGCAGTGAATATGGAAAAAAAGATGTGAGACTTTAAAGTCAGACCCATCTAGTTCCAATCCCAGCTCTACCAATGTCATTAGACACATCACTTTACTTCCCTGAAATTCAATCTCTCCATTTCTATACTAGGTCAAATAGGGCCTCTCTCAAAGTGAGAGATAATTTTAAAAGGATAATTCATGTAAAGCACAAAGCATACTTACTGCCTGGCACACAATCAGTGCTCAATAATTAATTCAATAGCAAATCTTAAGTTTTTTATACAGAGTAAGTAGGAAACTGCTAGTATGCCTATAAAATAGACACACTGTGATTGTGACAACATAAACACAACTCTAGTCAAGTTAACCGTACAGTCTGTAAGTTCCTTCAAATTCTGGCTCCTATCTCCATCTCCAGCCTTATCTCCCACCATCTACATCATCATAAATGCAGCCCTATGTCCCCATTAAGTGGGGACAGATTAAAAAATGAGATCTGATAGTACCCAAAACAGTGTCAAGCCAAAGGTCACTGTGAGAAAGAAAATTCTTCAGCTATAACTGGCAGCATACATAGGGACTAGGTGGGAGGGGAAGAGAAGGCGGGAGGGGAGAGGTGATGAACAAACACACAAGGCTCAACTGTCAGCAATCTGTGCTCCTGCGGTTAGGGGTTACAGGACCCAGGCTTGTGTTCAAGTCCTGATTCTACTGCACATGTGACTTTAGTCAAGTTACTGAAACTTATTGAGGCTCAGTCCCTGATATGCAAAATAAAATAAAATGAATGGATTAATAAGCTTTAACATTTCTTCCAAATTCTGATTCAGACTTTGAAAATCTTTAAGATCAAAATGTTTCTTAATGATCCTTTGAAGGGAAGAAGATGAAATAAAGGGTTTTAGAGAAATGATGTGTCAAATGACAGGTTTGAGAAACCTGTCATTTAGTAAAAGTCTTGAAATCTGTGCTTAGTGATTACTGAAAACACTGTGTGACTATAAGCGACAGGACCACAGAATTGTTCTTGTGTCAGAGCAGCTTCCTGTCAGACATCGTTCCAGGGAGTTGCTTTCTGAAAAAGAGTCTATAGCTCTCCAAACTACCTCCAATTAAGCTACTGTTAACGTTCATAAGATATGCAACTGCTTACCCATCAAGGGTATTCCATGCTCCCTTGGATTCTACTTATCACTAGGAGTATCAATATTCCAAATAAGTAACAAAAGAGCAATAGTAGAATAATTCTCTCACTTGGAGCAAGGGTCACTTTCAGAAGTGAGAGACCCTAGTAATCACCTCCAACACTTGCACTTTACTACCTTTATTTCACTAAACCCTTAAGGATTAACTGGTTAGGTTTGTGAGTCTCTTAACTCATTTGACATTTAAAAAAAAAAAATGGTTAGCTTTGGAGAGGGTTTTCTTCCTAAAAACATCCCTAAAGAAAGTAATAATTTTGCTATCTTTGCCTTAACATGCTGCAAATTTAGTCTACACACAGAATTTCTTCAAGTACTACTTTCCACTGCACTATCCCAGAAATTTTGGAGCTCTGGCAACAAAAAGAAGAAAAATGGTAAAATGAACATTACTGACTTCACAGGGGTAACAGCAATTGGTACCACACTTCTATGCAATTACAGAAACCGCACCATAATAAGTATTAACAATAATGATACATGAAAAACATTTTTCTTGCCTTCCAGTCATGTCATGAAATCTGCATTCCTAACTATACGAAGTACAGCATGGCTCATCTTTATGTCATTTTGCATGGCAAATCATACATTTTAAAAGAAACAAGTTTTCTATATCCACTCTATAAAGCTGCATAACCTTAGAACGTAACTGACAGTGCGTTTAATTTCATAGGATTCTTATATTGCCATTTTACCAATAAATTCCACTTGAAGCCTTAACTTTCAAGAGCAAGTGTTTACCCTCTTAGGCTTGCTTTCTCAGAAAAAGGTTAGAACAGTGCTAATCTCAAATGTTCACTGAAAAAGATCAACGTGAATTTAGAAATAATAAATTGACAAGAATGATGACGCGATGATGATAATCCTCCAATCCACAGGAATAAAAATATAAATTGCTGACATATTTATTGGATACAAAATCCAAGAATAAGAGGTAAGAACACACACTGTACTAAGAAAACAAAATCCACCTTAGCCACACATACATGAAGAGTTAAAAGTAATCTTTGTCAAGAGTATTTAGAGATTTGCCACACTACATAAAACTTTCAAGTATCAGGAAATAATTCCTCTTTACCCACCACGAGACAAATCACACATCTGAGGCTGACCTGGAATCCAGCGTCCCATGTCTACCAAAATAAGGGCATTTAGGAGCTATGAATCCTAAGAAACAAGCGCGAATTAGGCACACACTGGCGGTATGTAAAGGGTCTACAGTACAGAGCACTGACCTAAATGAGCCCTTCTTGAAAAAAAATTATCAAATCAATTACATTCTTTCTCTCCATTCAAGATCGGGGCGGATCCATAAGGGCCAGTGAGTTTCAAGTCACACTGCGATTCTCTGAGTCCCCTTGAAGTGGGGTCACTTGTAGTGTTGCCCAAAATGCCTCCAACGGTGATTTGCAAACCTGAGGGTCCCTCAGGCAGGGCACATATTACACACGCAGATTCCGGGACCCAGGCTCCAGAACCTTGTCCAGTGAGGAGCCCTCAACCGACGTTGTTAATGACCTGCCAGGTGAGTCTGAGGCCGGCGGTCCAACAGCCACCCTGGGCATCCAACCCCAACAAGGTCCCAAAAGAACTCCTCCTTCGACCACCCGGACCCGTGGCGAGGGCTCGGGACGCGGCGGGGAAGGACCGGGGCCCCGGGCCGGTGCCCCCGGCGGGCGACGCCTGGCCCCCGACGCAGTGAGAAGGCGAATGCGACGGGGCCGCAGGAACTTTCACTTTTTCATAAAGTCCCACTTTGAACCGGAGAGGGCCGGGGAAAGAGCTCAGGCTTCGAAGTCCCCGAGGTCTAGGTCACTAGGAACTCTGCCACTTAGCAGCCTGCTTAGCTGGGTGACTAACGCTCGGCCTCAGTTTCCCGTCTGTGCAACGGGCTCTCGCCGCCCTCGCCCTCCCCCGCCCCGCCACCTCCCCGGGGAGACTAAGCCGAAGCGAAACTAACCGGCCCGGTCGCCTCACCGGCCCTCGCAGCCCCGCCCGCTTCCCGGGCCCCCCGACGGCGCGCCCAGCGGGCCGCAGCCTCTCAGCGCCCCCGGCCGCCCGCCCCCCGCCCCCCGCGGGCCACTCACGGGTAGGCATGGTGACCCCGAGGCGCGCTCGCCGCGCTCGCCGCCGCTCCGAGGCTCAGCGGGGCCGCGCAGGGCGTGCTCACCGCACCATGACCGCCGGCGCCGGGATGAGGCAGAGGACGAAGGGCGCCGGGAACCGACGCGGACCCCGCGGCTCACGCTACTCAGCGGCCGACGGCTGCCAGGGCCGGCCCCGCTCCGCGCCGGGCGACGCCTAGGGCGTCCGCACGACCTGACGTCAGCACGTCGCCGGCGCCCCGGCCCAGGCCCCGCCCCCTCCCGTCGGCGAGCTCCGCCCACCAGCGATAGTCTCCGGGCCTGGGGCGGGCGGCGCGCAGAGGCTGCAGTCTGGGCGCTTGGGGTGGAGGGAACAACCTCGCGCTTCGTTTCATCGTCGAGCCCTCGAGCTTTGAGTAATACTCGTTTTCGTGAATCCTTATCGGAGGTGCATGAGCAGGGTTTGTGTCTTACGGCTGCGCCGCTTCAGGATGCTGTGAGGACAGGCGTGACTGCGCTCGCAGCCCGGCTACCTGTGGGCCCCTCTTCTGAGTCTTGAACTTGCCCGCGTCCGTCGTCTCTCTGACAGCATGGTTTTCTTCTTTTTTCTTTTGAGACGCGCTGAGGTCATTCGGGCTGATGGCTGCGCGTTTTTGGAGGGAACTGAAAATGTCATTTCCTCCTGCTCCCTGGCGCCTTTCGGGGGATGTTATGGCTCAGGGGTTAGTCTGCTCCAGAGACGGCCGCCGTCCCGGCCGAGCCCTTTCCTGCCTCTCCGAGTGTCTCGACTAATCGCTGTATCTAACAGCCACCAGCTGGGCGGCGCTGGGGGCCTGGCGCGTGCGGCGATCCCGTGCGCTTTGCTGGGCGCGGTGGGCCCGGCGGCCTGCCCGAGGGGTGGGAGGGAGGGAGCGCAGAGGCCTGGCTCCGGGCTTCTCAAACGGCTTCACCTCTGTGCCCGAGGCACCTGGGAGCCTGTCTCCAGCACATTTCTAGGTGCAGAGCTAAGCCTACCGAATCACACTTGAGGATAATTCAAATACATGTTTAAATTTGAGAACCTTTGCCCTAGAAGGCAGTGCCCACATTTTGGCTAAGAAATGATACTGTGCCGTGTTGAAAGGGTAAGAGAAAGAAGACACAGAACCAGGAAGGCCCTGGCCAGGTAGCTCGGCTGATAAGAGCATCCTCCCCATAGGCCAAGGCTGTGGGTTGATCCTGGGTCAGGGCACATACAAGAATCAACCAATGAATGTACAAATGAGTGGAACAACAAATCAGTCACTCCTCCCCCCCCCCTCAAATCAATAAATAAATAATTTAAAAAAGAAAAGAGCCGGGAGGGGCTTGGGCAAAATTCATCTTGAATTTTTGGGAAGAAAGCAGAATTTGAATTAGCAAAGACCTGGGAAGTCCTTAAAGAGGCTGAGGGAGGGTGGAGGGCAAGTTAGAGTGAGTCACAAAAGCTGGCCAGAGGGGAATGCCTTGCTAAAGGTAAAGGCCAAACTACAAAGTACGTGGCCAATACTTATCCTCTGCAAAAATACTGTTGCATATTTTTATTACCTCTGAACTCTTTACCACTCCTCAAGACTGTTGCAGTGTCCTGATTTGCCTCTACTGTAGCACTTTTCCATTTGAATCCTAATTAGTGTGTCCTAAGTGTTCATATTCCACCATTGGACTAAATACTTTTCAGAAAGTGGCAAAAAACATTTTCTGTTTATATTTATGTATTTCTGCCTGGGCCACAGTAACAGGCTAGTGCATATTAATTTAATAATGATATAAATATAGTACATAATTATTCCATGAATAGGAAAGCGAAACAGGTAAACTAGAAATAGTTAACAACTTTACATGCAAGCTTGGAATTTGTCCTTTAAGAAACCATTCTAGGTTCTTTTTCTGGACAGCAGCATTAAATTATCAGAAGCAGGACTCTACAGAGTGGACAGCATGGAGGGAAGGTCTCAATACTGACACAAAGGGGAGTGTTAGGTGTCTGTTCTTGGTGGTGGCTGTGGAAAAGGGAAGAGCTGAATCTTACTGCAGAAGAATTCCTGAGATTTGTTGGCTGCTACTTGGGAGCAAAAGCAAGGCATCTGTTGGTTATGTAACTCCAAGGTTGGAAAAGGAAATCCATGGGTGCTGGGAGAACAGCAGACAACTTGGAAGGAACCCTGTTTTAGGGAGGGGGCGTGAGGAGAGGACATGAGTTTCTCCTTGACATATTAAGCTTGAGGAAACATCCAAGGTTAGACATCCAAGGTTAGACATCCGAGTGAATAGACCTGGGCATACCAGGCTAAAGGCAGGCAGAAAAATCTCAAGGTAGGAGATTTTGGAATCTTTGGCCCAGGGACAGAAGCTGAAGCCAGACGTCAGAGAAAGCCAGCCGAGGGGGGGTGTAGAGCCAAAGAGACAGAGATAGAGGAGATCCAGAGGGCACAGTGCCCTGGAAGCCAAGGGAGGATAGGACATCAGTCAAAAAAGACACGAATCCCAAAGGCCATGAGGTAGTCCAGCCCATATGGGTTTGGTTCTTCTTCTTATTATTTTTAAATCCCCCTGGTCTTTTGGTTTTGCATTGTTGCCAGAAATAAAATCAGCAGCCTGAGATTGTGAGGAAGGACAGCTGAAAGGCAGGAATAATAACATCGTAATTGCTGAATACATACCACACCTAAGTGGTTTCCTAGTCTGGACACACAGGCTGTTGGTAACACTGTTACTGTACAGACCACCTTGATCCAAACCTCTGGATCAAGTTCTGTCTGTGAGTCTCCCCCACCCCTCTGCTTTCTGAGAGGACTGGTTCAGCACCTTGGTTAGTACTTGATCGAAGACCACTCCTGGACCACTTCTGTCTGCTCTTGCAAACACATCCTTCTGTGTCAGTGCTCCTCTGGTCAAGCTTAATTTGACCACGCAGGAGCTGGGCTTTATCCATCTCTGTCAGTCCTCACACTGCCCAGCCCTTATCCTTGCATATTGTATGTGGCTACACAGAGATGGGCCACCAGATCCCTTTTCCAGAAAGGATGCCTGCCTGAAAACATCGATTAAAATGGCATTAGATCATTGTCAACAACCTATTACAGCATTAGCTTTTAGCCCAAATTGCCTGAAATCGGTCTGCTTCCAGTTTAGTCCAGTATTTGTTCCAATTTCTAAATCAGGCGCGGAGATGATTCACTTTTAATTAGCACACATTTTACTGTTCAAAGATAATTGCCAGCAAATTAACAGTTGATAGGAAATAACTGTAAGAATATTTACTTCTCCCAAAAGTGTATTCCCAAAAGGCAATAGTGATGCAATTTGATGCTCTCATTGCTTAGTTTCCCTTCTCACTAAATATGTCAGCAATATGCCTTTTTTGTTTCATTACATTTCATTTTATTTCTGCCATTGTTTAATAGTGACTCTGGGCTTTCCAGCTCTTATGAGGCATAAAAATCACACTTTGGACTTAAAAAACCTGAGTTTGAATCCTGCTTTCCCTCATACCTGGCCTTTGACTTCTCTGAACTTAACTTTCCTCAATTTAAAAATCAAGAGACATCCCTTGTGTTGTGATGCTCTCGGGATCTGTTCAAGGCAGTAGTTCTCAAACTGGACTGACCTTTGGAATCACAAGGGAAGCTTTAAAAAAACAACCACCAGGATTCCACCCCCGATTCTGATGTAATTGGCCTGCAGCACAGCCTGGACTTGGACTTATTTAAAAGCTCCTCAGGTGTGTCTGTGTGCAGCCAAGGTCAAGCTTCATTGCTTTAGGAAAGAACCGAAGGGAGAGGAGACTCTAGTTCAGCCTCACACACCCCATTACACCATTTCTGTTGCCAGTTAAGCTCATGTGTTTCAACATCGCTGACTCTGAATTACAGAGTAATTTCTTTCACTCACGTGCTAGCCAAACACTCATTTAAAAAAATTAAAAGGCTAAACCTTTAATCCAAAAGGCCATTGCCCAACCCTTTCTGTGCCAACTAGGACACTGTGCAAGGCACACATTCCTAGTCTTCCCCGGGAGCCAAATGCCACAGGCATCTGTGCTTTATAAAGAGAATTGCAAATGGGTAGGGACCCAAATCCTGAGATAATAAGGTTATACATTCTTGATTAAATCAGACAAAACAGCAGGAAACTCTCCTTTAGAAACACTATCATTTTAAACAGTTAGAAGGAAGTATTATCTCTCATTGTTATTTACTAAAATGCTAGCTAGCTTTAGCATTTAACACGGGGCATATAGTAAAGCTGCTAAAAGGAGGGGGGGGGAGCTCTTTTAAATATAGTGGCATTCTAGGCAGTGAGGGCCTCTACAGGACTTTCATGGCAAATGGAATCAAATTGTATTTATTGCTTATACCTTGTACATGGAAAAGGTACTTAGTAAACATTTAAAGGAGAGAGGAAGACAGGAAGGGAGGGAGGAAGAGAGGAAGGGGAGAGGTAAACACAAAGGGCATAAAGACTAGAAGTAAACAGGTAAATCTGAGTATTGGAAGAATGGCCTCAACTCTCCTCCTGGCTATATGCACACACTTGCAGTTGACTTTGGGATGCCTCCCAAAAGATATAAGGAGCTCCCTCCACTCCTTAACTTGGGCTGGCATCGCAACTTGCTTTGGTTACTGGGACAGTGACAACACTATGCATGCAGAGACATAGAAACGTGACAAAGCCTAGAGAGAAGCTTCAATCACCCCAATGATCTCACCCAGCCCCAGCCGACCCACCAGCTTTGCAAATATTCAAGAGTGAGTCTAGCCAAGGCCAGCAGAGAACCTAGCTGAGACCAGCCTGGATTGTCAGCACACACCGGTCTCTGTGTGGGCAGTCCAACACCTCTAGAAAGGGACACCAGGGACACCATGTCCTAGATCAGTGCACATCTTCATCCAAAATTTGAGCTGGAGATACAAAGAAAGCCAAAATTTGAAGCAGAAATTAACAGCCTATGTGAGGTATTATGGGAAGGTGAGGAAAAGATGGTGTATTAAAGCTTAGAGCCAAGTTACATCCCCCCCTCTTTTATCGCACCCTCAGTTCTGCAAGCTTTGTGGTGATTGCGACAAGGAGTCATGAACAAGAATCTGTCAGAGGAAAGTGAACTTCAGGGGGACAAAGGTGGAGGCTTCCAGGTCCAGCTTCCCTTTCCCCATGAAGTTTTCCCCTCCAATTGTCAAGCTCAGAGGATTTGGGATTTGCTTTTTTAAGGAAGAAGGCAAGCTTACTAATTTACAGAAGTCTGCAGTGGGGAAAGGGCCAGATCCCTGTTTGGTAGCAAAGGGTAAGCAGGAACAGCAAAGAGAGCGCCTTTGACCAGACGTGGTTTATAAATAAATGTAGAAGAAACCAACTGGGCAGGAAAGAAGGTTACAGGAATAGAAGATACTTAGCAGCAAAGTGAGGAGGGATCTAGTCTCCCAAAGAAGGGACTGGTTGGCCAGAGGAAACCCCAATGATTCATGAAATATGGCAAATAGAGTTCCCCATTTTGCCATTCAACTTAGTTTCAAACTAATTGTCCAAAAGCACAGTGAAGTCTGTCCCCTTTCAGATGGCACTGGACCAGGCAAGCTTGGTGGGATATAGAATTCTGAACATAAGGGACCGTCAGATGACTCAGATAAACAAACACAGCATGAGGACGAGCTGCGGGGGAGACAGGAGAGGGGAAAATGTCATCGCTTTCTGTTGATGTGACTGCTCATTCATCATCGACGTAAAGTGATACAATTTTACATAATTAGGCAGTGCCAGAGTTAGACATTTAATAAGTGAATTGTAAAATGGCCCAATTTAATTGAAAATCTTTAAGAACAATTTCCACCCATTGTTATTTATTCTGATATTTAATGAAATTGTTCTTAACCTGCCTTGCTTTTCTTGTTTTGTAAATGCTGAGACTAAAACAAGGCACATCTTCCAGCGCATATCAAAACATAGTATGTTAATAAATTTGGCGTAATCTCCCATAAACAAAATACAGTTTCCGAATGCTGGTATAACGATGCAGAATAATGGAAAATATTTTTATTGCATTAACAAAAAAATCTTTGCAGACTCCAATGATTCCAGTTGGAGAATAAAATATAATCTGTCTAATGGAAAATATATATTTTTGAAAGACATACATACCAATTAGAGTCTTAAAAATCCTGAAGCAGAAAATATCAGTTATGGTTCATTCACTTCACTCTTACTCAGAAATAATATTTTGCTTCAGTATCTAGAGAAAATCAGGGACTTCAAGGAATTATAAATGTAGAAAGGACAACAGAATCGATATCAAGCATGTTTCCATTATTATTTAATATCTCCCTCTCTGTAGACTGTAAACTCCACATAGGCAGGAGCCATATCTGCATTTACTCCCTCCTTTTTTTTTTTTTATATATATCTTTATTGATTTCAGAGAGAGAGAGACAGAAACATCAATGATGAGTCATTGATCGAGTGCCTCCTGCACGCCCCCTGCTGGGGGTCGAGCCCTGACCAGGAATCAAACCTCAATCTCCTGGATCCTAGGTCGATGCTCAACCCCTGAGCCATGCCTGACCAGGCCATTTTTTCGCTCTTATATCCATGGTATCTAATAGCATTAGTTCACTGTCTTTTACATAGTAAGAGTTCAATTATTATTCATCGAATTAATGCTATATAACAGCCAGTGTTCAAAGTGTCAACCAACAGAAACCAACTCTGATTTAGGCAGAAATGAACTCATCAAAAGATAATTGGGTAACTCACAGGATAATCAAGAAAGCCTGAGGTTTCAGCTCAGAGGTTTCAGATAGGAAAAACACCCAAGTCACAGAAAACCAGCCCAGTAAAGTGTCACTGGGCTACTGCTCCCAACACTGATACACTATTGTCCCTGGCATGACTCACTGGCTTTGGACATTGCTATTTTCCGCTGGAAGCTCAGCTACTGTTGCTGTCGTCCATCCCAAACACAGATCCAGTGAGGTCCTGCCCCTTGTCCTTTTCCATCACTACCTTCCAATTCAAAGCTTGGTGCCCGGTAGGCAAAGTGAGTCAGGTACCAAGAAGGGGTGGGAAAATAAATAGATGGCATGCATTTTCAGGTTGTAGTGGAAGAAGGGTTTTGCCTTACTGAGGGGCACGGGGAGGGGAGCAGGGGTTTTCCACACACAGGAAGGAGGTTTGGATGTTGGGCAGACAATAATCATGGCAAATGCTCACTATTTGGCTGCTCAGCATCCACATGTTTACTGTTTTTCCCACATTTACAATATTAAAACACACACTCAACAGAAACTTCACCAAATAAAATGCAAATATTCCTCATAAAATAAAAAATATTTTCATCTCTTCCCTCAAAGAATCCAAAACAGCCATTTGAGTTACCAAATCCAGCTCCAGGTCTGGGGTTTCTGGGTGTTTTCCACTCTTATTCTAGTCCCAGCACAATCCCATCTCAATATTCTGTACTCTATGGAAATAAATTGTGACGTTGACTGCCATCAATATACCTTATAAAACATAGCAGGGCAGGGAAGAAAGAAGAAAATTAATCGATGCATTTGTGTGCATGCAAGATGAGGAAGAGAGTGCCAATAGATGCCAAGTACTAATTTGTGTAATTGTTGCTAAGGCTGCAGTTGGTATTTATGAATTTATGACTTCTCTACCACCCATATCCCTTTGCCTTTGACTTCAGCCAGCTTCTCAGCTGTTTGAGGTCGTCTACCTGGTGGAGTGACCCACATTTCCATTCCTGAGGAGAAGTGCTTTGTGTTCTGCCTGCATGGGGTTGCTGGTATTTTCCACTAACTGTTACCACTAGACGAGGCAATAATACTAAAAGTCCCTCACAGGAGATCTCCTGGATTCAGACATAGCCTTCCAGGCCACCACTGTGGGGTAAGCAACCCAACATCTCCTAGCTGATCAGAATTCATCATCCCAACCAACACCTTAGCTCTCATTTTGCCTGTTCTTCCAATGGAGGAGCCTGAAGAGGCAAATGGGAGCTCAGCTCTCCATTTGAAGAGTGCTATGTAGCCCAAAGGAAGCATTCTTCTCTTGGACACTAAATTATCTAACCCATTAAAGTCTAGAGTTGTGGGGGTGGAATGCAATCTATTTCGACTATAGAAGAAATATTATTGTCTGGTTCGGAGAATAAACTACATCTTATATGCATAATTGTAATTTAGCCTTGCAAAGCAGCCCAACTGGCATCATAACTAAGTTTTCAAGAAGCCTCCCCATTGTTCTAGAAGGCCAGGAGTCCTTGGTGATGGGGTACATGACAACATTAATGAGTACCCGGGCTTAAAGCTCTTAATTTTCTCCACTGAAAAATTAGGTTCTTGTTCAGAGCAAAGTTGAATGTAATGCTCTGATGGTGACTAAGGCATTTAGAAACTTCATGGATCTCCTGACAGAAGCTTTGTGGTCAGGGAAAACTCATTTTCAGATTCTGTAGTGAATCCTCAGAGGGAACGTTTCTGGAGTGGGAAGGGCCCTCTTGCTGTGGAGGAGGGGAGGGAAGCAAATTTCTGGTCTTTCTTTCAGATTCCAGCCTGGGAGATGGATTCTGCCTCCTGTGTGTAGAGGTCAAATGCTAGATTGGCGAAGACTAAAGACTGTCTTCAATCATGCAAAGTAGCAGGGAAATGAAGGAGGTTAGAACTGAAAGGTGATGCCCAGGTACCGTAGGAAGGATTCGCCTGCTCCCTCAGCCTACTCTCCCTCCCCAACCCCCACCTCTCTGTCCCCAGAAGCAGCTGTATGGACTACTTAATGGCTGGATTCAGGGTGAGAAGCAACTGTGGCCATTTTGCAAATAAGCTACCAGGTTTACCCATCTAGACACAGTTGCAGTTTTCAACCTGCAACTCTCGGTTACCGAGGCAGGTTCCTTTCACTCCATGACAAAGGCAAAGCAAAATATATGCTTTCCATAGGCAAACTAGTAAAGGGGTAGACAAAAGGACTAAGATGTGCATTTCCAACTCTTTTTCCTAAATTCACCGAAATGTGAAATGTGCCCTTCCCTTGGGGAGAGTGCCTGAAGCTGGGAGAAGCCAGGGGTGTGGCTATGATGGAGCTCCCTCCACCTGGAAGGAAACGATAGGTGTAGAGCAGAAAGGTCATCCCCCCGCCTTAACAAGAGCCCCAAGCCCCTTCCTTCTCTTGTGAATGAACCGACTAAAACTGCCCAGAGGGCGATGTACAAAATCCTTCCACACTTGAAGAGGTGATTCAAATCTACCTCAGGAAGACTTGCTTCATTCCTTCACTTCCAGGCAGAAGCATGGAGATAACAGGGAATTGTAAGTTTTTCAGGATTGCTGCAATCAAGACGGAGGAGGGAAGGGCACAAGGAAGGTAATGGAACAAAATGGATCTAGTAGCCCCAAAGTGGCCAATTCTGAAAGCTGCAGGCCAGGCAGGTAACCCACCTGAGGCAAGGGGGCTGTTGGGGCCCTGGCCCAAGGAAGGGCAGGCCCCGTGCAGACAGGCGGCTGTTCCTCGGTTCCAGCCAACTGTTGCCACGTGGAACTGTGAGAGCAGAGCTGCCAGATTTTCCTGTTTTTGCGAGACTCTGGAATACAAATTTCCTGTAAGATTTTTCAGTTTTTAAATTGGCCACCTTACTTCCTCTTGAATCACTGACTAAACATGTTGTGCGGTTAACTTGCCTCACAGGCCACCAGGCTGAGTGCCTTGCGAGACCAAGGGATGGCCGCGAAAAGGGTTGTCATGTTCGTGCCCCACAGCGCCCCAGGGGCACACGCTGCTCTGATTCCCGTTTGACAGACGAGCACCTGAGGCTTAACAACGGGTAAGGTTAAGTCCTTCCTCCCTCTTCCCCACCAAAAGCTCTTTACCTGCCCCTGCTCTGTTCCACCGCAGTGCCCCGGACACCCGCTGCCACAGTACCTTTGAAGATAGCTGTCCCCTCTGCTATACTGTAAGATCTCTGAGGGCAGGAATCAGCCTGCTGAGGACAAGATAAGCATCACATGTGTAATTATTGACTGAACAAGGCCTGTTTTTTAACCACGATGCAGTTTGGTTCTCCTGACCTTTGTGCTTTATTTTCTCCAGACCCGAAATCTTGCTTCCTGCAGAATCTCCTTTGCCGCTAATCTCCTTTGCCCTCCATCATCCTGCCTCTTCCTCTCCCTCCTCTGTCTTCCCCCTTCCATCTCTTCTGCTGCTTCTCTCTCCTTCCCCTTTGTGGTTCCACATTTTGCTGTGTTCCTCTTAAAGCAGGTGCCCCAAACAGAATGTGCTGCTCCCAATATTGCCCTGGACGCGACAACGATCCAAGGGGACATTGACGGAGCCCTTTGCAAAGAGCCAGACACAGTGCTCTGTAGGGGATTAGGTGCATTCTTAGGCTGACTTACCTTCGTAGGCTTCCCAGACAGCTGGGAGGTGCACACCAGCATTTTGTCTTTTTATAGTTGAAGGTGCTGAGACTGAATGAATTCTCCCAGCCTCTCCCTCTCACTGTATTCTGCCAAATTACTCAAGTACTTACTCTCCGCCTTTAGTTCTTTATCCCAGGATCTATGGAAAACAGAGGGAAGATGGACTTCAGCCCACCAGCTCCTGACATGAAGACATTGCCTGGGACAGACTTTGTTGTCTGGTTTCCACGTGTGACATCTTTAAGACAATTCTTTCTTTCTTTTTTCTGAACACGGGTGGTCTGCTGATTCCTGCCATGTGAGGCTTTTAAAAATGGGGGGGGGGAGGAATAGCAAGTTGATGCTGCCAGGCCACGAGTCCTGAGCTTCTCCTTCCAGAACTAATCCCATCGGGAAAGCTCCAGGTCAACTAAGGGAGGCAGCTTTAAGTTTCTAAGTTCAATTTATATTGCAACTAAAAGGCATTTACTAACCCTGGAAAAAGCATGAAGACAATGTCTGGATTGCTTTTCTCCCAAAACCTGGGAGTCGGTAATCTGTCAGGAGCATGAGGAAGTGAAATCGCAAGAGACAGAGTGTATCTGCAGAAACAGTCCAGTCATTGTTGCGTGCGCAGGCTGATGCTCCGGAGAAATGGGACGGTGGATTCCTCCAGACAGCATTTTTTGTGCCTAATCATTCGATTTTAGTCTTGACAATATCCTGTGGATGTTTTTGAAAGATGTCCCTATGGTCAACTAATAGAGAGGTTTTAATTACACCACTAAGATGCAAAAGAAAGCAGGCACAGAACTCAAAATGATGTCACCTGAAGTGGACGTAAGAGCGAAATGCCCAATGAACAGAGAGCAGAGCTTAGAAATGGTTTTGGAATAATGACACCGTTTTGGTGCTCCCCAAACATAATTTTGTGTGCACTGGCTTTAAACTGTAGGGAAATTATCTGTAGAGCGTGTAAACAAACAGAAGCAAATGCTTTTCGGAAGCAGTTGTTAGATAAAAATATCCAATTCAGTTCGACTGATGTGAATTGCATCCAATTTGTTGTTTTTATTTTGTTTAAACTCCAATCTGTCCTAACAGCAATTTAAGCATGAAAATGTATTAGTAACTACTTTGTGCAAAAAAAAATAACACAAGTTTCAGAGATGGTACGAACCCCTATCTTCCAAGACACTGACCATACAGAAGGAGAGAGAGGTTTTATGTATCTGTCAGAGTTCTTAGTTGCAAGAATAAAGGTCATTTGCTTGGCTTATCTCTTGAGGTAGTTAAGGCACAACCAACTACCCCAACACTTAGTAGCTTAGAACAATAATTCATTAGCTGTCATGATTCTATGATTACCTGGGCTCAGCCAGGAGGCTCTGGCTTGGAGTCTCTCATATGGTGTGGTCAGATTTTGGCCGTGACTGCAGTCAGTCATCTGAGGGTTTACTGGGCTAGGTGTCCAGGATGGCTCACTCCCGTGGCTGGCAGTCAGGGCTGTCTGTCAACTGCGACCTAGGCTGGGGCTGACAACCAGAGTGCCTACTCTTGGAAAATATAATTAAAAATGAAATCTTCTCCCAACCCAGAAAATCTGTCTGCAAAGATTGTGGAGAAAGAAAACTTTCACTGTTGCATGAACATTAAATCAGCGTATAATACTCATCAGTGGCAATCTGCTAGGAGATTGCATAGAAGGAAATCTTACCCTTTTCTATAGCCAAGCAGATGCAACCTATTACATACATGGTCCCCAGATAAACAATAACTAGTCCTCAGGTAAGAAAACTTGAAGGCACCATTTGTCACAAAGAGTTCATTCTGACATAGTGACCATCTGTGCCAGCTAATTGGCTTTATCCCTCTGAAGAACAAACTTCTGTTACCTTTGATAGGAGATTGTTTTGCAATGTGGGCCAAGGGACCCCCTCAAGTTAGGCTCTTACCCTCTCAGAGAAATTCTGTGTCTGTGTGTGTGTGTGTGTGTGTGTGAGAGAGAGAGAGAGAGAGAGAGAATGAGAGAGAGAGAGAGAGAGAGAGGGAGAGAGAGAGAGGAATTTATTTTGATTTTACATTTCAAACAGATGGCCCCTTGAGAAAGAGATTCCTGGATCACAAAGCTAGCGAGAGACCTATCTAGTTTTCAAAAGGGTTTATATACATTTCAAAGAGAGGTACTTGTAATGACAAGTTTTCTAAAGTCATCTGTACCATATGACCTCACTCGTATGGGGGATATAAAACTGAAAGCAACAGATAAACAAACAAGACAAACAAACAAAAATTCATAGACACAGACCACAGTGTGGTGGTGACCAGGGAGGGAAAGGGGGTTTGGCAGATTGTGGAGAATAGAGGGGATTGAGTGTATGGTGATGGAAAGAGACTTGGCTTTGGGTAGTGGGCACACAATGTAAAATCTCTTCTTTTTAATTTGATTTGTCCTTACATAGCCTCTTCTCACAGGGTGGCAGCTGGGTTCCAAACAGGAAGCTCCCCAAGAGCCAGCATTCCAAGAGGCACAAACAGAAGCTGCCAGGATTCTTATGGCTTAGCCTTGGAAGCCACACAGCATCAATCTATCACATTCTGTCGTGAGCAAGTCACATAGCTAGCCCAGATTTAAGGGAGGGACAACACCAGGAGGTGGGGTTCACAGGGCGGTCATCTTTGGAGACCACCTACCGTACCCCTTGAGCAGGTTTGAAGAGAAAGGTGTGTTAAATGAACAGATAACATTTAGACTCCCAGGAAAGAAAAAGAATCAGGCTTGGAAGTGTGGACAAATAAATGGGCCGTATACTAAATCTGACAAGCTCAGGGGAGGCCTGCATAGTGGGCCTTGTAAACTCAAAGACCAAAAGTAACCACATAGGAAGGTCTGAACATAAAACTTCCCAACTAAAAGCAGCTCATGGCAGGTAGTCACGTCCTAGGCTTGTAGCTTCCTTGACAAGGGTCAATCTTTACTTCAAGTGAGCCTGTTTATTGTCTTTTTGTATCTAAGATAGCACACCCCTGGAATGTCAGAGTAATCTTCTTTTCCGGACCCTTCAAAGCATACCCACTGCACTGGATCACAAGATCACAACCCCTCATTGTTACTTTGGTCCCCAAATACCATCTCTCTGTCCTGAAAATGTTAATTATTGACTCTCCTGTACCTACCTATGTAAAAGAAGGATGTGTCTCTCTGTTTTATTTTTCAGCCAATCCCAGAGAGTCCCCCACTTTGATTTTTCTAGCCTCCTTAATCTACCACCAATGGATTTCATGTAACCCTCCTCCTGTTTTGGTTCTAATGTATAAAATAAGCTGCAAAACTGCCATTCTCTAGAGTATTTTCTCAATTTATTGATCTTTTGCTTTCTGGCAATTGTCAGTTTGACTCACATAAGCACATAAAAACTCTACAGGTTTGGGCATTTCTTACATTGACAGAAGCTATATATTCAGAACAGTGCCAAGCCACAATGCAAAGCTTATATAGCAGAACCACGGATGTCATGTTTGAGCACAGATGCAGGATGCTAGCCTCTATATGCTTGAACCTCCACTACTTCACTCCCAAATCTCTCTGGAAAAATAAAACCCATGTGCTGGTGTCCTCCTCCCACTGCTCACTTTTGAGTAGACACCTGGTGCTGCTGCATCTGGATGGTGGAGCACAGGTCACATACTGAGTCTAGCTGAAAAGGAGGCTGTGACAATGAGATCTTGCCTTCCTTCTTGGGTTGATGAAATTCATAGGGTGTTTACCTAGTCAGATTCCTGGAAATCTGCAACTTCTACCTTTCTCTGCCCTCACATTTAATCTCATGATCAAGTCATATCAATTCTAACCATCCTTCTCATGCTAATTGCAAAAATCTTTATGCCCATATGGATGAAACTAGTTTACCGAGTAGGGTGGTAAAATTTTATTTTTAAATTATTTTTTATAATTTATTAATTTATTCTATTGTCTTAACAATTAAAAATGAAAAAGACTCCTTCCCATCTGGTGGGTCCATCCAGTTTATTGAACTTGGGAAAACTTTTCTTTGCTTCAATATCCCTGGTGGTTGAAGGAAGGATATGGTTGACATGTTCTCTGAGATCCTTTCCCACTGCATCAATGAACAGATTTTTTTTGAAACACCAAAGAATATGGGAAAAATGAATAGTAACCTGTGTCTGAGTCTCCATAGACTGGACAATCCTGAGCTCTGGAATGCAAAGATTTAGTGTATTAGTCAAGCACTAATCCTGTTTTCACCTACATTGGAACTGGCTGCTCTCCCATCCCACCACCTGGGGCCATGCCTTTCTTGTGCTTTGCACTAATTCCGTGGTGTCAGAATTTCTGATTATCATAACCCTCAAAATAGAAGCTCATTATTCCCTTCTCAACAAAATTGGGTCTGATTAAAACTTTATAGGGAGTCTTTAGGAATTTGTATCTCCTGTCATTTACTATGGTTTTCTTCTTAAAAGTTTTTGTATATTATAGGTATTGTTTTCTGCATTTCTTAAAAGGCAGCTGGCATGTGTTAGGAGAGATAGTTGGAATGTTAAAAAGGTGTTGAAAATCCTTTATTGCCTAGTGTGCTTACAGGAAGTTAAACAGCAAAAATGTCTTATAATGATTCACCAGGAGCTGTTGAGCTCAATAGGAACGTCTTTGTAGAAGTACAAAAGCCTAAGGACATCTTGTCATCAATATGTTCTCACCTTTGGGTGAATAAGAATGAGGAATAAAACTTCTATAGTGAGTACAGCCCCACAGCATTTTTACTCTGAAGGCTATCCCAAAGGATTTTCTTGGCGATGTTGCTCTAAACCACGTACAAAGATATTTTTAGACTGCCTACATATTCATAGATATTGCTACAGTGTTATTGTATTATGTACAACAAAAACGAAATGTGACGATGGTTCAACAATGGAAATCTCCAATAATTCAGTACAAGAATAAAGAGAATTTGCTGCATCTGTTGGGATTCAGGGATGCTATTAAAATGTTTCCTTCCATTCTCTAGAAGGAGACTTGGTGATGGGGGTGAAGTTGACAGAAGAAGATTGTCCTCATCAATTTAGTGTATTCTTAGTAGTCAAACAATTTTCCAGAAAAGCATATATTTAGGATTTTAATATATATCTAATAATCTAGTAATTTTTTAGAAAAGCATATTACCAAGACCTCATGGTGGCTCCCTTTGAATCAAACTAGTTAAACTTTTTCAGAAATATATAATCTCTTTTTATCTTTCTCTCTTGACAAGTGTTTATTAAACACCAGTTATGTTCTAGATAATGTTCTAGGTACTAGAGATACAAGAATAAAGACAAACATGTCTTATTTGCTCTAAAGAAGATCAGTTTAGTGTGTGAGAAAGGTATTAATTAAACATGTAAAGATGGGCGGTGGAGTAAGTGGAAGCTACATGACACTCTCCTAGGACCAAACTGGAATTACAACTAAAATATAGAAAAACCATCCTGAATAATCAACTGAAGACTAGTGGAAAGAACCCTTATAACCAAGTACCTAAAGTAGAGACCACATAGAGACTGGTAGGAAGTGTAGGGGTGTGAGAGGACTGGTCAGGCTCCCACAGGCAGCAGCTGAAAGTCTGGAGTGAGATCTCAGCTGTGGGGGGGTCCTACTGAGAACTCTAGGATCTAAACCCCAAGCTGGGCTCCTAGCCCAGAGCACCAGAACTGAGAAAGGTGCCTATGTAACATCTGGCTGTGAAAAAAGCAGCGTTTTGGTCTGCCAAGGAGAGATGGCTACAAATGCAGGCACCTTCTTAAAGGGCCAAAGCACAAAGTTTCGTGAGCAGCCACTCACCTTGGGCTCCAATGGAAAGAGGGCAAAGTGGGCTAGAGCAGTGTGAGGAGAATCCAAGGTTGTAGGCTCTTGAGATAGAGCTCAGAGGGCAGGCATCTGGATTCCTGTGTTGAGTCATTCCCCCAGACTACAGAGGACATCTTTCTCAGGTAGACTTTTATCATCTAAGCAGCTTTAGCCTGAGAGGTGGTGGTGGTGGTGGGGGGGGCATTGCCCCACCAGTTGAAAAACTCTCACCTTACCCTGTGGAGTTTATGCTTTGCTGTGGTCTACAGCCTGAGGCCCTTTAAGTGATTGAGGATATTAATCAGCCTGTAGGCAAAGGTGGATCTCTAGGTGCTTTGAATCTTTGCCTGATTTGCTTCTTGACCCAGGGCTTGGGAAAACAGAACTTAGTGCACACCTTGGTCCTTTCTAAACATACCCAGCTCTAGCTGAGGGAGCCACAAGCTGTGGATCGCCGATAGCTTCAAACAGGGTACTCAAAACCAGCCACAAACTGCATTTGACATTGGCCTGCACCAGAGACCATCCAAAAAGACTAGGAGTCATAGCAAATCTACCTAATACATAGAAACAAACACAAACAGGCAGCCAAAATGGGGAAGACAAAAAACAAGACCCAAATGAAAGAATAAGAGAAGTCTCCAGAGGAAGAGCTAAATGAAATGGAGACAAGCAATATATCAGCTATAAAGTTCAGAATACTGATTGTAAGGATGCTCAACAGCATGAGAAAAACATGGAAACTATGAAGTAAATTAAGAACGACATAGCAGAAATAAAAATAATTTTAAAAAATTGGAAAGAATAAACAGCAGATTAGAGGAAGCTGAGGATCAGATCAGTGAATTAAATGACAGAGTAGAAAAAAATCACTCAATCAGAGAACCAAAAAGAAAAAACAATTAAAAAACAGGAGGTCAGGTTAAGGGAGCTGTGGGACAACATGGAACATAATAGGATTCACATCATAGAAGTACCAGATGGTGAAGAAAATGACCAAGGGATAGAGAATCTGTTTGAAGAAATAATGGCAGAAAACTTGCCTAACCTGGTTAAGGAAAAAATCACACAAGTTCAGGAGGCACAGAGAGTCCCAAGCAAGAAGAACCCAAAGAGGCCCACACCCAGACACATCATAATTAAAATGCAAAGAATTGAAGACAGAGAGAGAATCTTAAAGACAGCAGGAGAAGAGCAGCTAGTTACAACGGAGCTCCAATAAGGCTGTCAGCCAACTCTCATCAGAAACTCTACAGGCCAGAAGGGAATGGCATGAAGTGTTCAAGGTAATGAAAAGCAAGGACCTGAAACCAAGACTACTTTATCCAGCAAGGCTATCATTCAGAATAGACGGTGAAATTAAGAGTGTCCCAGGCAAAAAAAAAGACTAAAGGAGTTTATCACCACCAAACCAGCATTGCAAGAAATGTTAAAGGGCCTGCTGTAATAAGAAATAGAAATAGAGAGAGAGACATAGGCATAAAGAATTAAAATAGCAATAGATAAGTACCTATCAATAATAACATTAAATATAAATGGATTAAATGCTCCAACCAAAAGACATAGAACAGCTGAATGGATAAGAAAACATGACCCAGCCCGGCCAGGCGTGGCTCAGTGGTTGAGCATGGACCTAGGATCCAGGCGATCGGGGTTCGATTCCTGGTCAGGGCACATGCCCAGTTGCTGGCTTGATCAATGACTCATCATTGATGTTTCTCTCTCTCTCCCCCTCTCCTTTTCTCTCTCTGAAATCAATAAAGATATATAAGAAAAGAAAAGAAAAGAAAAGAAAAGAAAAGAAAAGAAAAGAAAAGAAAAGAAAAGAAAAGAAAAGATGACCCAAATATATGCTGCCTACAAGATGCCCACCTCAGAACAATAGACTCACACAGGCTGAGAGTGAAGGGATGGAAATTTTTTTTTCATGCAAATGGAAAAAAAAAAAAGCTAGGTAATAATAGTCATGTCTGACAAAATACACTTCAAAATGAAGGCCATAACAATAGACAATAAAGGTCACTATATATAATACTAAAGGAATCAATTCAGCAAGAGGCTGTATCCCTGGTAAACATATATGTACCCAATATAGGAGCATATATATATACAAACTTCTGGAGGACTTTAAGGAAGAGATCAGCAGCAATACAGTCATAGTAGGGGACTAACACCACACTGACTTCACTGGATAGTTCTCCCAAACAAAAAATCAACAAGGAAAGAGTGACTCTGATTTTGTTAAATGACACACTATATCAGATGTTATAGGGAGCTCCTTTGCAGAATTTCACTGACATTTACAGAACATTTCACCCCAAAGCTGCAGAATATACATTCTTCTCAAGTGCACCTGGGACATTCTCAAAGATAGAACACATGTTAGGACACAAAACAAGTCTCTACAAGTTCAAGAAGAGTGAAATCATATCAAGCATCTTCTCGGACATTTACATCCTAGAATACTATTAGCTGTAAAAAAGAAGGGCCTCTTACCCTTTGGGACAGCAGGGTGGAACCTAGAGAGTATTATGCTAAGCGAAATAAGCCAGTCAGAAGACAAGTATCACATGATCTCACTCATATGTGGAATCTCATGAACAAAATAAACCAATGAACAAAATAGATCCAGACACATAGAAGCATGGAACAGACTGATGAATCTCAGAGGGAAGGCAGGGGTGTGGGGAGGTGAGTGGGGAGAAATTAACCTAAGAATAACCCATGGATACAGACAATAATGTGGTGAAGGCCTGGGTGGAGGGGATCAATGGGGGGAAAAGGCGGGACATGTGTGATACTTTCAACAATAAAGATAAATTAAATAAACAATGTAAATAAATAAGACATTTTTAGATGCTGATGGGTGCTATAGCAGAGAGAGAGAGAAGGGGTGCCTCTCTAACACTGTAATACTGTATTCTTATTTGTAAAGTAAGGATTTCACTATCCACTTCAGTGAGGTAATATATATAAAGAACCTGGACATAGTACAAGAACATACACACACACAGGATACTTTAGCAAAGGGTACACAAAATATCAAAGCTGTGCAATTCAGTTTTTTTGGCAAGATACAAATAGCTGTTATTTATCAAGATGCTGCTAGATGAATGGATAAAAAAGCTGTGGGACATTTACACCATGGAATACTATGCAGCTGAAAAGAAGAAGGCTTTTGTACACTTTGGGACAGTATGGATGGACCTGAAGAATATTATGCTAAGAGAAATAAGCTAAGAGAAATAGGCAGGGAAAGACAAACATCATATGATCTTACTTATATGTGGACTCTAAAGAACTTAATAAACTGATGAACAAAATAAATTCAGTGACATAGAAGCATGGAACAGACTGACGAATCTCAGAGGGAAGTGGGGTGGGTGAGTGGGAAGAGATTAGCCAAAGAATTTATATGCATACATGCATAACCCATGGACACAGACAATAGTGTGGGGAAGGCCTGGGGTGGGGAGTGAGTGCAGGGTGGAAGGGATTAATTGGGGAAAAAGGAGGACATCTGTAATATTTTCAACAATAAAGATAAATAAATAAAAAAAAAAGATGCTGCTACAAAGGCATAAAAGGAAGCACCAGAGGTGACCATTGACCACCTGCATGAGAATGCCATCCTCGTCGCATGCCTTACTCACAGGGGACTGGAGACAGTAGCCCCTTGACCACAGGCCCAAGAAATCCCCTGCTACTCCTGTCTGTCCCCTCCTGCATAAAGGTAGAATCATTTATCGCACATTTATTACTAAGTGCCAGGACCTATGCAAGGTGCTTTATGTGCATTCATGCACATAATCCTGGCAAGAACCCCCTGAGGTAGGGAATGTTAACCTCCTTACAGATGGGAACCCTGAGGCTCAAAGGGCTGACAAATGCTCACTCGTGAATAATGAATGACAGATGTGGGACCAGCTCCCGGTTAGACCTAACTTCAAAGGCAAGTGCTCTGTCTAGCAAGGCCAAGGGCATGGCATAGCCCAAAACATCTGTTGCAGGAGACCTGGGACTCTGACCAGGTGAATTAGTGGCCTGCCAATGGGGTAGCTAGTTAATTAATTAACTAATTAATTTATTACAATCTCTTTCCCATCCTGCTGGTGATGTCAAAGCCAGAAAATAAGCAAAATAAATAATGAAAATCTGCAGTATGTCAGATGGTGATAAGTTCTGTGGAGAGGAAGAAAGCAGGGACGGGGGTAGGGAATGTTATAGGTGTTTTAATTTTTAACAGGGCAATAGGAAAGGCCCACTAAAAACGAGCAAATCCTAAAGGAGGTAAAGGAGTGAGTTACAAGGATCTCTGGAGGAAGAGATTCTAGGCTGCGGGAAGAGCAAATGCAAAGGCCCTGAGGCAGCACATTTGAGCAACTGCAGGGAGGCCAGGGAGACTGGAGCAGAGTGAAAAAAGTGGAAGATTAGTTAGTAGGAGATTAGATCACAGACTGGGAGAGGTCATGTGAGTTTTTTGAACTATTTAAAGCACTTTGGCTTCCCCTCTGAGATCCAAAGCTATTAGACAGCTGAGAAGAGGAATGACGTGATCTGGTTAAAACTGGAATGGCATCACCCCCTGCTGTAAAATAGACTGAGAGGGGCCAGGGCGGAAGCAGGGACACCTCTCAGGAGACTTCTATGATAATCCAGGAGAGAGATGATAGCAGAGAGGGAGTAAGCAGTAATGGAACTAGGTTTTTCTTCTGCAAGTTTAATTTCTTTGCTGCTTTGTTTTCACAACAAATCCTGGTTTCTCCACACCTCCTTAAATTAGATGTGACCTTCCCTCCCAATTAGAGACGGCCAGGTCTCAGTTTCAAATTCCCAGCTCAGGTTGGATAAGGTGTTCTGTCCTAGCGTGCTCTGCTCCAGCTAGGGACTGGGAAGATATATTACAAGTTGGGCAGCTAGGGGCCCCACCCCATCTGTGAATTAGGCAGCTCTTGGATAACCTCCAGATTTAGTTGACCCTAAATATATCTATTAAACCCATCAACTTGAACAGTTCTCCCCCTCCTTCCCCTTACCTTTACCTGGCTAGCTTTCTAAAGATTCCACTCAGGGACTCCCTGGACCCTCTTCTCAGACTCTCAGATGTCTTTAGACCCCCTTCCCATATTCTTCATAACTTCATCACATACTTAATCACTATATTGAATGATCTGTTTGGAAATTGGCTCTTCTAAGGCAAAATGAGTACCCTGTTCAGCACAGCAGTGTCCCCAGCCCGTAGCCACGCTGGGCACATATTATTGCTGGGCCCAGTTAGTATTTTCATACTGAGTGAAATTTAATTTTCGCATATTCTCAGATCTATTTCTTTGCTCTGATGTCTCTCCCCGCCCTCCTCGATAGAAACAAAATGCCCATAAATTGGTTAAAGGTGTCGCTTTCACTTCTTTTGGCGTATTCTAATGCCGGGTACACTGCTCATCTCTATGGCTCTTGATTGGTGAAAGAGCGTTGATTTTGAAAGACTCCTGAAGGGAAAACGTCTCCTACGTAGGACATCACTTACTTCCAAACGGTAGGTGGCGCTGTAGGCGAGGCATAAAGGTGTGCGGAGCCTGTAGCCAGCCCTTAGCGGTATGCAGGGGGAGAAGCCTTTTTATTTTCTCAACAGATAGCTGCTTCTTCTCACCTGAAGTGTTGCTGTGATTGTTGACCAGGGCTTGGAAGAATCCGCAAGTTCTAGCATTAGAGCTGAGAAATATTTAAATGTGTGTTGCTCACCAGCCAGGAAAACAGGTGCTATTGAGAAGCAGTATCTTTGGAATAGGATAAGCCTATTTCCCGGTAACAGTGCCTTTTGGATCCCTTGAAAAGCATCACCCACCGACCTCTTGCAATGAGTCGTTTAACTGACTGGCTGGAAGGATCGCCCCCTTGGGTCCTCACTGCTCCATGCACATCAATCTTCAGTTATTCCTTCAACTAAGGAGGATATGAGCTCTTCAGTCAAAAAAAATCACTCTTACATCCCTGAGCAGGCAAGAGGATGAAGTCTAGACCACACCAGGAACGTTTGCTTTAGGTAGGTTCATGGCAAGTCCACCCAGGGTCACACACGGGAAGGAGATGCAGATGAGTGGGAGGGCCGAAGCCAACCTCATTGGATTATCTCTACTTTGTCAACAGAGAAAGCTAGGTCATCCACCAAAAATGAGCTGAGAAGAGGTGATGTTAAGGATTTGATGAAAGAGAAGGTTTACAATACTGATCTCATTATATCGAACAAATAACTCCCTAGTAAAGAATTAGAGATTGTGACTTTTGATGGTTTGTTTTATGTGTCAACTCGACTGGGTCAGAGGGTGCGGAGATATTTGATTAATCAGTATCCTGGGTGTGTCTGTGAAGGTTTCTGGATGAGATTATCTTTCAAATTCATAGACTGGATGAAGCAGAAGGCCTGCACAGAACTGAAAGACAGAGTGAGAAAGCATCCTCTCTCTCTGCCTGTCTTTAAGCTGGGACATCAGTCTTCTGCCTTTGGACTCAGACTGGAACTTACACCATCAACAGTCCTGGCCCATGTGCTTTCAGACTCGGACTGGGACTATACACATCCACACAGTTGGCTTGTTGACTGAATAACTTGGGACTCTAAGCCTCTTATAATCACATGAGTCAATTCCTTCACATAAATCTCTCTTTCCTTTTCTCCCTCCCTCCAAATCTAAATATTGGGACCTCCCTCTGGACTGGATCTGCTCCATTATCCATCCAGGTATATAAGATACCATTGTTTGTCTCATGGACCAGTTTTAGGCAGAGCAAAGAACAAAGAAGGTAAAAGAAAAAAGGCAACCATGGTCCAAAACATATCATGCTCTTTCTAATGTCAGGACCTCCTGTGAGTAAAAGGTAGAGATAGAGCATTTCAGATGCATTCTCTCCAACCCTCCTGGAGCTGGGATAGAAGGGAAAGTGTCCTTGTCAGCCTGTGGGGCCTAGGTAGGAATGTGGGTTGAGAGGTATTCAATGTCTTCCCGACTAAGGAAGGAAGTATTGAGAACACCCTCTCTGTCTTGGGGTGGGGCATGGGTTGGTCTTGATGCCATCCGTGTGCCTAGCCCATCTATCATGCGTGTCCACCATGTTATGTCAGTACCCCCTGCCCAACCTACCGCAAATACATTTCTATCTCAGAGTCCTGACGACATGATAGACAATGACAGGGGATAAGACTGTCACAGAGGAATGCACACAGGGCAGTGGGGAACAGGACATCTCTGCCAGCACAAGACCAAATGACATAACAGCTGGAACATTTTATTATTTTAAAATAATCATGTCTATATTATCTCATTTGATCCCTGTACCAGTACTATAAGAAAATGACTTGCACTAGCCTGTTTGTCAAAAAAATAATATTAATGATTACAATGATCAAAGGTTGGAAGTAGGGCAGAAAAGGAAAGAATGTTGGGACCCCAAATTCCTACACAAAGTGAGGGCTGTAAGATGAGGTTTAAATT
The DNA here is from genome assembly GCF_054644295.1 of Miniopterus natalensis. Classification (NCBI taxonomy): domain Eukaryota; kingdom Metazoa; phylum Chordata; class Mammalia; order Chiroptera; family Miniopteridae; genus Miniopterus; species Miniopterus natalensis. The sequence continues at coordinate 37,923,690 of NC_142096.1, read as the reverse complement.
TTTTTTAAAAATGTTTTTTATTGACTTTAGAGAGAGGAAGGGAGAGGGGGAGAGAGAGAGAAAATCATTGATGTGAGAGAGAAACATTGATCGATTGCCTCCCATATGCACCCGACAGGGGATTGAGCCCACAACCTGGGTATGTGCCCTAACCAGAAATTAAACCCATAACCCTTTGGTGCACCAGATGATGCTCCAACCAACTAAGCCACACCAGCTGGGGCTGTAAGATGAGTTTTAAAACCACTCCTAAACCAACATTATAAATGTATTTCTTGAGATATAATTTCTTTCCCCAAATGGTTCCATTGCTTTATACTCCCATATAATATCTAATGCTTCATACTAAGATGTTTTGCCATTTTTTCTGAGTCTTAAAGAAAAGATTTCTTTATATAGATAGGCAGTGAAATGGCAAACATAAAAAATGTAGAGTTAGCTCAAAGTCTGTGAAGCTTTTCAAGAATCTGATGAAATGACCCAGAATGTCCTTTTCCATTTCCTTCATTTCCCCCAGATGTTAATGGTTTCAATCTGTGTGTAAATGTTACATGGGCTCTGTCATTAGGTAGATGTTTGCTCCTGGATGATAAAAAGGTACTTTTTTCCTTCCAAATTTAATCTGATTCTATTGCAGCCTTGGTCAGTGAGGAATAATCCTTGCAGATGGGTGTTGCCAAATGTTCTTGAAAACATGACATCTTGTTACATGGGGAAAAAATTGCCAGCAGTCTGAAAAGTATAGACTCAGAGAGAAAATAGTGAAGGCCATTTCTCAGACTACATACAGGATTTGTTAGTAAGCTCACAGACTCTTAGAGCTTAGAAAATTCCCTACTCATGCTCTAGTTTTCTCTAGTAAGGTCTGTTACCAATGTCCAGCTCACACACATAAATATCTAGGCACAAAAGTTGCCACCTGCTATTCTCCATGCTTCATATGGTATGTCCATCCTGACTTGATCACACAGAAGTGGCCTCCACGTGAACACAAAAGTGTTCAATACAAAGATATAATGGAGTAATAGCTCTATATTCTCTTTGCCCCCTTGTGTCAGTAATCAATTTTACAAAAGGCAGTGGTCAACTCTCGTTTTGCCTTCTTCCTTAATGTGTCTGAATCGATGCTATGTTGTCAGCCTAACCCATGTCATTTTCTTCTTGGGCACACAGGAAGACCATGTTTCCAAGATTCCCTTGCAATTAGAAGGAGGCAATGTGACCGAGTTTGCACATGACAATGTGAGCAGAAGTAATGTATGCCATGCCTAGCCAAATATTTTCCTTTCCGTGAAAACTTTAAAGACCAAGTGTTGAAGATGGTTGTGTCACAAGATTAGTGAAGCCTGGGTACATAAATGACTGTGTGGAACAGAGCTCCCTGCCTACTGTATTGGACTGTGAAGTGAGCAAACAAAAGTAATTATTGCATCAATCCACCGACTTGCTTTTTGTTACAATGTTTGGTTAATCCTAATATATTTAATGTTGCCACCCCTTTTGTTTGTATTATTTGAAGGGACATTATACTACATATTTGGACTAACAAATTAATAAGTGACCCCTCCAGTGTTAGCCTTCCTATTTACTTATTTATTTATTTTTAAAATAGATTTTTAGAGAGAGAGAAGGTTCTGTTTTTCCACTTATTTATGCATTCATTGGTTGCTTCTTGTATGTGCCCTGATTGGAGATCAAACCTGCAACCTTGGTGTATCTGGATGATGCTCTAACCAACTGAGCTACCCAGTCAGGGCTAGCCTTCCAACTTTAAACACATGAAAAATCTGACTGAACTTGAAAGCTATTGGAGTCACATGGGTCAAAGATGGGAGGCTGGCATGTCACCTCACCAAGGAGGTACTGGCCTCTGGGTTCTTCGTGGCAACATTCTGAGGCATAGGTGCTCAACCATCATAGACCTTCAGAAATAGCACACAAAGGACCTCAGATGGTGAGTCACCAATAACAGAAGAAAGTACGGCAGAAACTATCTTGCTAAATGTTGTTTTCTTTTGTTGTATGTGTTTTCCTAACAGAAAGAAATGTCTCTTGTCTAAGTGACAGGTGGTTAGGATTGTTATTTTTTCTTCGGCAAACCCCATAGAGAAGATGAAAATCCTCATGGTCTGGAGCTGGGGATGAAACTAAATATAAAGATACGGTCATAAGACTTAGCAGCCACAAATAGATACAACCTCCCACCACTAGCTCTCCCTAATCCTTCACCTATGATTCAGTCCTACCCAATTACTTGGAGTTTTCCCAAGAATTACCACAGGCTTCGTGCCTCAGGATCTTGGTTCAGGGTGTTCTCCCCCCCTCACCAGCCTCATCCTACACAGGTGCCACTTAATTGTCCTTTAGCACTGAAGGGCATTATCCCCTTCAGAAAGTGTCCTCTCATCCCCAAACTAATAAAAGCTCTTTTCCTTTGTGCACTCATGGCACAGTACTTAACCATTACCAGAAAAATGATCAGTCTGCATGATAAATATTTACTCATGTCTTTCCAGTGGGCTAGGGACCCTGGAGTATAGGGTTCCTTTTTGTTTATCTCTGCATCCCTAGGGCTGGCAAGTGCTTGGCATATTGGAGGGGCTCACTAAGTTCATATTGAATTTAATTGAACTGTCCCAGAACAGAACAATTTAAAATGTCATCTATAATCTATGGACAAGGCAACCCCCTAATCACATGGTCAGTTCTCCTGGCAGCCACTCCCATCCTGAGGTGCCTTCCAAAAGTTACCTCATTAACATAACAAAAGACACTGTATGGATCTCAGAGCTTCGAAAATTCCAAGGGTTTTAGGACCTCATGCCAGAGACAAGATCGCATACTTAACATTTATTATTATACATCACAGTTTGTTTGCAGAGATCGGAGACATCCTCAGTCACCCCCAGGAATACTGTGTGGGGGAAATTTTGAATCTGATATGAGTTTCATATTAGTTTGTGAAGCAGAAATGTACTATTTTATGAGTGTTATGACAACTATGTTTTTAACCATGATGCTGGTATGGCCTGGGGAAATCTTGGTTACATTTCAAGTATGCAGGAGTCATTTTAATCACAAGATTGAGTTTACCCAAGGTCCAGTTGGAACATTACAACAATCGAAGAAGATTGGGGAAGGTGGTCAAACAGAATGAAAGGAGCGATTTAAAGTCTGTTCTCATGAAAGGAGGGAAAGGAGAGTGAGGTGGACATGGATCCACCGGCGTGTCATACCACAAAACAAACCAACCGAATATCCCACCAGAAATCAACTCCTAAGCACCCATAGGAGCACAGGATTTGGGGTGAAAAACAGCAGGGCTTTGTGGAGAATCGATGTCATCAAACTGGTCTGTCTCGTTTCGGTGAGAGCTAGAAAAATGGGAGCACACAGCATAGTTTGACTTCACCAGGCTTTTGATTTTTCTCAATGAGAATTTCCCTCGATGAGGAGGATGACCCAGGACCCATTTTTGGAAGGCCTGGTTCGTGTCCCAGGAGATAGGTACGTGATGATAGCCATTCTCCACCTGTCAGAGATGGAGACTCTTGTGGGGGCAGAAAGACGCGGGCAGGTGACTGAAATCAGGGTCAACAAGCTTTGATCCAGTGATGTGCAAAGTACTATGCTAGCACAAATCTAGAGCTTCTAGACCCTTCTGAGGTGGTCTAGGAAAGCTCTTCCAAGTAAGGAAAAGCTTGAGCAACATTTGATTAGAGAGCAGGCGATAAGGACTTGAGAGTTAGGAGAAAAGAACTTATCTCTACTCCTTAGCATACTCACATGAACAGGCGAAGCCCCCCAAAACTCCCCTGGGAGCATGGTTACCTTCCAGGTCCTGATAATTTGGTCTTTGAAACTAGAGAAAGAGTCACTGTTTTCAGCGCAAGGAAATAAAGTGGGATGGTTAGTAAAGGGCAAAACAAAGAAAGACACACACCAAGATGCAGTATTGTCTTCGGCCTTTTTGATAATCTGATTGCCGCTGTAATCTTACAAGCCCACGTACGAAATCAATCAACTCTACAGGTGGTAGCTGCCAAAACACAGCTTTCCCTGCTGCCTGATTGGCGACCCCTCCCGGGATTGCTAGCAGATGAGAGAGGACAATGCCACATGTTTTGGGTGATCAGAGAATAACTGGCCAGGGGTCACTTTGTATGATGGCCTTCCAGGTTTGCAGAAATGACATCAAGCATGTAGATAAAGACATCGGTTGGGATGTTAGTGTCAGGGGACGTAAGTGCTTATATCATTCTGCCCTGGGCCCTAGCCTCTGCATTTCCTTTCATGCAGCATTTTGGGGAATAGATGGCAGACATAGCACCTCCTGTATTGCAACAGCTGGAACAGGTCATGTGGGCAAGACTGGTGTAGGGACATATTTTTGCTGTATGTTTAATATTTTTGTTGTGACAACAGTTTTTAGCTAAAACAGTTTCTCTAGTTTAAATGGTTTAAGTGGCTAGGGTTCTTTTGTTTCTTGATTTAGTCATAAGAGGAAGAATAAACCCACACCGTCTGAAAGGCAGGAAATAGGTTAAAACTAACATTTGGACCTAATTCTTTAGGAAGCATATCCTGGGTGGATTCAACTTATATCCAAAAGGGTAGGAAATGCAAGGCCATTGAGAAATTCATAGTCAACTTGCAGTGAGTGCAATAAAATTGCCTGTTCAGGTCACCCTGAATAATTATGTATGGCTGGACACAGCTTATGGGAAAGATTGCAGAAATGAGGCCAGAAAAAATGGGAAGCAGCCAGATTGTGGAGGTCTCAGGTATACCATTCTGGGTCTTCTCAAACGCCTTACCTTTATCAAAACTCACTTGTACTGTGTTCCATTAAAATAAAATAAAAAAACAAATATATATATATTTATTGATTTCAGAGAGAGAAGGGAGAGGGGGAGAGAGAGAGAAACATCAATGATGAGAGTCATTGATCAGCTGCCCTCTGCACGCCCCCCACTGGGGACTGAGCCCTGGCATGTGCCCTGACCGGGAATCGAACTGTGACCTCCTGGTTCATAGGTCGACATTCAATCACTATTTAATGTTGGTTGGGCCTGTGTTCCATTTTTTGGATGCCTTCATTCATCCATTAATTTGTTTATTAATTTTGTAAACCTTCTTATTGATATAAAACATACATATGGAAGAGTGTCAAATTGGATGAATTTTCACAAGTTGAACGGGCCCATGTAAACGCACCTAGATGAAGAAGTGGAGCAGGGAAAGCAGCCCAAGTCTCCCTTCGGGACCCCCTCAGTTATTACTCCCCCCAAAGAACACACCATAGATTGATTTTAAATGCCATGAGCTTTCTACAAACGGGGTCATACAGCACCTGCTCTTTCCTGTCTGGTTTCTCTTGCTCAACTTTTTGTTTGTGAGATTTACCCACATTGTTGCCTATAGTTCTAGTTCACGTTTTCTCACTACTGTGTGTATTCCTTTACATAAACAGACTGCAGCTTTTCCATTCATCTACAGATGGGCAGTGAATTCATGTGGAGTTTGGGGCTATTATAAATAGTGCTGCCTGGGCCTATATTTTTCTATGTATATGTAAGCATTACTGTTAATACACTCGAAGAAATGGACTTGCTGGGTAAATGGATATGTGTATGTTCAATGTCAGTAGAAACTGCTAATCTGTTTTCCAAAATGTGTGTGCAATTTATAGTCTCAAGAGCAGTGGCTGAGAGAGCCAGTCATGTTTGGTTACTTTGTTGCACATGTATTGCAAGTCTACATTGTGGGTGATGCTGATCTGGGAACCATGTGGCCTAGAGAGAGAAAGAAAATGAGGCGTTTGTTGTCCTCAAGGAGCTTATAGTTTAGAGACACAGGCACACGAGCGGTTAACAATGGGCCAGGTGGAGAGAACTAGCTGCTTCATGGAAGAGAAGGCACCACAGGGAAATGGAAACAGTGGCCGCATCCAAAGAGTGCTTTGCTGCTTACACAGCACTTTTCACAAGTGGTATTTTACTTAACATTTACAATTCTCCATGCAGGCCTCCCTCTGATTCTTTCTCAATGAAGAAACCCACCCAGAGAGGTCGAATGGTTTCCCATGGCTGAGCTGGTGGGTGGTAGAGTCTGTATTATCCACCAGGTCCTGTGAAGGCAGCTCTGATCACCTTGCCCTCTAGAGACTAGACTCTATAGACTAGACTTCTCTTGTCTCATGAAAGCACCTTTTGAGAATAATCTGGAAGCATAAGGCTAGCATATCATGAGGTGGAAGGAGCATTAACACTGGATTTCATACAGTGGGTTTGTGGTTCCTTAGCTTCCTGGCTTTTCAGAGGCTCTGTTTTCTATTCATAAAAAGGGAACAATAATTATGACTACTCCACAGAACAGTTCTGAAGAGTGAGTGAGTTGACCCTTGGTAAAGCATGCAGCCCATTGCCTGGTCATCAACAGATGCCTTCTCAACCCAAATATGTGGAGCCTGGTCAGAGACAGAGCAGATGATGGGAAGGAATCTAAGTGTCTTTGTGGACTTGGAGCCAAATATATGTTAGTCCTGAATGTCCTGTTTAGCTGGGGGGAAAAAGAGAACTGCTTTATAATTCTGGCTGTGGAAGAAATAGGAATGTTGGGTGTAAGAATTCTTGGAAGAGTTCCCTCTCATCTAAGCAGAATATAAATCCCTCCCCCCCAATATTTAGGACTTGTTAGGTCCCATCGTCCATTCAACACACATGACATCCCTTGAGAGCATCGAGTGACTCAGGTATCATAGGATGCTGAGTGCCTTGGTGGCTAAGACCCAAATCTGACAACAAAGAAAACTATGAAGCCAGAGCAGCACTAAGAAGCCAACAGAAATTGGGGTGAGACATTTCTCTCAGGCTTATTAAGAGGTAGCTCAAATGGGTTTGCCATACCAGCCATTGTCCTTGCAACCCCCATCCACTTCCCACTCTATAAAGATGGGGGCAAGAGGAAGGAGTCCTGGGCATCTTTAAGGAGGCAGTGCTAAGAGTGAAACTAGCTTTGCCTCGAAGGGATTGTAATGTTTACACCCCACCACCTCTCCCCATGCCAAGTGGTACAGGGCTCCAGAGAATCCTGGCAGAAAGAGAGAAAGAGTGTAGCATCTCATGAGCTGGTTGGGCATCTGCTTAGGGATGGACCTGCTGATCTGGCCTGAGCCTACCTGAGCGGGTGGAAAGAGCAGGGAAGAACTGCCAGGCAGAGAGCTGATGGTATGGCTCTTTTGTCCTTCCATTGGTTGGTACCCAAGATTGTCTGAATTTCCTCTGCGCCATAACCAAATCCGAGCTGCCCCACCCTAGGCTTAGAGGGCGCAGCAGCAGGAGATTTTGAGGTGCACGCCTGGTGGTGGGAACTGAGGACAGGGGAAGAGGCAGTGATGGGAGAAAAAGAAACTCACTTTTATTCCCAACCAAACTGTGACAGCTCAATATGCGAATTCCATGGGGTTACAATGGAAGCTTTGGCTGGAGCAAGGGATTCCTAAAATGTTTATAGAACTTCACAACGAAATGCTTTCAACAATAACAGTAACTCATTTATTAGATGTGTGCCCATTACACTGTGTGAATTACCTCTGATTTTCACAACAGCCCTACATGGTATTTTGCTCGTTAATTTTCCAGATGGGGAAACTGAGCTGAGAGGTAGTAAGGGCCTTGACCATATCACATGAATGATAAAAGAGCAAAGTTAGGATCTAAATCCTGGCTGAGGCTGTCTGACGTCAAAACCCATGTTCTTTCTTATAACCCTCTCATCAATCGTGTGAGGTAGGCAATATCTGATCCCCATCTTTCCGATGAAGGAGGGGAGGCTAACAGAATGATTCAACATGGGAACAGCAAGGACTGAGTCTTGAGAACTTATAGGCTGAAGCTCCAGAGTTTCCTGGTCTCTTGCCTGCCTGGCTTATGCCAAGAATAACGTTATTCTTTCCAATTAATATTGAACTGGGTTCTAAAAAAATGCTCCATGCATACTGGCTCAGTGACTTGCCAACTGGCGGCACTATCGAGCAAGAATGAAAATTCGTTTCTTTTCTGGAGGCTGATGGAAAAGAACAGACAAGGATTTTTCTGGTTTAGTGTTTGAGCTGGGAGATGGCAAAACGATCTCTCGTGTCCCTTCTCCAGTCCCCAGACTTGATGATTCAGAGCCATTTCAGGGAAATATGATTTCATTTGAGCCGATTTCTTTAATTAGCAATTCTGCAAGCCTTCTGTGTATCTCCCCAAATTATGACTCTAGATGGGAGGACTTCGGATTACATAGTACTTTCAGAAACATCATTGATTTTTTTAATTGAATTTTTATAGAATTTCTTGGTTCACACACATAAAAACAAGCAACGAAGTGCAATTTGTCTTTGTTTTTAATCTTTACCAAGCACTGAAAGGAAAGAAAAAAATATTTTATGAAAGTAATAAGCTTCCCTGAGGCTCTCGCTAAGGGATTTGTTTTTCTGTTGTTCCAGAGGAAAAGCACGTTGCCCCTAATATAACTGTCCACGTGACTGCTTGTTCCGAGCCAGATGTGTGGGGCTTACTGTCCCTTCTGCAGGAACCTCACAGAAACCTACGCTATATGAGTCTGTCTGTCTCCTGCCTGCTAGGGACAAACTGGATGGAGCACACGCATGAAAATTCAATTAGAGAAAGAGTTAATGGAACAATATTTGAGGCTAGAATTCAGAAGAGAAAATATTTTTAAAAATCACTAATAAGAGTTACACAATCCTAAGAATCTGACAAAATGATGCCCAGGAAGACCCATAATTCTGCATTCTGATCGCATTTAGCTAAGCTCCTGCAAGGCCCAATGAGAGAGGCATGCTTCACAAGGAGCAGGGGACTTTCTGAGAAAGCCCCCAGCACCTCGTCCAGCCTGTGCTTGTACCGTTTTCACAACCTGGTGGTTCTTCTTCTGAAATGTAGCTCTGGCATTTCTCACATGTAAAGTCTGAACTCTGCAGGATTGTATTTTAGGAGAAAGCAAGAGCCCTGCTCTCTCTGGGAAGACTTCATGAATCTTCAAGAGTATCCAAGACTATCTCGAGTGATTTAATAGTTTCTTGGTTAGGCAGGGTACATTCCTTTGGTAAGCAAGAAGGAAAAACTTCTTTTTTTTTTTTTTATGATAGCTAGAGTAATAATTCTTTCTCATAAAAAATAGGAAATACAAAAACCAACAATGACAAAAAGGTGAGAAGAAAATGGAAACATACATGATACCACCTTCTGGAGATAACCAGGCTGAGCTGATTGGTGTCTATCCTTATAGTATTTTTTATGCGTATCTACACATTTGTTACTCTGACAAAATTGAAAGCATGCTGGATATATTATTTTATAACACTTGTATTAATATTTTATAAACATTTCCTCTAATACAACTTTTAATTGCTATAGAATATTTAGGGATATTGATATACTGCAATTTAGATAAAATTTAATACACACTTTAAAAGATTCAAAGACATTATTTATGAAGAGTGGCCAACATTAATAGCACTCTAAAAATATTTTATACTCTCCCAATGACCACGTGGCAGGTATAATACTTATAAAGTCAACAAATCCTGTTTCTTATTTCTCCCATCTAGACCTATGGAAACTATTTCTCAGTCTCCCTTGAGGTTAGATGTGAGTGGAAGTGAAGTGTGTTGCTTCTGAGTGAGGGAGTGGAAAGCATGCTGAGATTTTCCAGTCTTTCTTTTGCCGCCATGGAGGTCATGGAAGCCTTGATTTGGGATGGTGAAGTCACAACATGAAGCACCCTCGATCAGTGAGTCACAGCATGGAGCACAGATGCTCTGGAGAGATATCTGACCTACGTTTCCCTCTGGAAGAGTGGGGAATATACTCATAGGGGTTAACACCTGAGATTTGGAGTTATATGTTTCTCAGCTGAGGGCTAACCTATCCTGACTCGTATAGACTGTATATAAAAGCATTTAATATGATTCAGACAATTTCTTCTCTGATGTTCTCAGGATATAGCAATTACTGATTATCAGTTAGCACTTACTGATTGAGGATTGTGTATAGAGGCAGAATATTGGCCCCAAAAGAACACAAAATGGAAAGGAACACAATCCTGAATCCCAAAGTAGTCGAATGAGGATGGCATATATTATAAAAATTTTAAAAATTAAATGCAGTCATAGAAGATGAACAGCTTCCTATAGGATCACAGAGAGTGGGATCACTTTGTATCTTGAGAACTTCAGACCTTGACTAGAAAATGACCATGAGTACATGTGGTGGGGAAAGGTCATTCTAGGGCGAGGGAACAGCATATGCAAGTCACAGAGCCTGAAACGACATAGCGTATTTGGAACCCAGTATATCTACGGGCAGGGAAGAGAAGACAATGAAAATACATTGTTTCCAAAAATGAGGAGCTCATTACCTTTCAAGGTGAATTGTCCCGTTGTTAAATGGATCCATTCTGTAGAAAAACCTTTCTTATGCAAAATGAAAATGTTCAATCATCTAATTTATCTTGACTTGGCCCTAACATTCCTCTCCAGAGATGTTAAGATGAAATTAAAAGTTTTAATGTGATTTCTTCAAATAGTTAAGACACTTTGTATGCCCCTTTAAATTATGTGTTGTTTTCTTTTTCAAATATTAGTTCCAATCTTCTAAAGGTAGTGCGTAAGATCTTGCAGAAAACCTGGCACAGAGTAGTTACTCAATGTATGTTTGATGAATGAATGTACAGATCAATTCAGAGGGAGTCAAGAGTAGTCTTTGCTTAGTGAAAAATTATGAAAGACAATAATTGATTATGCTGATTAGTTAGCATTTATTGAACACTTAAATTTTTGCCAGGCAATTCACCAAGTTCTCTACATGCAGATTAGCTCACTTAATCCTCACAACAATTCTACAGTGTAGATCCTAATTATTATTTCTATTTTTAGAGATGAGGATTATGAGTTTTATAGAGGTGAAGTACCTTGTTCAGTCACAAAGCTAATAAGTGGTGGAGTCCGGATTTGAACTCACACCCGTTGAACTTCAGAGCCTGTCTTTAACTGTTTTCGGAATATCTTATGATCTCATCTGACTCTCCTGCAAACACTGTCAGGTGGGCATTTCACCTCATTTTCTACCTGAGCTCAGTGAGTCAGAGAAGCTAAACCTCTTGCCCAAGGTCACACACCTTGCTCAGCTGGGAGCTACAATTTGTCTAAGGTGAAAACCTGGGACTGCTGGATCCTTTCATGCTATTCTGCTGAGAGAATGTCTTAGGTTGTGAGTTTGTCAGGATTTTTCTGATAGAGACAGAACGCCAATTCAGTCTCTCCTTTCCCAACTTCTCTTCCCCTTTATTATTTTACTCAGATCAACTTCTAGTGAACAAATTAATAATCCAAGAATAGAGCTGCTTCGTGTCCTTTTAAAAGGTTTTCAAATATCTGTTTTGATGTTTGGACTAAGGATCACTTTTTCCTGCCACCATTGGACCTACTTACTACTCCATGGCCCCTGTCAGCGTTGAGCACAGGGGTCTCTCCCTGATGTTGGATAAGATGAAGTGCAGCATAGATCACATATAATTATTAGGTAGAATACTTGAGATATTGTCTCAAATGGTCATCCTTTAGCCTTATGACCTCGGGGAAGTCACATACCTCTTTGGGCTTTGGTTTCTTTATAAAGTAAAGTAATATGAAATTAAGTATTGAGACTACATAATTGTAATTACCATTTATTGCCTGTTTTATATGGGTCACATCCTGTGCAAGACTCTATATATAATCCTCATGATGACCTGATGAGATAGTTATTAGCTTCATTTTATAGGTGAATAATTAGAGGATCAGAGGAGCAAAATAACTTGCCCAAGGTCATACAGATAGTTACCAGGGTAGAATTCACCATGTCAACAGTGGTACCATTGAACTGTGGTTAAGAGCTCACGTGGGAATTAGAGTTAGAACTGCTGAGGTTGGAGTTTCCACTCCATACTCAGTCAAGTCCAATATTCTCCTTATGCCTCAGCTCTCTCACCTAGAATATGGGGGGCAACAAACACACCTACCTCATAGGGTTATTTTTCCAATTAAAAGAGAAAACATATGTACACTTTTTAAGTACAGTACTTAGTGTGCAATAAGCAGTCAAAAACATTAGTTGACATAATTAAGGGTTTCTAGAGCAGTGGTTACTAACTAATTTGGGGTGTTATAAATCTGATCACAGATGTCTATAGAAAAGTAGAGATATGAAAAATCTTACATAAACTTTTGAGGGTTTATGGATTTATGCCTACATCTGTAGGCATCCAAGAGTTAATAAATCCAAGATTCATAGTTCCTGGGAAAGATAGAATCTCCCAGATGGGAACTTTGAGAACTGATGATTCTCTAAATATCTCTTTCTTTCCTTTAGGGCAGGGGTGGGGAACATCCAACTCATGGGCCATATACAGCCAAGAAATCATTTGATCTGGCCCTGCCAAGGCATCCATCTGCAGGTGGGACAGAAATTCTATAAATCTAGGAACTTTTTGCATAGCTAATTTTTAAGTTGATAATTTTGTATGATCTGTGAGTGGTGTTATAAATATCCAAGTGGTCCTTGGCAGAAAAAAGTTCCCCACCCCTGCTTTAGGGCAATGGGCTAAAACAAAAACTTCTGCAGTAGCTGCTTCATCCATCAACAGACAACCCTCATTTCATCTCCTGGCCCGGGGGGGGGGGGGGGGGGCGAAGTCTCCTTTGCTGCCAGGAGCTCAGGGGAATTATCTGGTTTTGTGTATTTACATGTTCAGCAGGCATTCTTGCATTTTCTGTCTCAGCTCCTTCAGCATAATTATCTCCATATATTATTTCTACCTATAAAAATGCATACAACCTGTCAGTGTTGAGCAAGCAGGGCTGTACTTTGCGGCTGGGGTTTGCTTTATAGATTTTTTTTCCCATTTGTGGAAAAACTGAGAGTGGCATGAAATTTCATATTAACATGCAAACCCTACTCTTGGGGGATGGGATGGGGATGGGAGGAAGAGTGAGAAGGAAGCCCTATAATTCCAGCACCAAGGACAGAGCAGCGCTCAATAAATAATGGTTAAATGAATGAACTTAGTAAAATAGGCAAAGGGAACTACCTTTAAATTTTCTTTGATCACTCGTTTATTCAGCCACTATCTATTAGCACCTATCATGTGTCATCCCTATGCCATGCATTGGAGGCTTAACTCTGAACAATCCATAGGGGGTCACAGCTGACACGAAGCCTGTCATCTAGTGTATATATTAATTAAATATTATGGAGTCAATAGACCCAGTTTTCCTTAGCAAAGTATAAGGCAGAAGCAAAATATTATCATGATGGTGACTCTCATTATCCATCCACTCATTCATTTATTTATTCATTTAGTCACAAACATTTATTGATTACTTAATGTACAATGCATTTCTAATTTTTTTTCCTTGTATTTGTGTGTGTGTGTGTGAAAAGGCTCCTCTAAAGCCTCATGCAGCTCCAGATTTTGTGGCTGTTCTCAGGTGCTCAGGCTCATTCCAGCATTTTGTCTTCACCTTACACAACACTGTCACCCTGCTGACTCACAGTCAGCCACAGCTCCCTGGTGGCTGAGAGTTTCCTCTTCATCACCGGCCTTTGTTTTCTCTATCAGCTCTGTTTTGTGTTTTAAAAAGGGCTAAGGAAGGTGATTATCTTTTGCAGAAGGACTCGTTGCCCATCAAACTGAAATGGATGCTAAGCTAGTGTCTTTAGAGGTCTCATGTGGGCTCTTCAGTCTGGTCCACGGGAGAACGGAGTCATTGTTTAGAAGGTGAACAGGCCATGTCCTAGGAGCAGAGTGACTTTGTAGGGTTTTTAGTTTTAGCTTGGATTTCTCCAAAGGTATGTGGGTCTCTTGAACTCCCTCTTCTAATTGTAGTCTGTAGTGTCGACCTCATGGACTGGGGATTTGGGCACCGGAGTCTTACTGGGAAAAATATCAGACAAATTCAATTAACCCCCCCCCCCATGGACACGGAAGGAGAAAAAGGCAAAGAAAATATGTAAAATGCATCCATATCTCTGTAGATGCAGTACCTGTTCTATCGTTGGCACTGCCCATTGCCAGCAATAGCTGATAACCTCAGTGCTATAATTGCGTGGTTCAGAGGAAGAAGGGATTAGAATCAGAGACCGTAGAGTTCGTTCACTAATTTTGTGACCTTGGGCAAGTTGTTGGCTTATTCTGAGCTTTGGTTGGTAATAAAAGCTACATTTTAGGGAGTACTTACCATGCACCAGGCACATTACAGACATTACTTGTAAACCTGAGATCAGCCCTGAAAGGTATTGAATCCGCTAAGTGACCAGCTTAGGGTAACAGCGCACGTCAGGGCCAGATTCTAGGGCTGAATGTAAGTCTGGTTGGCTCAAAAGCCCACAGTCTTCCAGCATGTTTCTCTGTTTCCTTTTTTAAATGAAGCTAAAAATAAAAATGCTTCCCAACTCCCAAGGTTGTTTTAAGGTTGAAATCAGCTAAAATAAATGTAAGAATTCTGAATGCTGTTAGTTGTATGATCATTGCTATTTTTTATTTTTTAAGAGCCCAAATAAACCTAACTGTGCTTATTGTTCCCACAGTCCTTCTTACAGGCTCTGCCATCCTTGTCGCCGGTGCTAGATGGTGACAGCATTGAGAGAAGGGGTCTTCACTTATTTGGTTGTGCACTGCTAATGACTGATACAGTGCTTGGCACAGAATTAATTGTTCAATTTTCAGTGTACTGCAGTGAAAAGATGTATAATTTCCAGCCTGTCACTATAAAACTATTCCTATATTTAGAACCATGTCTGTATTTCCAAAATTCATATTTTAAATTGCAAAAGCTAAAAAAAAAAAAAAAAAGGTCTGGAAACATAGGCCTCAACATATTAACAGGGATTTGGGGGGAATTATCTTCTCCTCTTTATATTTTCTAATTTTCTTGAATAAACATATTTGTTCAATTAAGATTTTTGGTTGTTTGGTTTATTTTCAGTAGAAGGAGTGATATGTTGGTGCACAGAAAACCAGATAACATTAGCACCACTGATTTTTCAGTTCAGTCCCAAGGCCCTGAGACTTGGGAGGTGTGGAATGGAAAGTGAGCAAAAGCCAAGGCGTGGGGTGGGCGCCTGGGTTAGGACAGGGGAACGTCTTTAGGAATCGCAGCCTTCCAGGGGTCTGCACAAGGACCTTTATGAGTCGTCAAATTTCAGGTTTGTAAGGCGGAGTTGAGGTTAACTCTTCCATGGCACTATCTTACAAAAACCCTTCCCAGAGTCTCTGACGACGATTGTATGTCTCCTACTTCAGGATTTCCAAGGACAGGAACACAGGCAAGTCCCATTCCATTCCTGGTCAGAATGGGTTGTGGCCTCGCACCTTAGGTAGAGTTCAACACCGCGGTTCTCACTGTTGCTCACAGTGGGGCTCCTTCCCAAAAGAGAATGTACAGAATATTGTTTCCCTTCCCAGACTCTAACCTATGCTCTGCTCAGCACACCCTGTCTGCTAACTATTCTTCGGATGTACCAACTTTCAGCTCTCTCCGTCTTGGTTGCTGATTTCTGGACAGAGACTTTATGAGATGATAAAGGACATAGGTTTTGGAAGCACGTGGATCTGAGTTCCAGTCTAGACTGCATCTCCTATGAGCTGTGCAAAGACCAACTAAAGTCGTAGTAAAAGTGCAATAATGACAAACTGTAACAATGGTGGGAACGATAGCAGCTAAAATTTATTATATACCAGACACTGAGCAATGGGCTTTGCTTGGGAGAGCTCATATTATCCTCAGACACTGAGTTTTGGTGTCTCAGCTGTGCTCTGAGGATAGTGCCAACAATCCCCGTGGAGTTGTGGCATGGCTTAAATACCACCATGCAGGTGAAGTGCTTAACATAACAACATGCACACTTCATAAAGATGTAATAATATAACCACGGCACCCACAAAGGACCACAATACCCCAAATGAGGCCACTTCTCTGCAGAATAGAGTGGGATAGCAGCTCTTCTATCAATATGGCTGGGAGTTCCCTGGTGGAGATGCGAGTGGAAGTTCACTGACAGGATGTGAGGTGGAGGGGCAAGAAAAGCATAGAGTTGCAACTTGAGATCAAGCTGATCTGTGTAGCCATCTGGTCCGGAGCCAGGGATCTGGAATTGGATATTTTAATTTATGATTCTACTTTAAATTGAATTTTTAAATAATATCTTGGGTTCTGGTGTGTGTGTAGATGGGTCCTCAAATTCTCTTCTGCAAGTATAGTGAAGGAATTGAGTATAAACTCTGGAGTCAAATGATCTGAGTTCCAATTCTGTCTCCAGAGCATATCAGCTGTTTTATCTGGGCAATTTTCTTAACCTCTCTGTGTCTTAGTTTTCTCACCTACACAATAGTGATAATAATCATATGTACCTTCTTGAGTTGGTTTGAAGATTTACCAAGTTAATAGGCCTAAAATACCTAGGATAAACCATGAAAAATGCTGGCTATTTTTTCTTGGTAGAATAAAGGAAAGGCAAGGTGAGAAAGTCTCCCTGGACCAACTAGCTCTTTGAAGGAAGAGCTTTAAATCAGTCTCAGTGTCACACACACATGCACACACACACACACACACTCCTCCAGCCCCTGAGCTATAGCACAGCCACCTCCTTTGAAGATGGGTCTAAGCTATTCTTGGTCTCTCCACACTGCGTGGCCATTTGTTATGAAATTTCCTCTCACTGCAAGAAATCAGGGTGCAACAATACTGAAATGCCTACACGAGAAAGAATATAAAGTGGAGGTGAGAGGCAGAGGCCTAGCAAAAACCCACAGGCTGGTGCTGAATCCAAGTGCAGCCCTTTCATCATGTTAAGAGATGTTTCTATTACCACTTCATAAAGGGGCAGAGTCTAAATTAGATTAGTGGGAGTGTTCATGTATCTCCTAGCATGTATCTCCTATCATGGGTGTGTGTGTGTGTGTGTGTGTGTGTGTGTGTGTGTGAGAGAGAGAGAGAGAGAGAGAGAGAGAGAGAGAGAAAGAGAGAGATTTTTCTTCAATGTATTTTTAAATATCCCCACAATATTGTTCAAAGTAATTGATGGTGGAGGTATAGGACATTTCTCAGTAAAACACAAACAAAGCCAAACTCAAATCATGCAAATTGCTTCATTCGTGGGGATAAATAAAACTAAATCACTTGGCAAGACAGGGAGTCAGAGAGAACAGAGAAGATCCAGAGGGAGCGGTGGAGGATTGATGAGTATGCTTTCCTTATTATTTGTCAAAATGGAATATACCTTTTCTTATTTTATGTTTTTAGCTCTATACACAAGGCAATCAATGGCCTTATAAATAAATCTAGTTCTGTTCTGGGTATGAGGCTGCTCAGGAAATGGAACAGAAAATCATTTCCCAGTCTAGCCTCAAAATCAATTTTTCCCCAAATTATTTTTCTTACAAAACTTTTATTTGTGTCTCTCCGGAATTGTCTTTCATTTACCACCACCCCTGTCTCTTTTTTTAAGGCATTTCCCTTTCTTTTTTATCAATATTATTTTATTTTTTTAAAATGTTTTTATTGATTTTAGAAAGAGAGAGAGGAAGGGAGAGGAAGAGAGAGAAAAACATTGACGATGCATCATCATAGATCAGCTTCCTCCTGCAGGCTCCCTGCTGGGGATCGAGGCTGAAACCCCAGGCACATGCCCTCACTAGGAGTTAAACCAGTGACATCTTGGTGCATGGGTTGATGCTCAGCCACTGAGACACACTGGCCAGGTGCCCTTTCTCTCTTCACACTTGTGATCTGGTCGTAAAATCAAGCCCTTTGGTATGTATCGTAGTTTTTCAACATCCAGACTCTAAGATCCCTGAAGGCAGCCCATTGCATATGCTTTTCTGTCGTCTGTGGAATGTAGTCCAGGGTCAGCGACGTAATAGGCACAAAGGGAAATACTGAGCTCCACTTTGCACACTTTGCAAAACACTGCCCCACAATAATAATATATTAAGTGCCAAGATGTGTCAGGGAGTGAACAAAATACTTTCTGTTGTTTGATCTGCACTCACAGTCCTATCTCTGTCATCAGCCTGGCTCCTTAACCCTTCCCTCCCCAACCCACTGCCCTGGACCATGGCCCAATGGTTCAGGGAAAGAAACAAACCAAAGCTGAGCTAATCAGATGCCTCCTGATAGGAAGCGAAACTTAGAGTGGAATCCACATTTTACGGCATTGCTCAAGAAAGAAAACCTCCCAGGCCTCCCAGCTGAGAGTCCCTCTCCAGCCCATACAAGAGTTTGTCTCAGGTTCTGTGAGTTCCTTCAGTTCCTAGTAACCCCAGCTCCAATCTCGGGGAGGTGTTTGATATAAGCTGTTGAGTGATTTGCCCCTAATCCTCTGGCTAATGAGTGGAGGAGCAGATTTGATAGACCCCAAACCCTCTGTCTTCAACCCCCCCCCCCTCCCACGGCATCTCTTATTTCAGTTTCACAACAGTCCCATAAAACAGAAATCCTACTTATCTTTGCTGAGTAAGATCTGGAAGCCTGCAGACTCGGCCCAGCTCATTGCCTAACTTCTAGCTTCTCAGACTCTGACTCAGACAGGTTCATGGGCTCTCCACTATGCTCCTGGCCCCTTCAAATCAACTCCTACCAATTAATTCAAACTGTATTCCTACAAAAGCTCTCTCCTCTGTGCGCATCAATGCCAAATCCATATCCTCCCAAGGCAGCCTGGACCTCTGTCCCCTGCGCGGCCCTGAGGCCCTGCCTTGTTCTCTTCAGGTTCTTTATCAGAGCGCAGAGGGGTCCTTAATATTCAGTTTGTATAGAGTTTGGGCAGTGCGTACACATCAGCAGGCATAATGGAATCATCTTGAATTGTGTTGCAACAATTTTATGTTTGGAATTTATCTACAGGTCTCTGGAACACTGTAGAATTTGAATCCATATGCAGTGTTTTGAGGATTTCCATGTGAGTGCTGTTCAAAATTTTGGAGAGACAGAGATGACTAAGGCCCGGGCCACCCTTGAGATGCTCACAGCCTAGTGGTGGGAGCCCAAAGGAAGGCGGAAGACAAGCGTTCCCGAATGCCTTGTCCCTTAGCCCACTCATCAAACACATACGCAAAGGATGCATTTCAAAACCTTTAGGCAAAAAAGCACAGGTGTCCATTGGGAGAGTGTTTGGGTGAACATGAGTAGGTATGAGAATAAAAGGGAATAAATTAAATAAATACAGTAATACATTTTTAAAAGAAAGAATATATTAATGAAAAGCAAGCTAATTCACTTAAACATCACGGTTTAAGCCAGAACAATAGAGTATCTCCTGCTTCCGCAGGGGCAGAGAGCGCGTGACGTTCAGGGCTGAGGCTGAGCTGGAGGCCGTGCGGGCCCGAGCGTGGGGTGCGGGGGGTGAGCCGGCCGCGGACACGGACGTGGGCCCGGAGCAGACGATGCCCTGCGGTCACGGCCCTGAGAGGAGGCACCGGCGGGCGAGTCACACGTGCTCGCATGGCCGGACCCCTGGGCGCTGCTGGCAGGTTTCTCGGCATATTCAGTACATTCATGCTCAAGGCTACAACTTGATCTCTACGTACAAACACAGTTTATAGTTTTTCTTTTTAGCACCCTGAGTTTGAAGAACTCCTTTGGTGCCAACTGACATTGAGATCACGCCCACAGAGCACGGTGCCCAGGAACTCTGTTCAGATATTTCCTTTGGTTAAATTAGATGAGCAGAGACTCAAAAAGTGTAGCAGAAAGGAATGAACATATGTTGAGTGTTTACTCTGCAACATCTCATTTATTCCTCAGAATATTGTTAAGTATCGCTTTTCTCATTTTTACATGGGAAATTTGAAACTCACAGAAGTTAATTCATCTGCTCAATACCAAAAAGCTTGTTAGTAATGGTCCCAGGATGTGAAAATAAGCTTTTCTGACACTGAAACACATGGTTTTTCTACTAAACCCCACAGAAAAGATAACGGTGCTCGTCTCGTGCGGTTTATATTCACTCAGTATTGTGAATTCTTCACTCATTCCAGTGCACCCTGGACGACAGCCCTGGATGACCGTTTTGCATTTCTTCAAGTCACTGCTTCCCAAATACACCCTCCTCATTCCCGCAGCTGTGACTTTGTTGCACAGTGAGCCTAACAAATTTCTTTACTATCCCATCGTACCTGTCTTCAATCCTAAACATAAGGTTTTGCAACTAATCATGTCCTGCTTCAAAATGTCCTGCAAGTACCTACAAGTTGTATCTTTTCAACTATATAAAAATGGATTCCTATATATCCTTGTCAATTGATCTCTAACAAGTCCTACGACAGCCCAGGATGCGGTAAGAAGGGCACAGGACTCGTCTTCTTTCTCTGCTCTGCTCTGCTCCGCTTCTCCATCTCAGGGAGTGGCGTCGCCAAGCCCCGAGTGGCCAGCTCAGTGTCTGCTGGTTGCCAAACCAAGAGCCAGGGCTCAGTCCTGAACGCCTCTTCCTCCACATGGGTCCACGTTTAATCAGTTACTAGGTCACATCAGTTGCACCACCCTAGTATCTCTCTATCCTTACTGCTGTTCTTTGAACTTAGGTCACCATCACTGCCGCCTAGATTGATGCAATATCCTTCCAACTGGTTTCCCTATGCCCAGCTTGCTCCCTTCAATTCGTTTTTCATGCTGCAGCCACTGTGATTTTTTAAAAATAAAGTGGAAATCTGATGCTCTCTCCCCATCATCGATGGAGATCATTGTCCTGGCATCATTGTCTGCTAAGAAATGCTTGTCTTAAGAGAACATCAGTGAGGAAGAGCAGAAGGGACGAAGCAGGAAATTGCTGCCCAAGTCCCCAGGTGAAGTGAGAGGAAGCAAAGGGGGCCTACAGGCATCTTCTTGATTTTTAGCCTTGCTGGTTGTGTAAGAAGACGTAAGAGTCTGAGGATAAAAGTAGCTCCCAGATGCAGCTGTGTATTTGGCAAGAGGTTCCTGTAGTCCCTCCTGGGAGGGTGGATGCAAGAGAAAGGGTGTAAGAACACAAGGACCAGAGTGATACCATCACCTGCGCTGGTTTAATACCTTGCAGTTGCAATGTCCTCTACCAGGACGCCTTTTCCCCAACTAAGTGTATGATTGCACCCTCACTTCCTTATGAGTGAGACCACTTTTCACATGACATGACATGACAACCCTCCCCATGTGCAGTCACCATGCCCCTTGTCCTGCTCCGCTTTCTTGCTCTGAATTCATTCATCATTTGTCATTCTACATACTTCCTTTTCATATCTTCTGGCAAGACCTCCCTAATCCCAGAGCAGTCTAGCAGCCCCTCCCCTGGGCTTGCAAAGCTATCTTGTGTTGTAATTGCTTGTTAATTGTCTGTCCCTCCCCAGTGCTTTAGGGTGTATATTCCCAATGTCAGAAACTTTGCTTTGTTTATTGCTATATCTCTGGTAGTAGATATCACAGTTGAGAAAACTAAGGCAAGGGGTATGAGGAGACTGGCCAAAAGTCAGGCATCGGTCAGTGACAGAGACGTCATTAGAAAAGGTATTCTACTCACTCATTGATTGGTTGATAATTAATTAGTTATTCTGCTCTTTCAACAAGTATAAATTGAAGGGCCTCTGCGCTCTGTGTGACGTAAACAGGTGAATGATCAGAGACTGCTGCACACAGCGCATGCCCACAGTCCAGTGGAAGGGAGTATGCAGAAACAAGTCCAAAACACCGGGTTGGCCTTGGAAGTAGAACAGAGCTACTAAGCCTGTCCAGGGGGGCAGCTCAGGAAAGGCTTTTCACATGCGACATCTACAGTGAACCCCTCAAAATTAGTGGGAGTGAGTGGGCCAGTGAGTGAGGAAAAGAGGGGGCCCAGGAAGCATCAAGAACAGAGTTCTCCCAGGGCCTCCTGGGCCATATTTGGACATTGAGGCATTCACTGTCTCCAAAGCAAAGGGGAGCCAATGGCGGCTGGGAAGATGAGTAGAATTTCAACACATAAAGATAGGGGAAGGCAGTGAGGGGGGCATTTTCCTGGAAAAGAGAACAGCCCAGACACCCCTAAAAGCCAGATAGTGCCTCTGGTTAGACTGACTGTGCATTAGTTAACAGTGAGACAGAATTGGACACATAGCTCAGGATCCACTGCACATGGCATCTGTCCTTTCCCTATCACTCCCCTTGCAGAAATTTATCTGGGAAATGGGATCCTGTTGAGATAACTGAATTTGCAGAACATTTGTCAGCTTCACTTATGTTTTAGGGAAAGAGGAGAGGTAGTGAGAAAAATGACAGAGCATCTGCTGGTGACATTTTGCCTGACTTCTTCCCATTCGAAACCCCACCCCCGCTCTTGGGCTTCACGGATTAAAATGGGTACATTGCCCCTCAAGGATAAAGGAAGCAACACTTGTTCAGAAATGGCCCTAGGAGGAGCTGGAGAAGTTCCCCCTCCATGCAGCAGGTGGCACTGTTGCCTGCGACTCAGTACTTTCTTGGTTGAACCATGGGACAAATTTGTTTATTCTTTGCTTTGGGAATCTCAGACTCAGGAGGGATGTCTTGTAACCTATTCAAGGAGGAAGGAAGGACAAGGTGACTAAAGGTATTGAGATGTTTTAATGTGCCAGGCATGTGTTAGGCACATTGAAATATAGAATTTATATGGTTCACACATCTCTATGACCCTTCTCATTCTCCACTCTGGCTCCTTCCCCTCCTTCTTTTTCTGCCTCCCCCCTTCCTCCCCTTCCATCTTGGTTTTTATCATCACTATTGCAGCCACCAAGTACTGAGGACTTGCTGTGAGTCAGGCACCAAGCTGAGCCTCTCACACATGATTTTATTTCATCTTCATGCCAAACTTCTTTGCTAGGTTCCACTACTGTCCCCTTTTTGTAGATAAGGGAATTGAGCAGCAGAGAGTTAAATAATTTTTCAAGATCACACAAGTAATAAATGGTAGAGCAAAACATTCGAGCTTTGTTTAGCCTTCCTCCACAGTAAGACTCCCCTTTTCTGTTGAATCATGTTATTATTTGTTTTTTAAGGTTCATATTTACAAACACAATCTCTCCTCCACTATGTACAGCCAAGAACTTTAGTCCTTTTTTCTGTACCACAGACCGAGGACTGCATTACATTGAAACTCAGGTTTATGTGCATCTTTGAAGTAATTTTGTGGCAGGATAGTGAGAACCTAGGAAAATTCCTGGGCAAGTAGAATGGGGAAACTGAGACAAGAAAATTGAACAAGGCCGAACAGTTTGGGCAGCTTGCAGTCAGATTATAAATCGCAAGACCTTATCTTCCACAAATAAGGACTCTGGAGAGCAAATAGTTAATATCGCTTCTCCCTAACCAGAGAATACAAGAAAGAGGGGAGGGGAAAAGAAGGAGTTTTACCTCATCCACTGAACAAAGAAGTCATCAGTCTTGGAACTTGCCAAGATAAAATCTCCAGATGTTCTCATAAATTCTGGGAAAAGCCACAACAAAGTAAAGGGTGCGGGGTGCTTGAAATCTAGTCTGTTGCCCAAGATATCTCACAGAGGAACCTTGAAACTTGTATACAGAAAAGTATAAAACTTCTAAACCTCCACCAGGCAGGGCTCTCAGACTAGCTGGGTTGCCTGCTTGTGCTATATGGCAAGTGTACTTTTAATAAATTTGCTTGCCTTGCTTCCTTACTAAATTTGCTTGTTTTGCTTCAGTGCTATTGTCTGTCACTCATCTTAAATCTTTCTTACGAGATTGACAAGGAATGAGGAGGGGACAGCCCCCCTCCAACTCAGGAGGTTATAAGATAACAATTTGAGGATTGTCAAAATGGCCCCTTCCCACTTAACATATGTTCAAATCTAGAGTCCTGAGACAAAGGTGACAGTATGTCTGTTTCTGCTCCTTTCCTTCTTCCACTTCAGTCAATCCCCGTGTTAGCTGTGTACCTCTGTGTTTTTTGGAAGATTGCATACTTGACATTTATTTATTCATTCACTCCTTCATTCATTAGTCATTTCAGCTAACATTCATGAACACCTACTATGTGCCAGATGATGCTCTAGAGAGTCATGGCTTAATAAAAAAGATTCTTTGGTCTCAAGGAGTTCACAGTCTGGTAGAAAAGACAGACCAGTAACTACCCCTTTACACCACAGTGTGGTCAGTGCTACAATACAGGGGACCACATGGGGTACCTCTTGTGTGCTCAGCACAGTGCCTGGCACTTAGCAGGGGAGCAACAAAAGTCTATTATGTGATTGCAAGAATAAACTCAGCCTGAGGGTCAGATAAAGCTTTCTGGGGGGCGGGGAGAAGCCATATCTGAGATCAGGAGAAGAATGATAGAAGAGATAGCCAGGTGAAAGAGATGGAGTGGGGGCGAGACTATAGGGGCATCCCCATGGATGCGGCAGCATGTGTCTCAAACTCTTAAGGTTCTGAAACAGGTGCCTGGTTCCCAGTGTTGTGCATAGTAGGAGTTCCATGAGACTACAAGGACCTTTCAGGGTCTTCTATTAGGTGACTGTAGCACAACTTTGGGGAACACCTTCTACTATTCCCTTGTATCATGTTCACATGGCATTCATAGACTGCAAAGTAGACACTGTCCCTGGAGTTGAGCAACATGGTGCTAATCTTGTTGGAAGCCAAATTTCTCCATCGGCCCTTTCAATGCTGCCTGGCATCTGGCTCCATTCTGTCTAGCCTCCTTGTTTGCTGGATCCTTCTCAGTGCATACCCTTTGCTCCTATAAGGTCTATTTCTTCTCTGCTTTCTGCACACACTTTTTCACTCTCTACGACTTTCCTTATGTAGTTATCTCTATGTAGATCATTCTTTCTCTCTATTCTGTGTGTCCAAGTCCTTCCTGTCCTGAAAATGCCACCTCTTCCAAGAAGTCATCTCTGATAACCGCAGCTCCAAATGATCTCTACTTACTCTGAATCCCTTTACTTTTCCATGGTTATGACCAGACAGCTGACTAGCTGACCACGAGTCCTCCCCTGTCGCTTTAGTTCACCTATAAAGACCACAGGGTCACAGAGAAGAGAAGTCATGTCTCCAAGTTTATATAGTGAGTCAGGACCAAAGTTGGGCTTGGAAAGCCAGGTTCCCAATGATTTCCATATCTTAGCACTTTTCTGTTGCCTCCAGGGATGTGCAGTTAGCCTTGTCACCACCTACTCAACTTCCTTTTTGGAGTCTGTCTCTTTTTACCTTTTTCCAAGTCTGTACCTCTTTTCAGCTTCTTCTGGGAACACTGGACTTTCTACCCTATTAAGAAAACAACTTAGACACATTAAGCATGTCTCTGAGCTCCCAAAGCCTCCTCTGAAGTATATATGTTGGAATGTGTGCATCTGGTGTCATTCCCTTTGCCAAGATATTTTGGGCATTGCAGCTCATATTCAAACACAAAGCAACACAAACACATGTGTGCTCATGCACACACACACTTTAATGACTGAAAACACATCACAATCTTTTCTCCTTTCTGATATTTGTATCTCTCTGGCTTGAGAGTGAGTTGTGGACCAGATCACTAGATCTGAATCTACTTGCTGCAAACAGAATGGGGGTGGAATAAAGAAAGTAATTGATTCCTTGGTGGGCTAAGTGAGGGTGGACATGGAATTTGGACCAGGCAAACTTGGCTCTTGGGAAGCCTGTGGGTTCTTGGGAAAGTCACTGGATTCTCTAAACTTATTTTTTCTCATCTGTAAATTGAAGCTAAAAAAAAAAGGCAACTCCATCTTCACCTCCTATGTGTTCACGTACAGCTACCATAGCCCTCTCCCCACTAATGGCATTTATTTATTTAAATTTAATGCTCCAGAGAGTAGAGGCTACAGTTCATTCAATCACCAAACTAGCAGAATGCTTCTCTCCTCTCCATTACCATGAACCATTGAGTGCCTACCATGTGCCAAGTCAAGTTTATACACTTTATCTCATCCAGTCTTCACAACAACTACAGTATATAAGTCTTGTTAGTATGTCCATTTATAGATATGAAAACTTAGCCTGAGAATAATTAAGGAACTTGTTCAAGGTTACCTAGCTGGTAAGCATGAGAGCCAGATTTGAACCCATGCAGTCTGACTCCAGAGCCTGTGGGCCTGTCGCCCCACATGCACACCAGTGCAATAGTCAATAAACATATGTTGAGCGAGTGAACTGTGCCTTGTAACGATTGTTCCATCATATTAGCTTACGTACCTGTATCCTCTACCCAGTGCTTTCTAACTACTTGCAGTGTAGGACTGGGCATTTTTGTTTGTTTGTTTTTTAAGTTCTAATCTGTGAACCAATACTTTTGTACTTTACAATACAAAATGAATGTCTAGGGAAATGATTACACACTAAGATATGGTGACATATCAATTTTCTTCACATATTTAATGTGAAGAAATATTTCTTCTAAATATTTACTCTCAGTTACCGTCATAAGCATGTGGGCCATCTCTGAAATCTGGTCTAGCAGACCCTGGTCTGGGCCTCCGGGTGAAGAGAAGCATTCCATTCCCCAGGGGGCAACTCTGAGCACAGGGTCTGGGCAAGACCAGCATCCAGCCTAGAGACCCTCTGAAGATGTCTTGTTCCCGTTGGAGAGGCAAACTAGGTCAGGACCTTAACACAGTCCCAACAACAATTTTAAAAGAACCTATTGCTCTTTCATGCTGATTGGTTTGGGGAAGGGGCTGACGAACTGTCCTGCCAATTCAATGAGGCACATTCTCCAGCAAAACATTATATTTTGAAAAATCTCATTTTGAAGTTGTCATTGCATTTTAACATGCTGATTATTTTTTATGATAAATAGCAGGAAATAACGAAGAAATGGGGCTGGGGAAGTATGCTGGATGCAAAAGCATAAATAGCATCACACACTGCACCTTGGGAGGACCTGGGGGCTCAGATCTGAAAAAGGGGAAACTGACAAGAAGACAGGGGGACTGGTTATCTATGGCATGACCTGCTTTGACCGGCCCCTATCACCTAACCTGAACCCTGAACCTCGTTTGCTGGGAACAAGGCAGAGTATGTCTTTGGAGTTAGAAAACTTGTTTGAACCTTGGCTCTGTCCATTCCTAGCTGAGTGGACTCTGGCAATTTGTTGAACATCCATGGGCGGTGCACCCATTTCCCTGAAATGGAATGATAATCCTTGCTTCCTCTTTAATGTCAGTGGGCATCAGAGTCAGAGGGTCCATCATCCAGCCATCATCATAACTAGTAATATGATGATAAAAAGAGTAATAATCCTGCCCTTTCCTTCTGCTTGACTTGTGCCTTTCCAAGATTTTTACATTTCCTCTCCAGTAGTGGAAAAGTGTATCATTTGATTAAGCAGAGTTCAGGGAGCAGTGGCCTGTGGTTTTATTGGGCTGAGTCACTCTGTGGAAAGGCCTCTCAGCTCCACTTCCTGCCTCAGGTCAAGCTGGCCATGACCCCTTATTGCTCCATGCCATCTCCCAGAGGGCTGTGTGAGTGACACAGCCCAGAATCTAATTGTATGGGGCAGGTTGTAGCTCCACTCACTGTATCACCCACCCACCTATCCATCCATCCATCATTCCATCCATCCACTTTCCCAACCATTCCACGTTCATTGACTATCTCTTCTGTGCTAGACCATAGTCTAGGTAGACTCTGTCCTGAAGAAACCCACAGTTGAGCAATTTGAGACTTTATCATTCATACCCCAATGAACCCTCATTTTCCTCCATGCCAGCTACATAATATTATCACAGCTGGGCTGGCAACCCCAAAGGTCTTCCCTTCAAGATGCAGGCCTGTTGGGAGGATCAAATTAGATAAAGCAGGTGGAAACCCTCCATGACCAGAGGCCTTGAGCAGGCAGGCCTGGAAGGTCGTTCTTTTTTGCTCAACCTTTAGACCTGAGAGGAGAGAGAGGGGCAGGCCCTTGATTTAATCACATCTGCGAAGTCCTCTTGGCACTGTAAATGACATATTACAAGTTCTGAGGATTAAGAAGTGCTTACCGCCTGGCCACTGTGGCTTAGTGGTTGAGCGTTGATCCATGAACCTGAAGGTCACGGTTCGATTCTCGGTCAGGGCACATGCCTGGGTTTTAGTCTCAATCCCTAGTATGGGGGTGTGCCGGAGGCAGCCAATGGATGGTTCTCTCTCATCATTGATGTTTCTATCTCTCTCCCTTCCTCTCTCTGAAATCAATAAAAAAATATTTTTAAAAAGTACAAAAAAAGAAGTGTTTACCTTCAGAGCACTATTATTCTGTCCAGCACAGGTGTAAGCACAGACTATGCCCCCTTGAAAAAGTTGATAAGTTTCAGTTTTCTTACTTGAAAACGAGTCTAATAATAGTGCTACCGTCATAGAATTGCAAAGTTAAATGTGAAAGCATAAAGAATTTAGTGCAATGGTGGCACATAGTAAGTGCTCATTACAGTATAGGTATTATTTTTATTATTATTGTAATTATTGTTTCTTGTGAAGTGATTCTCTTTTTAGCTTTTGTGGTGAGTGGTCAGAGGATGGGGTGCAAAGAGAGAGGTGAGGAATAGCCCTCCAATCTACTCCTTTCCCCTAATACTTCTAGTAAAAGCCCAGACATTATCTTGGAGATAGACTGGTCTATGATGGTCCTTTTCTCAATCTAAAGACTTGGAGCAATTTTCCAAGAAAGAGAAAGAATTGTTTGCCACAATCAGAAAGAGCAAGTTAAGTTCATTGAAAGTGTGTATGTCAGTGTTTATTGGGAGTAAGAGGGCTGGAAAAGTGTAGGAAAATGATAAAAAGTCTTTGCCCAAAGGTGTAATGGTTTTGACACCCAGAACATAAATGCTGGGTTTTTCTGTTTGTTTGTTTTCTTTTTTGCGAGCATAGGAAATATCTGAATCTGCCAAAGCAATTTGGCTTTTCATTTACAGGGACTGCAGGTATCACTTCCAAATATTGTTTAGAATAAAACTTAATTGAAAACGTAATCAAATTGAAAAACTGCTTGACAAGCTGGGGTCACATTTATAAAGGGTTGTTTGTTCATCCCTCAACCATGACAGGGTCTGTGCTGGCACAAGCGGGGGTGGGGGAGGGGATGACTGGTGCATTTGTCTCATCATTCAGTGTCCCTGCTGGGAGGGAGCCCCGTCAATTTGGCTGCGCTGTTAAAGGTTACCTGCCGGAGAAGCAGAGAGCAACCTTACTGGGGAGGCACCAAAATAGGTCCTTTTTGATTTCATTGAAGAATGTTTTCTGAGCTCAAATTGCTTGTCAGACAGTGGAGTTTCGCTGCTGTAGAAGAGGGCTTTTCCTCTGCTGGTTATGTAAGAGCTACTTTTCCACTTGTCTCCTGATGCTGGACCGTGCCAGCAGGAACCCAGACCTCGGGGTGTTGATACTGGTGGTGCTGATGCTGGGAAGACCGGAGCTATCAGGTGTTATTTGCAGAGAGGTAACTGTGTCATTCTGTGAGATGCTTGATAGAGACAAAAAACAACATAGGTCTAGAACCTTAAAGACTTTTATGGGCTGAATGATGTCCCCTAAAGTCCATGTATTGAAGCATGAACCCCCAGTATCTCTGGATAGGAATGAATTTGGTAACCCCTAATCCAATCTTATTGGTGTCCTTATACGAAAGGGAAGTTAGGACACACACAGGCACAGAGAAAAGACCATGAGGGCAGGGAGGAGATGATAAATACACCAAGGACGGGGCCTCGGAAGGAGCCAACCCTCCCGATGCCTTCATCTCAGGCTTCCAGCCTCCAGAATTGTGAGGAAATAAGTCTTGTTATTGGAGCCCCCCAGCCTGTGGCACTTGGTTATGGAAGCCCTAGAAAACTAGTAAAGACCTAGGATCTAAATCCCACCTTCTTCCTGTGACATTAAGCAAAACATTAGCCTTCTCCGAGTCACAGTTTCCTCACCTGAAAAATGTGGTTAATAATAATCCTTGTCCTGCCAAATTTACTAAGTTCTTAATGAAGGTTAAATAGAATCAAAAGATATTCTCTTATACGCATCTCATCAGCCCGCGGCCTCCTGCACCCACTATTCAGTCTTGAGATCCCCCAAGCTTGGCCGGTGGTGGCACCACTCAAGCCTCTGCCTTGTTCTGAAGATGCCCTGTGGCTTTGCTTCTTGCCTACTCTGGTGAACTACCTTATGTCTCAGTTTTTGCCTAGTGCTATGGCCTGACAAACTCTTGCCCCCATTGGGTGTTTGCCTTAAACCTAATTTAGGAAGCAAGAGAGATTCCCCACTGACACTGCCCCCCTGATACCAGTTACCTGCTTGAGAAACTCAAGTCTCAGAATCTCCTATATTTGTCTTTGGTCTTTCTGTTGGCACAAAATTCTTTCATCCATCTATGCATCCATCTATCCATGCACGCATCTATCATCATATCTATCTATCTATCGTCTATCTATTATCTATCTATCTATCTATCTATCTATCTATCTATCTATCTATCATCTATCTAATCTATCATCTATCTATGTGTCTGTCTATCTATCTATCATCTATCATCTATCTATATCTAACTATCATCTACCTATCTTTCTATCTATATCTATCTATATCTATCTCTATCTATCTATCTATCATCTATCTATCATCTATCTATCTATCATCTGTCATCTATCTATCATCTATCTATCTATCTATCTATCTATCTATCTATCTATCTATCTATCATCTATCATCATCTATCTATCTATCATCTATCTATCATCTGTCTATCTTTCTATTTATTATCTATCTATCATCTATCTATCTATCTATCTATCTATCTATCTATCTATCTATCTATCTATCTATCTATCATCTATCTATCATCTGTCTATCTATCTTTCTATTTATTATCTATCTATCATCTATCTATCTATCTATCTATCTATCTATCTATCTATCTATCTATCTATCTTTCTATCTATTATCTATCTATCATCTATCTATCTATCTATCTATCTATCTATCTATCTATCTATCTATCTATCATCATCATCTATCATTTATCTCTCATCTATCTACTATATTGAACCCCTATCATAACCCCATATAACAAAGAAGGAAATAAAATGAAGTCCTTCTCCTCAAGAAGCTCATACTCTAATAAAGGAGAGGAGTAAGTAAACAGTTATACAACATAATATAAGACATTAGTGAATTAATACAGAAAAGAAGCCCAATGGGGCCTCAGAGGAAGAGGCACTTAATTTCGAGGTTAGAGGAGTCTCACAGAAGAGGTGACACTAGAGCTGGGTGTTAGAGGCTGAGTAGGAGTTTGCCAAGTGGGCAAGGAAGGGCACTGCTCCTGCCAACTGCCTGTCCAACCTGTGGCTTGGTTCTTTCTAATAATTCTCCCCAAGAGTAGCTGCTATGGATTGAATAGTGTCCCCTCCAAATTCATATGTTGACTCCCCAGCCCCCAATGTCGCTGTGCTTGGAGATAGGGTCTTTAGGAGGTAATTAAGGTTAAAGGAGGTCATAAGGATGGGGCTCTAATCCAATAGGACTGGTGCCCTTATAAGAAGAGGAAGAGACACCAGAGCTCCCTCTCTCCACAATGTGAGGGCGCAATGAGAAGGTGCCATCTGCAAACTAGGAAAAGGGCTCTTACCAGGAACTGGATCAGCCAGCATCCTGATTTTGAACTTCCAGCCTCCAGATCAGTGAGAAATAAATTTCCATTGTGTAAACCCACTTGTGGTATTTTGTTTTGTTATGACAGCCTGAGCTGACTAATCTAGTAGCTGAAGGAAAGTTGTCCTTTTGGCTACCCAGCAGGCACATTGCCAGCGATGAACTGATACCTCCTGAATGCAAACAGGATAAGTGTTTTAAATATGTCATTCACTCAATCTCCATTACAATAAGTTTTGTAAAAAGGGATTATTATCCTCATTTTACAGATGAAAAAATTGAGGTTCAGAGTTAGTGACATGCCTGAGGATATCAGGTAGAGCTGGGGTTTGAACTCAGGTCTGTCAGGTGCAAAGTTTGAGCATCTGCTCTGCTGTCTAGATAAGGATTATTCCTAAAAGTAGTAAAACCCAACTGCCTGTCGTTTTATCTCATTCAACCATGTGTAGTACTCACTCTGGGTCCGTCCTAGCTACTAGAAGGATATGGAGGCAGGGCCTGAATTGCAGGAGCAAGCTGTCAGCTCCTGAGCTCTGTCTCCTCTCCACCCGCAATCAGCCTCACAACAGTTTAATAGGGACACCCCTCCACTGTGTGCCTTTATGAGCACACCCCATAAATCTCAAGAATAGAAGTCCTCGCCTGCCCGAGCCTGCTGCTGAATACTTGAGCTAGCCCACGTGGGGAACGGCTAACGCTGTGCCGCAGGAAGAATAAATCACAGACACAGTCACCTTTTGAGACGATGAAAATGAAACTCAGCCCTTCCCGGCCCTGCCTTACGGATGTGGTTAAGGCAGCCTTCAGAGAAGAGCCCACTTGCATTGAGCACCCACTGATGCTGTGATAGCTGCGGGGATTTGGGGAAGAGTAGGACCGTCTCCCCCCGGGAGTGAGCCCCCGTCTAAGAAGTACACCTGCCTCTGGCTGCAGCTCTGCACAAGCTGTGTGCCTCCCCGAAGACCCTTGGCCTGTTGAAGGCTCCATGTGCTGACTGGAAAATGGAATCAACAGACTCATTTCTCGTTGTCACAGAGCAGCATGCCCAGTGCTGTGCTTGCAACACAGCGGGCGCCAATGTGTTTGTGTGTCCTGTTGCCTACGACTGAGAGGCAGGGGTGGTGAGCATGGTGGGGCTTGTCTTCAGAGGAACTGAAACCAGCTCAGCTCTGAAGGGAGCAGTTCATAGACCACTCACGGCCCTTCCCAACCTGACCCTCGTCTGACAGGCAGGTGGGCCTACTCGAGATGAAACTGGGTGTAGAACGACAATTCATCACGTCCAGGTCAGGAAGCGTGGTGATCCCTTGGTTAAATTCTACCTTGATAGATTTAGAGCTAAACTCACTCTGAGCATGTGCTCTCTGGGAGGTGCTCGAAGCCACTCAGTTTAAGATCATTGCCTTGTGTTGAAGTGCACAGGGCTCGGAGACAGAAGAAAGATGTGAGTAAAACTATGACTCAGGTCTGGAGACGTTTAACAACTGGCCCAAGGACCAAAGGGCAGAGTTGGGTTTAAACGATAAAAACATCTTTATTGAGTTATGACCGACATGTGAAAATCTGTACATATTCAATGCCTGTCATGTGATGAGCTTGGGGATAAATATGTACCCATGAAACCATGACCACCATAAACATCCTTCCCCTCCCAAAGTTTCTTCCCACCATTATTATTATTGTTGTTGTTGTTATTGTTGTAGGAACACTTAACATAAACCCTACCCTCTTAGCAAACTTTAAATATACAATGCAGTATTGCCAGCTCTATGCACTGCGTGTTATAGTAGATCTCAGAACCTATTCATCGGGCGTTAACAGCAACTTTGTACCCTTCGACCATCGTCTTCCCTCTCCTCCTGCCTTGCGGCCCCTGGCAACCACTATTCCACTCTCTGCTGCCATGAGTTTGACTATTTTAGATTCCACACCAGAAGCTGGGTTTTAAATGATGAAGGCATGCATCCCAAACCCCGCGACCTCCATTATAATAGTAGCAGTGTGGCTGGGATTTATTTGTTGACATTACCTATGTTTCTCCCTCTAGACTAGCTGCACGAATGCTAGTCTATTTATCTTGGTAGCTTTTGTACATAACAGCTCCGGGCAGAAAAGGTGCTCAATCAATATATTTTAAAAGAATGAATATGTGAATCGGGATTCCAGAGAAAAGAGAACACAAAAAAGATAAAGGGAAGGAGAAGGGTAACATTTTATTGTCTAATGTGTGTTGGGCTCGGAGGCATTTTACTTGCCTCCTCCTAGGAGGCCTCGCCCTCCTGCAGAGGCTTTAAAGCTAAAAGCTTCCCTTTCAGACAGACCTGCAGCTAACATAGGTTCATCCATCCAAATGCACTTGAATGAGATTTGGGAGGTGGAGCTGGGCTTGCTAATCCCTTTATCGTGGAGTCCTTTCTCCTCTCCCGCCTCATCTTTCACTGCTTTTTTCTTTCGGAGTCTTCACTTCAACCAGCCTGATTTGTTTTCTTTCTGCTCTTCTGTGTGTCCAGATCTTCCTTGATTCTTTGCTGGGAATGTTACTATCCCTCTTCGGTAATTCCTATTACTTCTTTATAACTGCTGATATGCCACTTCCTCCAGACAGCCTTTCATGACTCTGAGAGTCTTGGTTAGGATCCTTGCTGTGGTAAGTAGAAGTCTCAAGATGTTCCTGAATCTTGCTCCAACCTGAATAACTTTGAAATAAAACCAAAAACAAAACAAAAACATAGAAAAACAAAATAAAGATGCTCCCAAGGTTTCCATTCCCCAGTTATTCAAACAAACACCAACGTAGGTGTTGCTGTGAAGGGATATTACAGATATAATCGACATCCCACGTTAGTTGATATTAAAGGGGGAGATTTTCCAGGTTGGCTGGAAGGCCTTCAGATAGCTGGAGGGAAATCGCCTGCCTGGAGGAAGAAGCTGGGCTGTTCTGCGATATTCAGGGAGGCGAATTGCAGCTCATACCGGGCAGCCATTTCGAGCCGTCTGAGCTCTCTCAAGGGCATATGAGCTGACTCACGAAGGAGCAAACTCTTTTAGCTATTCAAGCAAGGGCTGTGTACCCACCTATCAGGGATACTGTAGAGGGGAAACTTACAGTGTGTATTTAAAAATTCCTTTATAAACAGTTTGAGATTTAATATTTCACCTGTCCCCTTCTAAAGCAGAAGGCATCAGAGTTCATGACTTACTCCTGGGTATGAGCTTAGAGGATCATAGAACAATTAATCTCTGGTCATGTCCTTATGGGACAGAGCTGAGAGCTTAGTGCCATGAGTACCAAGAACAATGTAAATTCTTCATTTTGTGACATGAGTTCAAAAGCTTTCAGAAGTCGCCTGCTATTGTTCCAGAATATCCACCATTAAAAATCCATTCCACTTAAGACCCGGGCCCATTCTGCAGCTGGTCAGCCATAAACTGGGGATGGAGCCCTCCGCCCTCAGGAAGGTATCTCTATATGACTTGAATTCACCTTCCTCACCTGCACATTAGGAAGATGAAGGGACGTCCTCTAAGGTCTGCTGCAGCTCTGGGAATTCATAGTTCCAGGATCCCATAAATACACAGGTGTTTCTATAACTGGAACTTGGCCTGGTGGTGGCAGAAGCAGCAGGCTGGGTGAGTAAATGGGACTGTGGGGCCGTGCAGAGATGGGGACAGGTAGTGCAGTAGCAATGGGGTCCAAGCTGTTACTGTTGGGACAAGAGGCACAAACGGGAGAACAAACAAATAAATAAAAACTCTGCAAGAGGACATCCATCTTCTTTTGTAAACTTATTACCTACTTAGTACATAGTTAATCAAATGTTATTAAATCTGCTCATTGCCTGGTTTAGCCAAACCAAATGACTCATGATTCCCAGAACATGAGATGCATTTCTAAGCACTTCTTATGATTTCTGTGCTTCTCTGTGGTTCTGATTTGGTTTCTTAGCATGTTCTTGGCAACCAAGTTTTTAAAGCCAGCCTAAGTCAAGGGAGGGGGGATTAGGGAGATGTGATGGGCAAGTTTGTGGATGTCAAAGGTCGGGAGCAATGTACCATTGGGCCACATAGACTGGAAATTAGACACAGATTTCTGCATCCTTCCAAGGCATGTGGCTCCACATTTCGGTTTATTTCTGTGGCATTACTCCATTCTCCTTCTTCGGCCATTGTGCATCTTGCTCTGCTGGGTCACCTACTATAAGTGGGGACTTAGCATGATGTTTACAGGAATGTGGGATTCACAGCTCTCCCTTCAAACCTGCAAACTCCACCATGCTGCTCCACTTCTCCAGGTGCCCGCAGCTTAATCTGTACAGTGAAGACAATACCGATGAGGGGGGATTAGGGAGGGGGGATTAGGGAGATGTGTCATAAAGAAAAGCAACACTATGAGCTCAACATTCAGTCTATGGCTGGACGCCAGTTTCTTGACCATGAGGGTTTCCACTGTAGGGGAATGCACAGAAAGAGCTGGAGGCAGAGAGAGCAGGACATGGGCCCAAGAACTACCTGGCACAGTGGAAAGGCATTCAGATGACTGCAAGATTGAGGAGAACCTTGAGGTCACATTGCATTCCTTTCTTCCTCTACATGAGAGCTTTTCTCTTTGTCACATAAAAGAGAACGGAATAGCACCTGTACCTCAGGAAAACAGAGGAGTTTTGTTGCTAAACACCCCTTGCTGCAGGTGTGAGAGTTAGTCACTTTTTCATTACTGTTGGTCTAGATCGAGTCACTGGTGCTACACATGAGTCACTTGCTGGTCCTGGGAGTGCAGTGGATTAATGAAGATAATGAGGCTGATTCGGTCTGGTTTTCCTTTTCCTATTGAAGCCAGAACATTGCCAGCAGATGGGGTAGCTGAGATGCTGGTGGATATTTCCATTTAGGCAGAAAGCCAAGCTGAGCCACGTGCACCTTAGCAGACTACTGTTCTCCCTTCCAAGATGGTTTCCTGCAAACCTACTTGGCTTGACTCTATCTGCATGAGCAAATGTTTACTGTGCACCTCTATGGACCAGACACTGTCCTAGGTATTTCATTTAATCTTGACATTAGCCCAGTGAATTAAGCACCAATATTCCCACTTTATGTAACAATTAAACAACACTTCAGAGATGTTAAGTGACCTCACTGAGGTCACACCACTAGTCAGTGGGGCAGTTGGGATAAAAACCAGATCTGTTTATTTATTTATTTTTTAAATATATCTTTATTTATTTCAGAGAGAGGAAAGGAGAGGGAGAGATAGAAATATCAATGATGAGAGAGCCATTGATAGAGCCCACAACCTGGGCATGTGCCCTGACCAGGAATCGAACCCTGATCGCCTGGATCCTAGGTCGACGCTCAACTGCTGAGCCACACCCGGCCAGGCCAGATCTGTTTATCTTAAAAGTACAAGTCCTTCCCTTATCACAGTCTGTCCCTCTAAATTACTAATTAACCATTTCCAAGCACAACTGTGTTTAGCCTTTGTAAAGGCAGTGTAAGGAAGCTGTTATCAAGAAAATTGAGGCTCAGGGAGGTTTATTAAAGGATCCAGTCCCAAATTCATGAACCCTTCATGTCTTCCTCTTCTGTTTGATAAATACTCTCACACCATTTTGCATTGGATTCTGGGTTGTAGCTGTGAAGAAACATATGGTATTTGTTATAGCAGCTTGAGTAGACTAATACACCAGGACTCAAAGCTAATTTAGGGAGGCAATAGACTCTGTGTGCTCTGCATACTGCATTCTGCCAGCAGTAAAGTAAGAAATATTCACGATGCACAGCTTTCCAAACTCCTTGAACATTCTGCCTGGTCCTGCACAGCTCCTTGTGGGGCAGATTAAGAGCAAGTTCAGAGAAAGTGATTTGCTTTCACTAGGGGAGAAAGCAATAGACATGTAGCCATTAACTAAAATGTTTCTGGACATTAAGTCAGTTTCTAGGAGAAATGGAATCTCGCTGAACCGGCACCTGTGACTATACCTGATGTTCACTCCTCTTTCATGGTTCTCAGTACAATTTCACCAGTAAAGATTGTTTCTCAGAGTGGAACCTACTATTGCTACATAAATGAAACCCCTTTGGCCTTGGAGGGTGAGCAGTAGGAGAGAGAGAGAGGCCAGAAAATATTTTTCTAGTGAGAATTTTAAAAAAATCAATCTAGAATATGCTAGAGATGGGAGGGATCTTAGATTCCCCTAAGTCCAATCCCCTCATCTGATAAATGAAAAAACTGAGGCCCAGAGAATGGAAGTGACCAACTCAGGGGAAAACCCTCTCCAGTGGCAGAGCTGAGAAGACAGTTCTAGTTTGTCCATCTGGAAAACAGAGGCTGCTCTAAATACATCAAGTATAAAGTGGCTTAATAAAGGAGATTAATACCATACAAAATTATTAAAAGGCCTAGAGGAAAAAAGGTTAGAAAAAGCTGTTGACACTCAGTTTTACTGCTAGCTGCCAAAGAGGGAGAGATGTATATCTCTTCTTCTTATAAGGCCACCAATCTCATTGAATTAGGACTCCACCCTTATGACCTTATTTAACCTTATTGACACCCTAAAAACTATATATCCAAATACAGTCACATTGGGGGTAGGACTTCAACATATGAATTTTGGAAGGGACACAATTCAGTTCATAGTACCAGGTTTACCTTTTTCTATCACTCTGTGAGTTATTTACATTTTTTGGATCAGAATAGAGGCCCAGAGAAGTTAAGTTACCTGAGCAAACTCATATAGCTAGTAAGTGACACAGGCAGACTTAGAATCTGGGACTGACTTCAAAGCCCATACACTTATCACTCTATTCACCATCCTCACTCATATTTATTCCAAAATGTGTTCTTCTTTGGCCAATATGAATTCCACCTGTTTGGCACTTTAAGAAATGATGACAAGGGATAAGTGAGAGCCCTTCTCTTAATTCTTATTTGTCACATATATTTGTTCCAAATTAGGTATCTAATAATATCAGATTCATATCTGGGGATGCTCACAGCCTGGAGGAGAAGACAGCTCTGTAAATAGGCAAGGACCATCCACTGTGTTGG
Source organism: Miniopterus natalensis (assembly GCF_054644295.1). Taxonomy (NCBI): domain Eukaryota; kingdom Metazoa; phylum Chordata; class Mammalia; order Chiroptera; family Miniopteridae; genus Miniopterus; species Miniopterus natalensis. Next base: position 37,884,967 of record NC_142096.1, on the reverse strand, counting down.
CTGCTCTGACGATTTGGCCTTGGCCAGGATGGAGCTAAATGGGTCACTGACTCTGGATTGGGGCAGAGTGGTGGGAAGTTAATGAGACAGTGACCCCCCCATTCTATTTCAGACACGGAGAACATGGCTGAAGAGTGGGGAGTAAAGAAGGCATTCCAGGTGGAGATTCCAAACACTCAAAGGAGGGTTGCAAGGGCTTGGACGCAGCTGCAACTAGGTGTCGGGGAGGGACGGTGCTTGAGATGTCCAAACTTATTTCCTGACAAGTCTCACTGAAGCTGTGGGCCTTGGATGTTCTTCAGCCACATGGGCAGTAGTGACAGTAAAAACAACAATGATAATATAGTCTTTATTTATCTGTCTAAATATTTCCTTCATTTCCTCCCTTAATTCTCATACGAGTTTTGTGGGGGTAGATTCTGTTATTACCGCATTGCTCCTCTGACTTGACTGAGGCCAGAGCAATGGGAAGCTCCCAGGAAGACTTCCCAACTGGTAACGCTAAATGGAGTTGCGGTTTGCTCTGTTTCTGGTGGGGGCCATAGTTTCTGGGAGAGATACATAAAAATGAGTAAATACCGAACAGTTTTGTTTCATGCTGTGAAATGATTGATATATAGCAAGTGAGTGCTCACGTTCAGGCAAAACCTTGTATTTATTTACAGGTTGTGCATTCCCACAAGAGTCCGAGGGACCTACGACTCTGTATGAGACCAGACTGACCGCAAACTGCTCTGAGCTATGAGTTCTGAGAGAGACAAAGGCTTTTCAAATGTAGCTGCTGCAATATTTTCTCCCCTTTGTCTGCTTTGCAGCATAATCTTTTGCAAAAAAAGACCAAGATAAAAAGTCACTCTTAAAAGTGGAAGAATCAACAGATGTCATGGATATTTTTAAACCAATTACCGAGGCATTCCTGCAGAAGCAGGCCCATGAAATATAGATGTGGCTTCCTGCACCAAATCTAATTTATTCCTGAGATCACTCCTTCATCACAGCTTGAGCTGCATTCCGAAGTATTCCAGAGCAGGCCCATGAGCAATCAGGGCATTCCTGGTTGTTAGCAACCCTGCAGACCATTTACAAGGCGCGCTATTGCCATCAGCTCTAATAACAATTACTGCGCAGCACTGTCTGCTCACCAAGGGCTGGGAGCAGGAAGGGCTGCTCAGACCTTCCTACATGACTGTTTAAGCAAGTGGATACCTCCTTCTGCCCCTCTTACCCCCTTTTAATTTTCACCTAGGGGAGGTCTTATTAGAAATGAACACACTGGGGTAATGCTGCCCATGAACATGGCTTGCAGCTTTGGGGAGCAGGCTCTCTGGAGTTTTTAAACCCACAGCCTGTGCACCTCCCGGTAGACTATACTATGTAATGAAACCTCACTGCCTTGTGGCAGGGCCAGATGTTCCTGTTTGCTAGAGATGCCCCATTAATAAGGACAGGTGCTCGGTCTAACTCATTAACAAACAATCACTGCACTCCTAATTTGTGCTAGGTCCTGGGGACATAATTGACAGCAAGATAGACAAGGTCACTGCCCTCTTGGAAATTTGTTTGGAAATACCATCCAACAGGGAATATGTCTGCAGTGAGTATTAGGAGAAACATTACTTGCCCTGTCTCCCTTCCTGTGTTGAATCCAATGGCTCTCAAAGTGTGGTCTCTGGACCAATAGCAGCAGCCTCACCTGAGACCTTGTTAGAAATGCACATTCTCAGTCCCCTCCCATGACCTGCTGACTCAGAAACTCTGGGGCTGGAGTCCAGCAGTCAGTGTTGTGACAAGCCCTCCTGGTGACCTGATGCTCACTCAAGCTTGGGGACCGTCACTTAACCCAGTCAGCTATAAACCCACTGTAGCTGAGTGAAGCTCAAAGAAACGTTATTATAGAGCATAGAAAATGCTCAGTTAGTCCCACAGCACACACTTCAAAGTAAATCGTGTTGGAGAATGTGGGCTTGAGGCCCAAGGAGGTGAACGACTTCTTCCCAGCATCCAGACTTTGGAACCTACCTGTGGGGAGAGGCGGGTCTTCTAACTCAGGTGACTCTAGCAGGTAGCGGTGGCCACAGGCAATATGGCAGAACTGCCTTATAAACCCAGCGGCTCAGGAAATTTCAGGCCTTCACTGTCCACCCAAAGGAAGACCTGAGCAGCTGGGCTCATCCCAGGAGAGTGGGAGTAGAGGGACCTCCCTTCTTACAGCCCTGAGCTGGGTAGTGAAAGAGCAGCAGAGACCGGCTGTGCCATGATTAAACAACTTCTAACACATGGGCCCCATCCCTCAGTGGAGCACGGATGGGGCTCAGATTCTCATCAATCAGAGGAACTATTCCTTCTGAGGGAGGGAGGGAAGCAAGTGGCAGAGTCTCCTTTGTGGGAGGAGGGGGCAGAAGTCTCACCGTCTATGGAAATAAGGGATGGGGCTAAGGATCATGGCCCCTTCTTAAAAGCAAGGGGAGAGAAGATGCCACGAGATGAGACTGGGGGCAAGTGTTTGAGGTGGGAATAAGGTCGGCAGCTTTCTGGGGCCACAGAGAAGACACTCTGTTCCCCACTCATTGCACTTTCCATTTTTCTTTCTTTCTGACTTTCCTCTATTTCTCTACGTTTGTTCCCTGACTTTCTTTCTATTTCTCTTCATTCTTTTCTCCTAAACCATTGTCCTTATGCCAGGCAACTGTTGCTGACAGAGGCTTACATAACTGAAACACTGGCTAATTCCATCAGCACTGTTGCAGGAACACGGGGTGATGGGTATGTCTCAGCTTGGGAGCAGTGATTAGGAGAAGACGGTGGCTGCATGCACAGGCCAGCAATGACCTTGAACATTAATCAGTGACTTGCTGAGGAGGTTGGATAAAATGTCCAGGATGTGGCCATGAATCTCATCAGGGGACTGTCACGGGAATGGATAAGAAAGGAGATGGGGGGAGTGCGTCTACCTTGCGAGGACAGAGAAGCAGGCTCACCACCCACAGCCCCTGGAAGCGAAGTCAGACTGCATGCCGAGTTACAGGAAAGTGGCAGACACCCCAGGAAGCCTCTAGGTTGAAGCCGCACTGCTCCCAGAACAGGAGGAAAGGTCTTCGTCACCTCTTGTACGGGGAATTCTATTTCCTGCTCAAGGCCTCGGCTACCACCCAGGCACCAATCCCCCCATTCCCACAGCACAAACCTATCTCAAGAGCCCCAGGGCTGCGCGCCCACACACAGCCTATTCCAGCCTGGGCCCTTCAGCTGTGCTCCTCGTCACCTCTGCTGTGTTTCCTGTCGCAGGTAAACACAGCACATGCTCGGCAGGTAAGCAAAACAGGGACTCTCGGTAAGTCCGTTCCCACCGTGGCCCACAGCCCCAGCTTATCTGTTGACTCGCTGGGGTTCCTTTAGGCAGCGTGAGCTACGGCACCCTCTTTCCCCCACAGGTTCTTAACCAGCTGCGAAGCAGGCAGAATAGGCGGCCTGTGGAGGAACAGGGCATCCCTTATTAATGAGAGTGGTCAGGTTGGAAGGTGTTGCTTAGTCTGAGCCAAAATGAGGGGCTAGTTCCTCCGGCCTCGCTCTTGGAAGAGCACATCCGAGGGAGAATTTGAGTGTGCAAAGGAGATCTCTGCTTCCCACTGGTCCAGGTGGAGAAGGAAGGAGGGACCACATGACTGATGCTCATGGCCTTTGATAGACTACGTCCACCCTCTTTAGACATGGGACTTGTCCTCCAACCATGTAACCCGCTCCCCACTGTGGGAGGGAGGAGCAGGGGCGGAGGGCCAAGGCTCCTTAGGAATTATCTCGCATTCAGAAGGATGTCTTAGGAAAACAGGAGGTTTTCCACAGCAGCAACCTTACTTAATGCCTGCCTAATCTCCATCTTCTCTTCTCTAAAATGAACAGCTCATAAGGAGGCTGAGAATTCAACTAAGAAAACAAATGGTTGTGGGATCCCAGAGAAGGGAATAATTAATTTGACCTGATGGTTTGGAGAAAAGTTTCCCAGAAGAGGTGATGGCTGAGGTGGGTCTTGGAAGATGAGCCCACGTTCAGCAGGAAGAGACAGGAAGCATTGTGGGCAGAGGGGTGGCAGGTGTGAAGTGTGTAGAACGGTCCGTCTTGTTTGGGGAAGAGCAACATGTCCAGTGCATCTTGAACATGGACTATGTGGGGAACTTGGGGGAGGGAGTTTGTTTTCTTATTAAACAAAGTGCAAAGAGAAAGATAACGTTTGGGAGGAAGGAAGGTCAAGGGCAGGGCGTATCTCCCCGGCATCACTGTGGCAGGAGCAAGAATGTGGTCTTTGGAGAAAGTGTTCCTGTGAATTTGGGACTTGCCTCCCTGGCTGTCATCCCAGCATCTGGGCTTTTGGCTTCCATCATGGGTCAGGAGCGCCTGGTGCTTTTACAGAACATCATGGCAAGTCACAGGGAGGTTGGGGGAAAGCTGGTACTTGAAACTCTTCACGGGCCCTTACATTTCTAAAGAGATGGGCAAAACGCCAGAGCAGAAATGGGAATATTTTGAAGCTGTAAACACAGTTAACTTTCATCTTCTAGGGTCTAGGGAGTGAGTGGCCTTATTTTTGTTCCCAGAAATTCTTCACAAAAGCCACTTTGCAGCGTCTGAAGGGCTGAGTGCGCCACAGTGAGGGCACTGGCGTTTTAGCCTCTGGAGGAAAAGCACTGTCCCTCTGGTTTGCTTTAAGGGCTTTTTTGCTGTTGCAAGGGCAGTGCTAGGCCATTTTCTCCCGAGAAGCACCTCCTTTATTTTCGGCGGCTGTGGGAGATAGAAATGTCCAGAAAAGAATAAGGGAGGTGCGAGAAATAGGATGTGCACATGTCTGTTACTCACTGCAGCTGTGGCAACGCCGGCTTGGCGGACGATCATGTAAGAAGTTCCCCAAGTGTGCCAGGTATAGTGCCAGGCACTTTAGGCACTTGTTTTGAATCCTAATGATGCATAGACTACAGTTATTCCCATTATACAGATGAAAACACTGAGCCCCAGGGCTGTTTAGTTTATTATGCCAAGATCTGTGCTCTTCTCCTGAACACTGGACCAGAAATTAGGTCCAACTTCATTTTGGGTTTTTCTCTTCCTACACTCAATTTCCGCATTTCTTCTGTCACTCTGAGCCAGTGGCTATCACTTTTCCTTACCCTTGGCATACCTGGGGAGAAATATTTAAGGTGAGACTTTAAAAAGAATGAGATTGATGTTTGTCCAACATCCAAAGAGTGGTGTCCCATGGCAAGTTCTGACTCACACAGTCTATGACACTATTAGAAACATTATAATTTTTAGGACCTGAGCCCTTGTAGGCCCTGAACTCCCAAATAAATATGATGTTCCTTTCTGTTTCTTTCTTTTTTTTAATTTATGGAGCTATTACAACATTTGCAGCACTTTCCTGAGAAATTGCTGTTTAGTGTATTAGCCCCACTGGAAACATCATTACAGGATAATCAAAACCTCTCTTTAATGTCTATATTTAAACTTTTAAATTCATATATGCTCCTTAAAGGTAATTTTTTAAAGTGAAAATGGAAAGAAGGTAAAAATATAAGTGAGATCATGTGGTATTTGTCTTTCTCTGCCTGGCTTATTTCACTCAGCATAAAACTCTCCAGGTCCCTCCATGCTGTCCCAAAGGCTAAGAGACCCTTCTTTTTTACAGCTGCGTAGTATCCATGGTGTAAATGTGTCACAGCTTTTTTATCCACTCATCTACTGATGGGCACTTGGGCTGTTTCCAGATTTTAGTTATTGTAAATAACGCTGCTCTGAACATAGGGGTGCATAGATTTTTTTTCTGATTGGTGTTTCTGGTGGGATCTAATGAACAAAATAAACTGATGAACAAAAAGGATCCAGAGACATTGAAGCATGGAACAGACTGATGTATTTCAGAGGAAGGGGTGAAGAGATTAACCAATGAACTTACACGCATACATGCACAGTCCACGGACAGACAATAGTGTGGGGAAGGCCCCACAGAAGGGGTGGGAGGGGGTGGAGGGGTCAATGGGGCGAATAAAAGGAAGACATCTGCGATACTTTCAACAATAAAGATAGATAAAAACAAAAAGAAAAAAGGTAAAAATAAAATTCTTCAAACTTCTATTAACCACCACAGTAATATCTGGCATTTTTTCCAGGTTTAATGATAAAACCAGTTTTGAACCAAGACAATCAAACTCTGACTTCTTCATCTGTAAGCCGGGTCCATGAACAAGTTATATACCTTCTCCAAGCCTCAGTGTCCTGCTACTCCTGTGGTTGGCATGAAGGTGAAAGGAAATCCTACATGGAAAGTGTCCAGCACAGTGCCTGACACAGAATTGGTCTTTAATAAATGGTGGCCATCACACTGCCACCCAAGTTTAGGGACCTGCATCTAGTTGATGGTGAGCATTATTAGTTGAAAGGAATTAAAATGAGAGGCTCACACATGAAACCAACAGAGGCTTTGAAACCAGCTTGGACCAGCTTTGCAGTTCTTAAGAAGGCTGAGGAGAGTCATTGCATTTGCCAGAATCATAAACTCACGTCACATGATATATAATCTTCTTCCCAGAGACCCACTGACTTTCTAGTAGGGTTTTTGGTGTTTAAAAATAATCAGTTGACTACCGTGTGAGCCCTAGGGGCAGGGCTCTTGTCCCTCTCAGTCATTGCTTGCATTCCCAGGACCTGGAGAAGTAACTGGCACATAGTAACTACTCAGTATTTATTGTTAAATAAAGGAACGGGTAAATGGGCATGCCACAGTTTTCTAAAGGGACACTCATGGTGCCCACATGGCAGTTTCATTCGCTCATTCATTCATAAACATTTATTAAATGTGTACCGTGTTCTTGGCATTATAACACATTACTGTTGAGGGGACAGATATAAATTGGGCATGGATCCTGCTGTCAAGGAGTTTCTGGACTGAGAAGGGAGATAAACTCCAAAGGAGAAAGGACAAGTGACCAGAGAGGGGTTAGACAACGTTATAGGAGCTTTGAGGAGGGAGACTTTTAGCTGGTGGAACCAGGATGGCAATGACATTTCAATAGACCCTGGAAGGATGCTGTACTTGCTTAGTCAGTCAATTTAGGAAAATAACCAGCCACCCAGTTGATAAATACGTTGGGATTTTTAAAAAAATCATACAAGTAAATGGTCAACTGAATTGACCAGTTGTCTAACTTAACTGAGTCACTGATTCCATCAAACAATCATCTCGTTTGGGTACCAGTGCTGCTCGAGCAAATGAGAAATTAGCCGAGCCCAGGAGTTTGCTTCCACTCTGTGCACTGAGAGCCCTTCCTTCCACGATTCATTAAAACCCTGCGTCCGTGCCAAGATCTCCATTGCTTCCTTTCCTCCTCCCCTCTTCATTAAAACAGCGATTATGCAACCTCTTCTGCCCAGGGCTCATTCTAAAACTGTCCTCTGCAAATGCGGCCACTGCTGCTGCTGAATGGCGTGAGGGGACAGTGGAGACAGCGGGAGACAGCAGAGGCCAGCAGGACCTCAGCTCCTGAGCCTCGTTTGGCAAAATGCTTTGTCAGGGATGAGCTGTGGGTCACTCCCAGCCTCAACCGTGTGGGCAAGCAGGAGTCGGAGGGAGGGGGGACGTGAAGGCAGTGAGGAGAAGGTGAAGTGGCGGTTGAATGGGTGACTGAATAAATCACGGGCTCTTAAAGCTCCCAAGAAGCTTTGCATTCTGTGGTCTGATGTGTTCATGGTGCAGAGGAAGAAACTGAGGGCCCCAAACAGGGGCCCATCCTGCCCAAGAGCACACAGCTGGTGGAGAGAACACGAGGAAGTTGGTTTAGTGATACGGAACTCTGGTGCTTTGCCATTTGAAGGACTCCTCTGGTATCCAGTCCTGAAGATCCAACATCATCTCCTAGAGTCACTAGGACTTGGGGAGGGACAGTGAGAAGCACCAGGGGTGGAAGAGCTTGTGATATCTTAGCTAGCTTTTAAGGAAACCAGTAATTGCTAAGATCCTGGACTATTCACTCCAGGCCATGAGCTAAATCAAGGTGTTGCGAGAAGACAATTAAAAGTTCCAATTTGAAACAAGTTAGACGAAAGGAAAAGAGAGAAATAACAAAGTGTAGAAGCCCAAACTCAAGACGATCTTTCATTTTGAGCTGCTTTCTGCAACCCGGAATGAGATCAGTGTTTCCTACTTGCTTTATTGGGAAGTGTATAATGGCTTCTGAGAGTCTCTGAAGCTCTGTCACTGTCAGGGCTACAGTCTGATGGTTTATTAAGAAGGAACAGAGTGCTGCTTGGGGAGCAAGTCCATGTCCCTGAGCCCATCTTGACTTACCTTGGCTTTAACAATCTCTTTCCTTCAAGGCAGGCTCTGGTTTCTGCTTGGCAAGATCTCAGTATCTTCTCCCCAACTACCATGTTAATTGAAGGCTGCTTGACATCTGGCCTCTCATTCTCAATACTATTAAAAATTGGATTTCCCAGCCTTCTGACTTCCCTTGATGTTATTGATATAAATGCTTCAAATATTTAGTCCATAAATAGTGGTATTTGTGAAAACAAAATTACAGTGGTCATAGAAGGTCACTTTATTTTCTGTTTATCTGTGCATCCATTCATCCATCCGTCCATCGCAGCCCTGCTGAGTGTCCACTCTGTGCTAACTGGAGCAACAAAAAGCTCAAAGTGCAAAGGCCTGAGTTTGTAATGAGCTTGGTCTATTTGAGGAAGAGAAAGGAGACAGTGTGATTGGAAGGCGGGGACCTAGAGGGATACCAGAGAGGGAGGCAGGGGCCACCATCATAAGGATTATGGATCTTAATCTAATTAGAGTAGAATGTCATTGCACAGTTCCAAAACAGAAGGCACTCTGAGCTGATTCTGTTTTAAGAAGATCACTCTAGCTTCTTTTGGAAAATAGATCATGGGGGCAAGCATATCGTCACAGAGGCTAGTCAGGCAGGCACTGCAACAGCCCAGGCAAGATGGTGGCCTGATGTGAACTAGAGGACAGAATGGTGTTTGTTATAAGTCATTATATTTGGGATATAATTTATAGGTAGAGCTAACAGGGCTTGCTGATGGGGAAAAAGGAACGATGTCAGATGTTTGACCTGAGTAACTGCCATTGTCTGAGAATGGGCCACCTGGGATTTGGATAAGAACAGAGAATCTAAGGGCCTTCTAGCTGTAACTGTCCTTGACCCTCAGTAGAAGCCAAAAGCAGGTATAGTGAAGGCTCCGCATTTAGCCTACACTTTATTTTAGGTTTTTCTTTGGCAAGCAGTTGCAGCCGTCACAGGAGCAATGTGTGAGTGTGCATGAGGCCCTGCTGTGGGCTGAGAGGCAAGGACCCTGGCACATGGGCCAAGCTCTGGAGCAGACTTGCTGAGCCAGCACAGGACAAGGCAGTGATGCCCTCGTGAGCCACATCTCACAGTGTGTCCTTTGCTGCCTAAGGGGCACGTGGGGATTAATTAGGAGATGTCAAGAGGCACCTTGAATGCCTTGGGAAGACCTGGGCTGGAGTGATAATCACCATTTTTATCACTTGCACTTAGGCAGTGGCTCACCGTGCATTTTCACATGCATCATGCCATTTGCTTCTCACTGTAATTTAGGAGAACTAGTCCCCAAGATGGAGAAACTCTTGCTGAAATTATTAACATGCCTAAGAATAGTCAGAGGGATAGGAGGAAGTAGAACGGTAAGGGGAATGAGGACTGAGATAGGAGTTAAATATTTTTTTAAAAAGAAATTGAGCGTAGGTGCTGGAAAGAAGGTTAATATTTGCTTTTAAAGTTTTTAGAGAGGCAAATATTAGCAAGCGTATTTGGAACTAGATGGAAGAGAAAAAAGAGCCAGTTAATCAGAATGCACTTGATAATGGTTGAAGTCTCCATGCCTTTGCATGTCTGTCTCTTCCATCTCTAAATGTCTTCTCCTTTGTTCAGCCCGAGGATGTCTGTTCCCCTTTAAAATCTAGCTCAGAAAATTTAAGCCGATAGCCTCCAGGGTAATTTTCTTACTTCAAAATCTCTTTCTTTCAGAAATTTTCCTTCCCAGGAGAAGGGACAGGTTTAGGAAGTCAGATTTTTACCCCTTTAACCTCCATAGCTTCAGCATGGACACCTGCACCAGGAAGAATCGATTCATCAGCTAGCCAGTGAGAAATCTTCCTCTTCCCTGGGAGTTTGAGTCAAGGGGACCTAGGGGGGGATGACTTTAGAGATGAACAGTCAGGTAGAGGTGAAGCCAGAGTCAGCCAATAGTGAGCCAAAGGCCTGTCCCAACTAGTATTATTGAGAGCAGGAACCATGAGCAAGCACATGAAGTCAGACTACATCCATCAGCAATTTAAGAACATCGGTTGAGTGTCCAGATTCTGCAGCCTGGCTCATTCAGCATCCACCCTAACCCCCTTCTAGCATGCCTCCCCGTTCCAAAGAGGCTAGGAACCTACACACGACATTTTCAGACTCCTCCGAAGGCCGGATAATGCATTTGACCTAGGTTCTGTCAAGCAGATGAAGCAGGCTACAGACTTGGATGGAGGAAGTGAGCCAGGTGAGGTGTCTGCCAGAGATAGGGAGACTGGATCTTTTGGCAGCCTTGGTGGCTGAAGTGTTTGGCTCTCCAAGATCTCAGGACTTACCTTCTGGTCTCTGGCATCATACATGCTGAGTGGTTGGCAGCTGAGATATCAGGGTCTCCAATAGAAAAATCCTTCATTTCTCCTGACTGAGTTGTTCCTGTTAGAATAGTATCGATGCTTGTGCTATAGGTGACTTTGTGCTCTATAATAGCTTCCTTCATACTTTAACTAGATGAAGTGAATTCTGTTGTTTTCAACCAAGCACGCTGACTCATGCAGGAATTAATATCATGTGTGACTGCAAGCAACAGACCTTCTCGGGAAAGGGACTCTGGGATTGTGGAAATCTGGCCAGCTTGGGCTTGGAAGACATGGTCAGCACTAGACGATGGGACACTGGGAGTTAACTGTGGTCAGTGACAGAAAAGGTAGTGAGATTACCCTGTGGGGTGTGATCTCAAATGAAGTGCCTGTTAAAAGAAAAGCTTTGCTGGACTTACTGGCTGATGCTGTAGAGACTGTCCTGAGGCCTGGCTGCCAAAAGTGTGGTCCATGGAAAGTCAGCAACAGCATCATCTGGGAGCTTGTTAGGAATGCAAAATCCAGGCCCCACACCTGTTGAATTGGAGCCTGTGTTCTAACAAGATCGTGCGCTTCACAGTGGGTGACTGACTTGACAGCAGGTTGTCGAACTTTAAGAAAAACCTGACAAGATCAAACAGGGATGGAGTCTAAAGTTTATACATTTTGGCTGGTCTTTTTTTTTTTAAAGCGTATAAAATTCTGAATACAAAATTAGTTATGCAAATAGATGTATATTTAGAAGGAGCACACACAAATGAGGAACCTTGAAGCTTAAATTTCATTAGCATCATAAAAACTGCCTCTGGCTCAAAGTTTAAATTTTCTGGTCAGGGACTTTCTGTGACTGCTCTAATATATACATATATATATTATGTATATACATATACATAATATATACATATATATACATATATATGTATATATACATATATACATATATATGTATATACATATATACATATATATGTATATACATATACACACATATATATGTATATATACATATATACATATACATATACATGTATATATGTATATATGTATATATTATTGCTGTTAGTCACGGGACTGATGAAAGTAAAACTCAAATTCAGAGACTGACCCTGTGGGCTGTTCTAGTACTTTTGCCGATGCATGTGGGGTTCTTGTGGTGCCCTGAGAAAAAGCATTTTCTGGAACCCACAAGAAAGAATGAGGTCTGGTGGTAATATTTATTCGTGATGCAAAATTAAAGGAGTTTGCCAATGTTCCATCTGTCTGTACCACAGTGGAAAAATCAGGGTCAGAAATAGAGTCAATGTCCAGAGGTCTTGTGCCTTACTAAAGCTTACTCCCAGTCCAGCATCTGGCTAGCTTAGCTTGTGCTCCCAGCTGCAATCTATTGCTACTATACCCAGGCTCCCACCTGGAGCCTGCATTTGGGGTCTGCATGGCCAGCAGCCGTGAGGCTGCTAAGGCTACATGGCTATGGGGAGAGAACAGGTGAGTGCAGGGGAGTGAGTGTGGGTCCCAAGCAAGAGAGAGAGAGAGAGAGAGAGGGTCTTTGTTCACCTGGAATTATGTATTCTCAGGCTTGGGAGGAATCAGGAGTTTTTTCAAAATAAACAATCAGCTTCCCAAACTTTTGTGGGCTTGCATTGGGGTCCACCCCCTAGCAATTGATCCTTTTCCCAGGTTAGACTGAAAGTCCTCTGTGGTTAAGTAACTGCCCTCCACCCTCTGCCATTTTGACTTTACTGTGCCTGTGTTTACCTCCCCCTTTGTTCTATCCCTTCCCCCAGTGACCTATGGTAAATGGACTGGTGGCTCTCTGGAGGGAGTGTAAAGCTATAGTTTCCTGGTGAAGCAAACAGGCTCAGTGTCTGAACTCCCCTTTGCTTCCCTTCCTTCAGTAATATCTAGCTAACTACAGTAACAGTACACCTGGCATATTGTTAACTTCTTTATAGTATGTTAGGACCAGTAACGTAAAGCCTGCTGGCACCAAGTTCAAAGTCTTACACATCCAATTGCTTTGACTATAACCTAAATAAGCATATTCGTAGTCATTTAGAGCTTGCCTGGTTTGCCTACCTCTTTAAACTGTACCCAACACCTAGCTATAAATAAGACAAATATTATGGCTATAAAAGACCCTAAATGGCGGCTGGCCTTTGATGCTCTCTGACTCAGAGACTCCTCACCTTGCTGCTGAACAACCTCACCTATACACTAAGTCCTTTCTCCACACCCCCTCCCCCTTGAGTGTCCCTTACTCTCTGAGTGGTGACTTCGTGCCAGTTATCTCTGGAAGGTCTCTCGCTTTGAGGGACCTAAGCAAACCAAGTGCGGATGGCCATGGCCTCATCACAGCCCCGCTCTCATGAGAGGATTACAGTGCAGGCCTTACCAATGACAGCTGCACATTCAGCTAATTCTACCCCATTCACACATGTGTCTGCAGTGAATTTGAGGATTTGGGGGCTGAATACATAATTCCAGGTGAACAAAGATGCTCTCTCTAGCTCTCTCTCTTGCTTGGGACCCACACTCACTCCCCTGCACTCACTTGTTCTCTCTCCATAGCCATGTAGCCTTAGCAGCCTCACGGCTGCTGGCCATGCAGACCCCAAATGCAGGCTCCAGGTGGGAGCCTGGGTATAGTAGCAATAGATTGCAGCTGGGAACACAAGCTAAGCTAGCCAGATGCTGGACTGGGAGTAAGCTTTAGTAAGGCACAAGACCTCTAGACATTGACTCTATTTCTGACCCCGATTTTTCCATGGCAGTACAGAGATGGAACATTGGGGAACTCCTTCAGCAAACCTAAGAGACACCCAAAAAAGCTTGTTGTATAATACTGCCATCTCATGGTCCCATCTTTTCGTTGATCAGCCCCCAAATCCTCAAATTCACTGCAGACACATGTGTGGATGGGGTAGAATTAGCTAAATGTGCAGTTGTCATTGGCAAGGTCTGCATCATAATCCTCTCATGAGAGCAGGGCTGTGATGAGGCCATGGCCATCCCCACTAGCATAGCTTTGATTCACAGAAAAGCTCAGATACTGCTGTTGATAACACAGCCCTGAAACAGAAAGATAGAATTGTGTGCTGCCAAGAATTCTGTGCCTACAGGGAGCCCTGTATCACTTGACTGTATAATACTGCAACTTCTTACAAAAGCGGAAACCATGTGAATGTTCAATAATATAAAAAACAGACAATAGCTCTTTGCCAAAAAGTTGGAATGAAAAAATTATACACAACTGTAAAAATTTGGAAACAACCAGTATTCAACAACAGGACAGTGATTAAATACATTACAGTACATTTGATGTGTGTGAAAAGTATAGACACTAGAGAATCTGATTCGATTATAAAGTTTAGTGATAAAAGCAGGTTACAGGAGTATATTTTCAGTGTGATCTTAATGATATAAAAGCTTTTAAAAATTCAAGACTTGGTATAATATATCAACATGTGACTAACTCAGGATATGCATTGAGGAAGAAAATAGCACATGGGATGATTTTTTTTCTGCTGCTGCTTGCTTTCTTTTTTCCTTATTGATAAATTTTGGAGGTTGAACATGCTTCAATTTTACAATAGAAAAGAAGCTTTGATAATCTTGTTATGGACTAAACATCTTGCTCTGATCTATATTTTTATTTTTATTTTTGGGGGAGGAACAAATCTGATGACACCTGAGAAAATTCTCTGTGCCCCGTCAAGTGCCATAGACATAGGAAGGCACATCTGTAGCTTTGCTCAGTTTCCCTACACTTTGGCAGAAATATCTGAAAATGCTCACTTGTCATGACTGCAGTTCTATTTTTGCTGGTTTCCTTATTTGGGGTTTTTGTTATGCTTGTTTATATTTAATTTTTATTTTTAAATATGTTTTTATTGATTTGAGAGAGAGAGAGAGGAAGAAAGGAGAGAAACATTGATGTGAGAGAGAAACATTGATTGATTGCCTCCCATCCATACCCTAACCTGGGATTGAACCAGCAACCTGGGTGTAGGTGCCCTGACCAGGAATTGAACTGCCTCCTTTTAATGTATAGGATAGTGCTCAACTAACTGAGCCACACTGGCCAAGGCTGTTATGCTTATTTAATTTTTGGTTTTGTTACAAGGAAAGGAAACAGTATTTTTTAAAATATATCTTTATTGATTTTAGAGAGAGAAAGAAAGAGGTAGAAACATCAATGATGAGAGAGAGTAATTGATCGGCTGCCTCCTGCACACCCCAACTGGGGATCGAGCTCGCAACTCGGGCGTGTGCCCTGACCAGGAATCGAACCTCGATCGCCTGGATCCTAGGTCGATGCTCAACCGCTGATTCACGCCTGGCTGGGCAGCATGCAGTATTTTTTAAAACCACTTCATTAGCACCCAGCCGGGCATGGCTCAGCTGTTGAGCATCGACCTAGGATCCAAGAGATCAGGGTTCGATTCTGGGTCAGGGCACATGCTTGGGTTGCGGGCTGCAGCCGATCAATGACTCTCTCATTATTGATGTTTCTATCTCTCTCTCTCCCTC